>NC_072442.2:47270000-47575625 GCF_028878055.3 Symphalangus syndactylus | reverse complement strand
AAAATAAAATGATAAAATAAAATAAAATAAATAAATTGAGGCGTATCACCTAGAGAATATAAATCTTAGGAGAGATTTGAAAACTATCTCCAAATAGATGGAGGATATCTAGAGGATGCTGAATGGACTAGAATTTCTGAATTGAAACCCAAATACCCTCACTTTGTAGATAAGAAAATTAAGATTTAAAGAAGTGACTTGTCCAAAGTCTCATGGCCAATAATGGAAGAATTAGGGATAATACGAAAGTCTCCTAATTCCAAATTATGTTATTTCCACCATAACCAAGATGACAATGAGAAAACCATTATCATCTTCACCAAAAAACAAATGAAAAGATCGCTGGGGTAAAATTAAAGAAAAAACAATTCTGATTCAACAGAAGGAAAAATGTCTTCAAGGTCAGAGGGATAAAAGATCAGAATGAGTTGTCCCCTCCCCATCAGCCCTGAAAGTCTTCAGGAGAGAAGAGATAACCATCTGTTTCAGTTGGCCATTTGGGAAATTAAAATTTTAAATCATCCGTTGATTTTCCAGTCCTCACTAGTGTCATTGTGTTTCTATATCCATGTAAGTACATATTTAACTAAAATGCATTGAAATTAATGCTGCAAGTGAGTATCCACTGAATATTACGAAAACAGAGTCAGGCTCAATTCACTAGTTTCAGAATGCATATGCCAGCTCTCATGCTGCATTTGTGGGTAAACTGGTGTCACTTTTTTGGAGAGCAACCTGGCAATAACCATTATAATTTAAAATGCACCATCCTTTAAACCACGGCTAGGAAGGCCACAGGTGAAAGAAAGCTGATATCCTCCAACCGGAAACAATCTGAAAGCCTATCAATATAGTCCTGATTAAATTAAAAGGGTACATCTGTGTGTGAGAGTCTATATAATTGTGTAAAAGAATGAGGTAGAACTGTTTGTGTTAATTTTGAAAAGATATCCAAATACTATATATTATTAAATCCAAGTATATATTTAATAAAAGGTGGACAATGTGTATCACATGGCTTGATTTGTATAAACTGTATACACTCATACATACACACAAACGTGTGTCATTATATATTTTTCTGAAAGGATACATAAACACCTGTTCACAGTGGTTGTCTTTGGGAGAGGAATCAGCATGGAAAAAAAGGATTTTTATTTTTATTTACTTTTAAGTAACATGTGTGTGCTTTTTTGCTTTTTTGTTTTACCATGTGCAAATATCCATTTAAGTTTTAAAAGAGAGTATGTGCTTAAAATGAGGAGGTTGGATTAGGTGATTTTTCAAGGTCCCTTCCAATTCCTGTAATTTTATGTCCTAGAGGCGTTTGGTGGAGGAAACAGAGGGATACGCTGCAATGACATTGAGTCCTGTGTTATAGCTGGGGACACAGAGCATCACATGATAAAACATTTCATTGGCGCTGCCACCATTAGTGGGTTAGCATCTTGGCAGACTTCATGGTGGGAGGAGGGGAAGCTGGCAAACTACAGAGGGCTTTCCAATAATGGGAACAGAAATGAGGGCTTCCAAATATCTTAGATAGATCTTTGGGGCCAACAAAAAAAGGCACTAACTTTTGTTAAGCATCTACTATGCTCCAAGCAGTCTGGCAGAGTAGTTGAGGAAACAGATCTGGAATCAGATTGCCTGAGTTTGAATCTTAGCTCTACTGCTGACTGCCATGTGAGACTGGGCAAGTCACCCGATCTCTATGTGTCTCAGTTTATCACTTGTAAAATGGGGGAGGTAACAATTGCTACCTCATGGCGTTGTTATGAGAATTAAAGGAGTTAATCCATATAAAGTGCCTAGGACTGTGCCTGACACATGGTAGATGCTCAATACAGGTTTGCTATGATGATGATAGTGATTACTATTACCATGAGGACAACTACTCCTCCTCTTCTTCTTCCTCCTCCTCCTCCTTCTCCTCCAGGAAAATGCAATAGAGATGGAGAGGTGGGGTGGTCCATACTCACCTTCAATCTGGTCGGTAGTGAAGTCTATCTGTAGGGAGGGAAATAAGAGTGAGGGCTTGGATTGCTAAAAGCAATTGTAAAGGCCCCCAAAGGGAAGTAGAAGCAGAAGTGGCTTCCAATACAGTCTGGCCACCTCCAGCAGGCCACTGATAAGCAGGGAAAGAGACTTGTGCTAAGGGTAAAACACAAGTCTCCTGATGAATGAGCCACAACTGACAGGCTATAAAATACAGTCGGCCCTCCTCCCCAGGTTCAACCAACTCTGGATTGAAAATATTCAGAAAACAATAAATAACCACACGACAATAAAATATAATACAAAAAATATATAACATAACAACTATCAGAGAGTATTCACATTGTACTAGGTATTATAAGTAACCTAGAGATGATTTAAATTATACAGGAGCCTGTGTGTAGATTATATGCAAACTTTACATAGGAGACTTGAGCATCCTTAGATTTTGGTATCCATGGGGGTCCTGGAACCAATCCCCTACAGATAACGAGGGACAACTGTAATGCAGACTCCAAAGCTCTCTCAATACCACTTATTAAGTGTGGCTCCAGGTAAGAGGGAAAGGGAAAGAAAAAATCCCTAGATAATTCTAGAACCTACGCAGACTGCCTATTGCAATGCCTTTGGGTCTGAGGTAAATTCTTCATCCTAGCCACCCACAAAGTGCCCTCACTGTTGCTCCTTCAATCTCTTCCTAGTCCATAGTCCTCTGACAAGCTGCACTTCTGCCCTCTTTGGGCACCACCACTCCCCACCCTCGGACTGCTCTTTCTATTTGATTCTGATTTTAAATCCACTCCCTTCAATGAAGGCTTCCCACACTGCATCCCACTCCAACTCCTCCTTCAGCACATATCCCTTGTTAAGTACGATTTATAAGAGGCCATTGGTTTGTACTGAGCTCTTACACTAGGCCCAACAGACCAAACCAAAATAGATTCACTCATGCTGAAGTTCCATGTCACCAAGCTGAAACTACATTGTTCATCTGATTTTCCAAGAAATCAGGAAAGTAAGAGATAATAGCCAAATCCCCAAACACGACAGTTTCAGCCAGCTTGATAAGAAAGTGCCATCTACTTTAACCTTTACAAGAAAAGTAACTTTGCAATGAACAATTTGCATTTTGCTCTTCGTTTCTGCTTACCTTAGCCTTTCTTTGTCTATAATACCACCTCCTCTGCTTGGCTCATTGTTGCCAGATTCTAGACTCAAACATAAAAGCCAATTCAGATCTTTAAACTAAAATGCCTTCTAATTTTGTCTTCTGACACACTCTTAGGCACTCTGGGACAGCAAGAGTAATTGGCATGGGCCCTCCACGCTTCCTAATTGTTTCCAGTCACGACTTTATGTGCACTCTGTCTCCTTGAAGCCACTGTTCCCTCAGGCAAGGATTCTTGTTATTGTTCACTGAAATGAACAATACATAGTAGGCACTGAAAAAAATATTTGTTGAATGAAGTAATACATTTTAGATTTCTCCCTCATAATGCATAATAATCTAATGCTGAGTACAAAAGAGGAGAGTGAATGAGAATGGCCAAGCATAAGTCATCATTTTATTTTATTTTTTATTCTTATTTTTTGAGATGAAGTTTTGCACTTGTCACCCAGGCTGGAGTGCAATGGTGTGATCTTGGCTCACTGCGACCTCCGCCTCCCAGGTTCAAGTGATTCTCCTGCCTCAGTAGCTGAGATTACAGGCACCCGCCATAACGCCCAGCTAATTTTTGTATTTTTAGTAGAGACAGGGTTTCACCATGTTGGCCAGGCTGGCCTCGAACTCCTGACCTCAGGTGATCCACCCGCCTCGACCTCCCAAAGTGCTGAGATTACAGGCGTGAGCCACCACACCCAGCCCAAGTCATCATTTTGATTTAAGATCTTGTATGTTACCTCGTGGTCCTTATGCACCCCACCCCACCCCATCCCATCCCATCCCCTCTCCACTGGTGGTGGTTCCCATCCTGGAGCCACTTCTTCAAGTGCCATCATTCCTAGTCCTAATTCTGCTGCTGCTTGTGCTGTGCCCATCCCGTCTCATCTCCAAGAACTGACCTCCATTCATCAGGACCCAGAGGTGGCAGCCATGAGCTGGGGATAGGTTGGGGCAGTGGGGAGTTAACTGGGTTGGAAAGAAAACTAGTTGTGGCTAGGAATAGACTGCCAAAAGTAGGGGGTGGTCAGAAAGTTAAAGGAACCCCCTAGATGGGGTGAAGGATGCTCTGCATTCGCTCTCTGAGGCATAGTTTGCCTTACTTTGCAATGCTTTAAGTACCAGGAATAAACATGTAAGAGCAATTAATGTAAAAACATAAAATCTCAATAGACGTGGTCATAACTGCACACATTGGACTGAAGTTTGCTTCAGTTCTATCTTCGAATCTTTTTTATAATTTATTTATTTATTTGTAGAGACAAGGATCTTGCCATGTTGCCCAGGTTGGACTCAAATGCCTGGCCTCAAATGACCCTCCTGCCTCAGCCTCCCAAAGGGCTGGGATTATAAACATGAGTCACCTCATCTGGCTTCTGCTCTGTCTTGGAGTAAAGAACCTTCTAATCAAAGGAACTGGGTAAGTATAACACAGTAATAGGGAAAATGGCTCTCATAAAAGATATCTATTTTTTTCTACTTCAAAGCAACTTAAACAACCCCCATGAAGATGCAGATATGGAAAAGAGGATTGCAATCAGGGGTGCAATTTCTCACGGGTGAGAAATTGAGAGAGGAGAGTGAATGAAAAAAGTGGCAGGCCAAGAGAAGGACACCAGTTTGGTGCCACTAGGCAGCTGTTGCCCAGACACCAGGGACCAGGCCTGGCAACCCACCCAAAGGCACAGTGCTTTATGGGAACAAATCAGAAATAAAGGCGAGGAGGGATCCTGAAGGGGGAAATAGTCAGCTTTTCCTGCCAGGCTCAGCTTGTAAATGGAGTGATGTATGACCTAGAAAACCTGCAGGTGTTTTCAGGGTCCTCCAGTAGCCTCAGTTTCCCCAGAGTGAGCCATAACCAAGCTCAGAAATGGGTCAATTGCCACCATCTCTTGGCTAAACAGTTCCACCTTAACTCCTGTCCCTTGCGGCGACTGAGTCTTTGGCATAATAATTGTAGGGTTATCCCGGCTGTGGGTATGAGAGGAATTCTCAGAGGGCAGGGAGGTCATACAATTAGAGCTCTGGGTTTTAATTTCCCTGCCTGCTTGTCACAGAACCTGGTCCTGTGCTCTTATTTTGACCTGATCCCTCACCACCCCCAGCCCTGTCCTAAGGCTGAGATCCCTGGGGGCTCAGCACTCCCAACCTGTTATTAATAGCTCTTCATACCAGTAGCCACTTGACCTTTTCCACTCTGGTGCCAAGGCTTAAAACTGCTCCTCTCCAGAGGTCTCTGGCCCCCTCCCTCTTCAGGCCACCCCTCTCCCACCAGTTCCATTCCTTCAGCAGCTGGGCCAGAGAGCTGGGAGGTCTAAAATGACTGAATCAGCAGGCAGGGCCCACACCAGCTCCAGGGAGAGGAATGTTTTGTGTGAGAAGAGCAGGGTGGGGCAAAGGAACCAGGCCCAGCTTCCTGACCCGGTTGGAGAGAGGGTCTCAGCCCAGGGTGGGCCAGTCCTCTGCATGCTACAGATAGGAACCCAGGCTAAGGCCACAGAAGGAAAGGCCCGTCTGGGTAAGGAAAGAGACAGAGGAATCCCGGCTCCTCTTACCTTAACCACAACCTCCTTCCCACCCTGCCCTCACCTGCCGTAAGAGTGTTTGTGAGTGAAGCCTTTCCCAAACTGCCTTGCACAGGGAGGATATTCCCTGACTGTTTATATCACTTACTCCAAGTTATACTGGCAGCTGCCATGATGTGTCTGTTCTCCATAAAGATATCCCACTACCTCCTAGGAAAAGGCTAGTCTCTTTTACTTTGCTATGGTGGTCCTCATAACGCCTTATAAAAGGGTGGATGGATGGTTGGTTGTATCTCCCCCCATTCCCAACTTAGCTGCACAAATCTACGGTAGTAGGACAGGGCTCCCTCAAAGCAGCACCTCATTCTTGACGGAAAAGGTTTATGACCCAATCTCCCCCTCATCAGCCCCAACACCCGCTCCACTGCCCCATGGGACTGCAGTCTGGGGCATGGACACCCTAGTCTTCATCCCAGTCCAGCCCACATAAAGTAGATCGCTAAGCTCCAGAGCAAAAGGACTCTGAATGTCATCCCCACCTCCATCCCAATGGCTGAGCCTCACTTACCTTTACACTCTTGGGGTCAAAGGCAGGTTCCTTGGGAGCCTCAGGAGCTGGGGCAGGGGCTGGTGCAGGGGCTGGAGCTGGAGCTGGTTTGGCCGCCTCCTTCTTAGGCTCAGGCTTCTTGGGAGCCATGTTGTCTCGTTGGGATCTTTGGCAGCGGAGTGATCTAAGAAGAAACCAACAGACGTGGCGTCTGGGAGACGAGATAGGAGCCTGGGCCGCCTCCCTTCCCTTTTATCCTGAGCAGGAGCCCCCACAGAGGGGCTGGGTGAAAGCAAGAGCAACTGCTGCTGACTATAAAAGGAAGAAACGCCAGCAGGGTACAGCTGACAACTGTGTATTGTCACCAGGTTTGGGGCCACTAGCCCCCTCCCCTTCACGCCACACCTCTCTCTTCACCTCTAGGACAGGCTGATCCCTTCCTGCCAATTGGTGGAAACCCAGAAGGACCAGGGAAACAGACCTTCTCAAATATGCCAGAGCAGCCAGAGAGATGAGCTGACTTGAGCAGTTGATAACCCTCACACAAAGCCCAGGGGAGGGTGAGGCTTTTTTTAGCCCCTCCCGAGCAGAGGCAGCCCACTGCACATTCTTTCTAAGCCAAGCTCCTTTAAGCTGAGAGCCACTCTGGGCCCTCAGCTCTGCCTAGAGGCCCAACTCTCCAGGCATGGAGCTCTGAAGCAACAGCTGGTCCAGCCAACCCACACTGCCCCACACCCTCCCAACTCACAGGATGAAAGCCTCCATTTTCCAGAGCAGGCATCCCAGGAACTCCACAGACCTCAGATCCCTAGATCTACCCCCTTACACACAACCTCAGTCATTCATTCAACAAGTAGTAAGCACTGAACCCATGCCTAGGCACCTAGGAGAGAAGCAGAGAGATGTGGTAGAAAGTCGAGGAGACTGAGGGTCAGAAAACTTGGGGTTTAGTTTTCACTTTACCTCTAACTCATTGTTCTGTGTGTGTGTGTGTGTGTGTGTGTGTGTGTGTGTAGTGCTTACTACTATCAGTACCAGGAACTGTTAAGTGCTATTCATATAAAATCTCATTAAATCTTCACCATGATCCTATAAGGTAGATACTATTTTGTTTGTTTGTTTGTTTGTTTTAACAGAAACAAGGTATCACTCTGTTGCTCAGGTTGGAGTGCAGTGGCGCAATCACAGCTCACTGCAGCCTCATCTTTCCTGGCTCAAGCGATTCTCCCACCTCAGCCTTCCGAGTAGCTGGGACTACAGGTGCACACCACCACACCTGGCTAATTTTGGGAGAGTTTTTTTGTTTTTTGTTTTTCAGTAGAGATGAGGTCTTGCTAAATTTCCCAGGTTGGTCTTGAACTCCTGAGCTCAAGGGATCCACTAGCCTCGGCCTTCCAAAGTGCTGGGATTACAGGCGTGAGCTGCCACGCCAGGCCAGGTAGATACTATTATTATTTTCATTTTACACATGGGGAGAATGAGACTAAAACTGGATGAACAACTTGGCCAAGGTCACTCAAATAATTAGCTATAAGCTGGGATTAGACTCTAGATATGTCTGATTCTAAAGTCTATGCTTGAATAATGTATATGATAATCCAGTTGTGGGGGAGAGACATACAAGTTTGTGCATTCATTGGAGGAGTCAGGATGGATACACACTGAACTGTTAACAGAGATACCTCTGGGGACCTGGGGGTAAGGGTGGGAGGATAACAGCAATTTGCAGTTTTTTTACTTTTTTCATTTCCTATATTAATGGAAATTTTTATAACGAGCATTTACTGTTTATGTAAAAAAAAACTTTGAAAGTCAACAAAATAATTCAGAAAAATAACAACAAAAAAGCTTATGTATCCACTACACAAAACTGCTTTGTGCTGAATCTTTAGACTCTACAGTTCAGAAGAAAAGAGGAATAAAGCTGAGAGAAGCAAAAAAAATCACTTTGCCTTTCTAGGCCCAGTTTCCTCACCTGTAAAGCAAGATTGCTAGACTACAGAATCCTGGTTGCTGTTAGCTCCAAGCCTGCAATTCTGGGTGCTCTGGAGCCCAAATCTGCCCATTCCCCAGCTCTCTAACTACAGGTTCCATGCCCCAGATCATTGCTTTCAGAGCCAGAAGGACCCTTGGAGATCATCTGGCCCCATCCTGTTTTACAGGCAAGGAATCTAAGGTCCAGGGAAATGTTTAAGTTGCCTCAAGACATTCAGCTACTTATAGGCAGAGCTGGGCCAACTAATTCTGTTTCCTGGGGTGCAGTGCTCTCTGTAGCACGCTGCTCTTCACTGCTCCTCCTGTAGCCTATACATGCTCACTGGTGGTGACAGAGAAGCCCTCAAAGGAAACAGGCAGGAAAAAGGGCCAGGACTTGCTCAAGGTAATACTAGAACAAGACCAGGGCCCAGATTCTAGCCCAGCCCTGGTCCTGAGTTGGGATGGCGGCTCCTTTGCTCTATGTACCTCACCTCCTCCTCCCCTCATCTTCTGCCTCACCTCTCTTCCTTGTCGGCTACCAAACTTGATCCCTTGTACCTTCGCTTGCACTCTTCTATAATCCCTGTCAGTCCTCTCCTGACCTACCCCATTCCCAACAGGGGTTGGGAGTTCAGGTTGTTGGTGATGAGGAAAGAGAAAAAGTGGAAACCCAGGCCCTCCTCCTTCTCCTCCTCCACCTGCATCCCTTCCTGGACTGCATCCTGCGGAGTTTGTGCAAAAATAATACAAACTGGGATTTCTATAAAAAGCTGCAGGATAGAAGCTGGGAGACCCAGGCACTAGTCCTGACTCTGCCAGCCACTTCCCTCTCTGGGCCTCAGCTTGCTTATTTTAAAAGGAAAAACAATCAGGAGACTTTAAAACCATGTTCAACAGAATCCTGAGACTAGCAGTCTTGCTCTCTTGCTTTATAGGTGACATGCTTCTGGCTGCAGGGGACATAGAAAGGCCAGGCCTTGGAGCTCCTTCCACCACCATCTCTTCAGTCACCACAACTCCTGTGTTTTACATACTGGAGCTCCCAGTATGTAAAACAGTATCATTTTCTAATGGTTCCATGGCCTAAAATTTTTTTAAATAATCACTGAATGACACATGCCCCCTTCCAGTTAAAACACACACGCACACACAACAAGTTATTATTATGTTATTGTTGTAGTTATTCTACAAAGACATATGATCCTCAGAAGAAAAAGCTGGAAGGTTGTTCTTTTCTTTTCTTTTCCTTTTTTTTCCCAACCCACTCCCCTTTCTTTTCTAAATTCTAAGAAGCAAAATATCAAGTCTGCATGGGAACAGAGCTATGAGGTTAGAAAGCTGGGAAAGCCGAATGGGGCTCCGGAGACATCCAAAATCACGCAAAGACTGTGGACTCTGGAGGTAGACAGTGATGGGTCTGAAGCCTGGTTTTGCCACTTTCTAATCTAGGCCCGAGTAGCCTCAGGACCTTTGAGGGTAAACATTTCCTTTACAAATTGTCATGAGATTTGTATGAAATAATGTAAGTAAGGCACTGCAAACAACCTCTGCCATGTGGGAAACATTCAAAGATATTCATTTCACTTTCCTTTGCCAAGCAGGTTGAAGCTAGAGGTGCATTCAGGCTCCCCAGATTTGGAACTTCCAGAGACAGGTCCACATGAGAAAGGGACAAGGTAAGGTGACAGTGGCTAAAGGGATTTTAAGGTGTGGGATTAGGAATGAGGAAGAGGTGGAAAGGAATGGAAGCGGGGGGAAGGGCAGCAGCTGGGAACTCCTGGTGTAAAATATTTGTGGCTCAGAAAGCATGTGGCAGGTCTCTAGGGCCAGGCAGCCTGTCTGACGGAGAACACTCAGAGAAGGCGCACCCAACCACCTGAAACCTTAGGCACAGGTGCCTCAGCAGGGGAGGAGATGCTCCTCAAATCAGTTTCGGATTCGTTTTCAGCAGCCCCAGTGAAAAAAGTGCCTGGCACTTCAGAAACAACTGGAGGAGAGCTGTGGTTTCAGGGAAAGAGCCACGCAGGAAGAAGCAACACATCAACCCCTGGCCTTGTTTTTACTAAAATTCATGACGCCACGCTTCATTAGAGCCCACTAACTGGAGTCCGAGCTTCCATCTTCTTATGGTCTTCATTCTGTTTCATGGCCAGTGACTTTCACCTTCAAATCTTACCAATCGAGAGTATCCTTCCCAGGGCCTATGACACAGACTTGCCCTACAATATGTGTTGGCCCATCAGAGCCAAGGAAAGAAGGAGATGTAGTAGTGTGAAGAGGCAAGTATGGCAGTTGGTACCGGCAGCCAAACAACTTTCTCTGGGAAACATCTGGTGGTTTCTGAGCCAGAGTTGCTGAGGCTCACTCAAATGCTCCCATGAGGGACTTCCAATTCAGCCGACTGAAAACACAAGACAGAATTTAACACCAACTGGTTTACATCAGATGTCAAATTCAGACACAAATGCACAAAGGAGAAGTGACATCAGCCCTCATTTGGGCTGAGCTTGCAAACGCTCACTCCTCCTCCCTTCATCTCTAACCACACAGAGCCTGTCTGTGTCCTGCTCAGACAGAGGTCCATTAGAGTCTCCTGCCTGGGATCAAATGCTGCTGACAGCTAGCCCGGCTGTTAATGCCTTGTTCCTGTCACCCTCTCTCTCTCTCCTCTGACCAATGTCTCATAAGCCTGGACATCACAGGGCAATGCCCTGGCCGACACTATGTCAGTCGTCCCTATAGAGAGCACTGGATAATTTGGGTTTCACTGCAAGGCAGAGGTTAAGAAGGCTGACTCATGAATCAGACTGCCTGGTTTAGAGTCCTGGCTTAGTTAGTTAACTTTTTTTTTTTTTTTTTTTGAGACAGGGTCTCACTTTGTTACTCAGGCTGGAGTGCAGTGGTGAAACACAGTTCATTGCAGCCTCCATTTCCCTGGTTCAAGTGATTCTCCTGCCTCAGTCTGCCAAGTATCTGGGACTACAGGTGCACCCTACCACACCTGGCTACTTTTTAACTTCTTTAGGCCTCAGTTTTCTCATCTGTAAAATGTGGCTGTTATAACTACAAGGTAGTTGTGAAGATTAAATGAGTTAATACAGGTGGCACATGTAGAACAAAGTGTCTAGCACAAAGCAACTACTCAAGATCTTTAAGCTTGGATCCTGATGGAACTACTGTGACTGTGGCTTCCTATCCCAAGATCACCCGCAGAAGAGTTACAAAGAGAAAATATTAAGAAATGAAGAAAACCTCGAGAAACCCCTTGGGTGAATGACAGGACCTTGTTTTGAATTGGTGTGTGTGGTAGAAGCGTGGCTTTGATTAGAGGCAGGAAGAGGCCAGGCACAGCTGTGGAATGATTAAAAAAATAAAGGAGCTCTCAGGATTCTGATCTCTCTTTTCCTCCACCACTGTCTTATGACAAACAATGCTACTCCCTCACTTGCCATGACTCAAACTGTGGTCCGGGTGTTGGTAAGAGTAACAGCAAAGCACTGGAGATGCACTGTACTTGTGATCAAAACAGGTAAGGGACAACCCAACTTTAGACAGATGTTCCCCCTCCTGAGCCCTCTAAATTTCCAGGGCATGTGAACTACACTCTAAGAAGTGTTTTGGCCACAGACACGGTGGCTCATGCCTGTACTCCTAAGGCTGCTTTTCCCTGACAGGAGGGCAAAGGGTGAAGCCCTGACATGGAGGGTTATTTTATGAGTCTGAGCATGACGGACTTGGGAGTTTGGGAGCCAAGGGTTCTCAGTTTTAGGGCTCATTCATCCCCAGCCTTCAACTTCTAAGCTCAATGGCACTAGTATGCATTGCTGGACAGAATAACCTGTATGGCCAAGGACAAAATAACAAGACACCTGAATAGCACAACTCATCCGAAGGGATACAACTTACTTGATTACACAGGGTAACTTAAGTGGAAATATGACAACAGATGGACCAAGATTTTAAAAGTAGCCCAAAAATCATGCTAAAAGAGATAAAGGAAAATATTACTAATATGACACCAGGACCAGAAAATGTAAAGAACAAACAGATTATCAACTATAAAAAGTACAATAGATGAAATAAGAAAAAAATTTTTAAAAAAACAAGCAGATACCTTATGTATGAAAAAGTAATCACCAAAATAGAGCACATGATAGATTTGAAAAGTGGCAGAATAGATATAGCTGGGAAACAAATTAGGGAATTGAAAAACAAAAGAGAGACTATCTCCCAGAAGAAAAAAACAGGGCAAAGAAATAGAAAACATAAAAGAAAAGCTAAGAGATATGGAGGATAGTACATTTATATTTAATTGACAATTTAAAAAAAGGGATATGAAAGATAGAAGTCGAAATGTTTTAGCCCAGTATTCCTAGCACTTTGGGAGGCTGAGGCAAGCAGATGACTTGAGGTCAGGAGCTCAAGACCAGCCTGGCCAACATGGTGAAACCCTGTCTCTACTAAAAATACAAAAATTAGCTGGGCATGGCAGTGCATGCCTGTAATTCCAGATACTCAGGAGGCTGAGACAAGAGAATTGCTTGAACTAGGGAGGCAGTGGCTGCAGTGAGCCAAGATTGTACCACTCCACTCCAGCCTGGGCAACAGAATGAGACTCTGTCTATAAGTAAATAAATAAATAAATAAATAAATAAATAAATAAATAAATTTAAGCTTCAAGGAAAGAAAACATCTCTGACTTATCTAGATAGGTGCAAGAACTTATGCTCAAATTGAAACATTTCACAATACAAATCAATATACATTATTTCAACATAAGTATGCAGAAGATTCTAATTGTAATAAACAGTATTATGTAAATTGGCTACAAAAACAAGAAAAGTTTAAAGAATGCTTTGTTGATATTAATAAATTTTGAGTTGCTTTTTGTTGATATTAATACATTTAGAGTTGCTTTTTCAATTTATACAATACCTCTTTGAATTTCATGTTAATAATACTGAGTTGACACAAGAGTTGGTGAATTTACTTAACTTGGACAGATGTAGTTTTAAACTGATATGTTTTTACTTCAAAGTCAGGTCAAGTCTGCTAAAATAAATATGACTAATGTGACTAATATGAAGTAGTTTTGTCAGTTTGCATGTAAACATTAAAGAAAAATACTTTTTTGATATTTGATTATTAGAAAACTTTTAAGTATGCTTGGGACAACTTAGGTATATGAATCTACTTTTTCGACTGTGCATTTTATGAAATCTAAATACAGATTAAGTGTTTATAATGAAAATTTACCATCCAAATTGAGATATGCTATAACAGGAAAATACATACTGGATTTTGAAGTACAAAAAAAGAATGTGGGCCAGGCACGGTGGCTCATGCCTGTAATCCCAACACTTTGGGAGGCCAAGGCAGGTGGATCACTTCAGGTCAGGAGTTTGAGACCAGCCTGGCCAACATGGTGAAACCCCTTCTCTACCAAAAATACAAAAATCAGTTGGGCGTGGTGGCACATACCTGTAATCCCAGCTGTTCTGGAGGCTGAGGCAGGAGAATCACTTGAACGCCGGAGGCGGAGATTGCAGTGAGCCGAGATCGAGCCACTCCACTCTAGCCTGGGCGACAGAATGAGACTTGTCTCAAAAAAGAAGACAAAGAAGAATGTAACATATCTCATATTGATTACATGTTGAAATGATAACATTTTGGGTGTATTGAGCTAAATATTATTAAAATTTTTAATAATACACACATACTAGAAGCATTACCAGTTATCCAAGAACACATACAAACAAAAAAATACACATTAAAATATTCAATAATTGCCTAGAGTGGGTGTGATTTGGATGGGTGGGGCAATGAGATAAAAGAAAATAAATAAGTAATCCGGCCAGGCGCAGTGGCTCACGCCTGTAATCCCAGCACTTTGGGAGGCCAAAGTAAGTGGATCACTTGAGGTCGGGAGTTCGAGACCAGCCTGACCAACATGGAGAAACCTTGTCTCTACTAAAAATACAAAATTAGCCGGGTGTGGTGGCGCATGCCTGTAATCTCAGCTACTTGGGAAACTAAGACACGAGAATCTCTTGAACCTGGGAGAGGCAGAGGTTGCAGTGAGCAGAGATCATGCCATTGCACTGCAGCCTGGGCAACAAGAGCAAAACTCCGTCTCAAAAAAGAAAAAAAAAAAAAAGAAAAGAAAATAAATAAGTAATTAAACAAGAAAGGCCTTGCATGGACCACTGAAGAAAGAAGGCCATAAATCAGGAGAATGATTAACCCAATCCTCTGTATAAAAGAATCCTTCCCACCAAGGACGGAGGAAAACAAAAGCAATGAATCACCTGAAGGCTTAATAATTCATAAGGCCCAGAACACCAAAAATGAAAGCAGAAAAGGAGGGGAAAGGTGTCTAAAATCAAAGTTCAAGGACCACAGTAAAACTAGCTATTACAACACTTTATTTTTTACTTATTTATTTTTTGAGATGGAGTCTCACTCTGTCACCCAGGCTGGAGTGCAGTGGCTCAATCTCGGCTTACTGCAACCTCCGCCTCCCTAGTTCAAGCGATTCTTCTGCCTCAGCCTCCTGAGTAGCTGGGAGTACAGGTGCCCACCACCATGCCCAGCTAATTTTTGTATTTTTAGTAGAGACAGGGTTTCACCATGTTGGCCAGGATGGTCTCAAACTCCTGACCCCAAGTGATCCACCTGCCTTGGCCTCCCAAAGTGCTGGGATTACAGGAAAGAGCCATAGCGCCTGGCCAACATTTTAAATCATCCTCTCAAACTTCATTTCCTTGACTGCTTTAGCATAGGTGGAGAATGCTGTATGTTCAGCCTCATCACTCAATTGTTTAAATGGTTGAAGCTCATTTCTGTACTGCAATCAAGGCAGTGCTGTCTCGTGACATATGTGTGAACTGAATCCTGTGAGAAGGACACTGGGAGGGAGCCTGCCTAAGGTGGGTTAAAGTCTACCTAGGGATCTAAAGCAGAGGGCAGAATAGCTGGCGTTTGGCAGAGATTTATAGTTGCAAAGCAGCAGAGAGCAAGTTGGAATCCTCACCAGTCATCCAGACTGCACCATCCCAGATATGCTAACAGCTACAAGGAACTTCAGAGGTCCAGAGAGAAGGAGGTGACTTGCCCAACGTCATACTGAGTTATGACTGACCTGAGACTAGAATGCAGGATGCCAAGACAACCGTGGGAGCTGGCAGAACTGACACAAGGGTTCTCTGAGGGAGAAGCCTAGCCCCCAAGGGGGCAAGGAAGCAAGGAGACATCAGTGGAAGAGATGTCCCTGGAACCCACAGCATGGGTAGCTCTCAGTGAGGAAAAAGAGCCCAAATCCTTTCTCAGCAATTGGGGATATATTTTTAATGCTAAAGATTATTCTCTCTTCTCAGTTTCCCTCTCCACCAACTTCCTCTTTTACTTCTTGAATTCTGACTTCCTCTCTAGCATACCACCAGTGACTTCCCTGTGACTAGATCTAGTGTGCTTGTCTTGGGCCTTCTCTGCTATGCTTGTAACACCAAAGTTCTGCCACCAACTCTCCTCTCCCTCATTCAGATTACTCTCATTCATTCATTCAACTAACACTTATTGAGGCCAGGCGTGGTGGCTCACACCTATAATTCCAGCACTTTGGGAGGCCAAGGCAGGTGGATCACTTGAGCCCAGGAATTCAAGGCTTGCCTGGGTAACATGGTGAAACCCTGTCTCTACAAAAAAAAACACAAAAATTAGCCAGGTATGGTGGCACATGCCTGTAGTCCCAGCTACTCCAGAGGCTGAGGTGGGAGGATCGCTTGAACCCAGGAACTAGAGGTTGCAGTGAGCTGAGATGGCTCCACTGCTTTACAGTGTGGGTGACAGAGACCCTGTCTCAAAAAAAAAAAAAAAAAAAAATACTTTACTACAACTAACAAGTATCGAGCACCTACAGTATGCAGGTACTTTTTTTTTTTTGAGACAGGGTCTCCAAGAAGCTGGGATTACAGGTACACATTTGTTAATGTAATGCCTTGTAAAATCTTTGTGAAAGTATTTATCATTATATTAAAACCACGTATTTGTATGTCTGCATCCTCTACACCAGACAGTGAGCTCCTTGGGGCCAGGAATGGTCTCTTATTCATCTTAGGAAAAGTACCTGCAGGCTGGGCACAGTGGCTCATGCCTATAATCCCAGTACTTTGGGAGGCCAAGGCGGGAGGATCGTACAACTGAAAGAAGGTGCACAACTAAAAGATGCTTTTAGTTCTGCCTGAAAACTCTCTCTCTCCAGTCCCAAATTCTTTCCTTGTTTGTCTTTGTGGGGTTTTTGTTTTTTTTTTTTTTTTTTTTTGAGACAAAGTCTTGCTCTATCTCTCCAGCTGGAATACAGTGGTATAATTTTTTTTTTTTTTTTTTTTGAGACAGAGTTTCACTCTGTTGCCCAGGCTGGAGTGCAGTGGCACAATCTCGGCTCATTGCAAGCTCCACCTCCTGGGGTCACACCATTCTCCTGCCTCAGCCTCCCAAGTAGCTGGGACTACAGGTGCCCGCCACCACGCCCAGCTAAATTTGTAATTTTTTTTTTAGTAGAGATGGGGTTTCACCTTGTTAGCCAGGATGGTGTTGATCTCTTGACCTCGTGATCCACCTGCCTCGGGCTCCCAAAGTGCTGGGATTACAGGCGTGAGCCACCATGCCTGGCCATACAGTGCTATAATTTTAACTCGCTGCAACTTCGAACTCCTAGGTTCAAGAGATCCTCCCACCTCAGCCTCCCAAGTAGCTAAGACTAGAGGCATACACAGCCATGCCCGGCTAATTTTTTTTATTTTTTTGTAGAGATGAGGGTCTCGCTTTGTTGCCCAGGCTGTTCTCGAACTCCTGGCCTTGAGTGATCCTCCTGAGCTTCCAAAGTGCTGGGATCACAGGCGTGAGCTACTGTGCCTGGCCAAGCTTCATGTTTTCAATTAACCTTTGGATATTTCTCATCTGAGGCTCTCCAAACTCAGTCTGGTTTAAACCTAGATCAGCCTCTATCTCCCAAATCACATATGGGTAACAAAAACAAAATCTATTCAAGACAGCTACGGTCTATACTGAATACTAAAATATAATCAATCTGCGTTTAATCCATTGCTCTGCAATTTACCCAGAGAAAAAATGAGGCTGCTTAGAGCCTAGTTAGAAAAGAGAGAAGCAAATAATCTATTATTTGGTGGGCATCCACTCCAGATGCTATAGGTATTTTTTATCTAGTAGTCAGGTATATACGTCACTTCTGAGAAAAAAAAGAGACAACAGCCACTAAGATCATTAAATTTACTCTTTTTGTTCTAAGTCTGTACTCAGTAAGCAGTCTTCTGGTTAGAATCTGAATGCCTTCAGGACAAGGAATTGGATAAGAATATTTCTCATTTTAAATTAGTAACTCGAAACTGTTTAAATTTTCTATCTTTTTTCAGATTCAACCATCTAAGATCCTAGAATAGTGAATATTCAGAGTTGCCCAGACTCCCTGGCAGCCTCTCTGCTGCATTCCTAGCCCCTAGTCTTTCTCTCCTCCAATGCACATAATCCTCAGCTGTTAGCATAATCTTTTTCAAATTCTGGTCTCATGAGGTCATTCTCCAGCTCAATCATCATCAACAGCTCCTTCGGTCTATTTTATCAAAACTAAAGTCATCAGCCAGGAACCCAAAGGTTTTTATCAGCTGTCCCCAACACCACCATTTCAACCAAGCTTATACAGCCTCCAGTCCAGACAAGCTAATTTGCTTTTAGTCCCCTGCCTTTATTACAGATGCTCCCCACCATCAGTTGACAATATCAAGTCAAAAATACATTTAATACACCTAACCTACTGAACATCATAGTTTAGCAAAACCTATCTTAAACGTGCTTAGAACACTCACCTTAGCCTACAGTTGGGCAAAGCCATCTAACACAAATCCTATTTTATAATAAAGTGCTGAATATCTCATGTATTGAATACTGTACTGAAAGTGAGACACAGAATGGTTGTATAGGTATCTGAAGTACAGTTTCTACTGAATGCACATTGCTTCTACACCATGGTAAAGTCAAAATATCATAACTTGGGGGCTGTCTGTAGTTTATTTCCCTGTGCTTTTGAGTCAGCCCTAGGCGCCCTAGTCATAGGCCATTTAGCACATCTCAGAGCTCATCTCAATCAAGATGCATTTTCTGAATAGTCTCAATACTTCAGATACTGCCTTGACTTTAAATCCCTTAAGGATTTAGCCGGGTGCGGTGGCTCATGCCTGTAATCTCAGCACTTTGGGAGGCCAAGGCGGGCAGATCACGAGGTCGGGAGATCGAGACCATCCTGGCTAACACGGTGAAACCCTGTCTCTACTCAAAATACAAAAAATTAGCCGGGCATGGTGGCGGGCGCCTATAGTCCCAGCTATTCGGGAGGCTGAAGCAGGAGAATGGCACGAACCCTGGAGGTGGAGCTTGCAGTGAGCTGAGATGGCGCCACTGCACTCCAGCCTGGGCGACAGTGCGAGACTCCGTCTCAAAAAAAAAAAAAAAAAAAAACCCTTAAGGATTTATGTGCAAGACCAGCATGTTCTCTGGACCCAGAAAGGGGGAGTCAAAAAAAAAGCATCATGTTTAGATCAGTGAGATGAAATTAAGTGATCAAGTCATTCAATCATCAGATATTTCAAAAATATTTATATATTTACAATATTTTAACGAAACAACAAGAGCGAAATATTATAATATTTTAACAAAACAACAAGAGCAAAAAATATTTATATATTTTATAATATTTGTGCAGGGCACTGAACTAGGTGATGGGGACATAATGTTCAAACCAAGGTCCCTGCCTTCAATGCAGCTTATATTAAACAAATACGATTAAAATTACCATACATACTATGAAAGAAACGAACAAAAATGTCATGAGAGAGAATAACAGAGTGGAGCTAAGAATTTAAATTAGGTAGGTCTAGGAATATTCTGAGGATGTGATACTGAAGCTGAGGCTTGAAGGATAAATAGAATTTCACTGGTCAAAGAGTAAGGGAAATGTATTTCAGGAAGAAAGAATAATATGTAGAAAGACTTCCACTTTAATCACTCAGTCAATATTTCTTAAGAATTTTCTACATATGTGGTGTTTTTCAAAGAACAATATAGAGAAATATAAGACTTGGCCCTTGCATTAGGGAGACAAGACATAAACAGAATAATCAATTATATAAGTTTACCTGGGCTTGCTATAACAACATACCACACACTGGGTGGCTTGAACAATAGAGATTTATTTTCTCGCAGTTCTGGAGGCTAGAGGTCCATGATCAAAGGGCTGGCAAAACAGATTCTGGTGAGGGCTCTCTTCCTAGATGTTGGCCTTCTCCCTGTGTCCTCCTATGACCCTTCTTTGGTGAATGCCCACAGAGAGATCAAACTTTCCAGTGTGTCTTTTTTTTTTTTTTTTTTTTTTTTTTTTTTATTAATTTTTTTTGCATACAAAAACAATAAACATTTTCTAAAAATACATACAAACAAAAAGATGCGTATCAAACATATTAGGAAGGTTGCACATGGGAAGTCGGGGAATAGAAATGGGGGTGGGAGTTAAAATAAATGAGAGAGGGACTTTATATGGATCAGTGATAATAACTCAATCCTCTATTTGACAAAGAAGAGGGAGAAGGAAGAGGAAGA
This sequence comes from Symphalangus syndactylus, assembly GCF_028878055.3. NCBI lineage: Eukaryota > Metazoa > Chordata > Mammalia > Primates > Hylobatidae > Symphalangus > Symphalangus syndactylus. The sequence continues at coordinate 47,555,749 of NC_072442.2, read as the reverse complement.
AAAAGAAAGTGGGATAAAGGATCAGAAAGGGAGGAAAATAGAAAAAATTAGAGTATGACTCCAGGGTAGACCTGTTTTGTTGTCATTGAGTTGGTTGGTTGGTTTGTCTGTTGTATTCTTCATGTTTCGCCAAGTTGGCCAGACTGGTCTCGAACTCCTAGTCCGAAGTGATCAACCCGCCTCGCCCCCTAGAGTGCCGGGACCACAGGCGTGAGCCACCACGTCCAGCCCCCACATTGCTTCTGGCCTCCGTGGTAGACCTCCCAGACGGAGCGGCCAGGCAGAGGAGCTCCTCACTTCTACCCAGACACGGGGCGGCCGGGCAGAGGGGCTCCTCACTTCCCAGACGGGGCGGCCAGGCAGAGACGCTCCTCACTTCTTCCCAGACGATAGGTGGCCGGGCAGAGGCGCTCCTCACTTCCCAGACGATGGGTGGCCGGGCAGAGGCGCTCCTCACTTCCCAGACGATGGGTGGCCGGGCAGAGGCGCTCCTCACTTCCCAGACGATGGGCGGCCGGGCAGAGGCGCTCCTCATCTCCCAGACGATGGGTGTCCGGGCAGAGGCACTCCTCACTTCCCAGATGCGGCAGCCGGGCAGAGGCGCTCCTCACTTTCCAGATGATGGGTGGCCGGGCAGAGGCGCTCCTCACCTCCCAGACGATGGGTGGCCTGGCAGAGGCGCTCCTCACCTCCCAGACGATGGGTGGCCGGGCAGAGGCGCTCCTCACCTCCCAGACGGGGCGGCCGGGCAGAGGCGCTCCTCACTTCTTCCCAGACGGGGTGGCCGGGCAGAGGCGCTCCTCACTTCTTCCCGGACGGGGCGGCCGGGCAGAGGCGCTCCTCACTTCCCAGACGGTGGGTGGCCGGGCAGAGGCGCTCCTCACTTCCCAGACGATGGGTGGCTGTGCAGAGGCGCTCCTCACTTCTTCCCGGATGGGGCGCCCGGGCAGAGGCGCTCCTCATTTCTTCCCGGACGGGGCGGCCGGGCAGAGGCGCTCCTCACTTCCCAGACGGGGCGGCCGGGCAGAGGCGCTCCTCACTTCTTCCCGGACGGGGCGGCCGGGCAGAGGCGCTCCTCACTTCTTCCCGGTCGGGGCGGCCGGGCAGAGGCGCTCTTCACTTCTTCCCAGACGGGGCGGCCGGGCAGAGGCGCTCCTCACTTCTTCCCGGGCGGGGCGGCCGGGCAGAGGCGCTCCTCACTTCTTCCCGGACGGGGCGGCCGGGCAGAGGCGCTCCTCACTTCCCAGACGGGGCGGCCAGGCAGAGGCGCTCCTCACTTCTTCCCAGACGGGGCGGCCGGGCAGAGGCGCTCCTCACTTCTTCCCGGACGGGGCGGCCGGGCAGAGGCGCTCCTCACTTCTTCCCGGACGGGGCGGCCGGGCAGAGGCGCTGCTCACTTCCCAGACGGGGCGGCCGGGTAGGGGCACTCCTCACTTCCCAGACGGGGCGGCCGGGCAGAGGCGCTCCTCACTTCCCAGACGGTGGGTGGCCGGGCAGAGGCGCTCCTCACTTCCCAGACGATGGGTGACCGGGCAGAGGCGCTCCTCACTTCTTCCCGGATGGGGCGGCCGGGCAGAGGCGCTCCTCACTTCTTCCCGGATGGGGCGGCCGGGCAGAGGCGCTCCTCGCTTCTTCCCGGATGGGACGCCCGGGCAGAGGCTCTCCTCATTTCTTCCCGGACGGGGCGGCCGGGCAGAGGCGCTCCTCACTTCCCAGACAGGGCGGCCGGGCTGAGGCGCTCCTCACTTCTTCCCGGACGGGGGCGGCCGGGCAGAGGCGCTCCTCACTTCTTCCCGGACGGGGCGGCCGGGCAGAGGCGCTCCTCACTTCTTCCCGGGCGGGGCGGCCGGGCAGAGGCGCTCCTCACTTCTTCCCGGGCGGGGCGGCCGGGCAGAGGCGCTCCTCACTTCTTCCCGGGCGGGGCGGCCGGGCAGAGGCGCTCCTCACTTCTTCCCGGGCGGGGCGGCCGGGCAGAGGCGCTCCTCACTTCTTCCCGGGCGGGGCGGCCGGGCAGAGGCGCTCCTCACTTCTTCCCGGACGGGGCGGCCGGGCGGAGGCGCTCCTCACTTCCCAGACGATGGGTGGCCGGGCAGAGGCGCTCCTCACTTCCCAGACGGTGGGTGGCCGGGCAGAGGCGCTCCTCACTTCCCAGACGGTGGGTGGCCGGGCAGAGGCGCTCCTCACTTCCCAGACGGTGGGTGGCCGGGCAGAGGGGCTCCTCACTTCCCAGACGGTGGGTGGCCGGGCAGAGGCGCTCCTCACTTCCCAGACGGTGGGTGGCCGGGCAGAGGCGCTCCTCACTTCCCAGACGGTGGGTGGCCGGGCAGAGGCGCTCCTCACTTCCCAGACGGTGGGTGGCCGGGCAGAGGCGCTCCTCACTTCCCAGACGGGGCGGCCGGGCAGAGGCGCTCCTCACTTCCCAGACGGTGGGTGGCCGGGCAGAGGCGCTCCTCACTTCCCAGACGGTGGGTGGCCGGGCAGAGGCGCTCCTCACCTCCCAGACGGTGGGTGGCCGGGCAGAGGCGCTCCTCACCTCCCAGACGGTGGGTGGCCGGGCAGAGGCGCTCCTCACTTTCCAGACGGTGGGTGGCCGGGCAGAGGGGTTCCTCACTTCCCAGACGGTGGGTGGCCGGGCAGAGGCGCTCCTCACTTCCCAGACGGTGGGTGGCCGGGCAGAGGCGCTCCTCACTTCCCAGACGGTGGGTGGCCGGGCAGAGGCGCTCCTCACTTCCCAGACGGTGGGTGGCCGGGCAGAGGCGCTCCTCACTTCCCAGACGGTGGGTGGCCGGGCAGAGGCGCTCCTCACTTCCCAGACGGTGGGTGGCCGGGCAGAGGCGCTCCTCACTTCCCCGACGGTGGGTGGCCGGGCAGAGGCGCTCCTCACTTCCCAGACGGTGGGTGGCCGGGCAGAGGCGCTCCTCACTTCCCAGACGGTGGGTGGCCGGGCAGAGGCGCTCCTCACTTCCCAGACGGGGCGGCCGGGCAGAGGCGCTCCTCACCTCCCAGACGGGGCGGCCGGGCAGAGGCTCTCCCCACCTTCCAGATGGGGCGGCGGCCGGGCAGGGGCTGCAATCCCATCACCCTGGCAGGCCAAGGCAGGCGGCCGGGGGGCAGAGGCCGCCGCGAGGCCAGACCACGCCAACGCCCTTCAGCCCGGGCAACACCGAGCACTGGGTGAGCGAGACTCCGTCTGCAGTCCCAGTACCTCGGGAGGCTGAGGCGGGCAGAGCACTCGGCGTCAGGAGCTGGCGACCAGCGTGGCCAAGATGGCGAACGCGTGCCTGCATCCAAAGGAGAAAAGGTAGGCAGCGGTGGCGGGCGCCGGCAGTCCCAGGCAGTCCGCGGCGCGGGCAGCAGCAAGCCGAGTAGAGTGCAGCCTGGGCCAGAGAGGGAAAGAAAGAAAGAAAGAAAGAAAGAGAGAAAGAGAGAAAGAGAGAAAGAGAGAAAGAGAGAAAGAGAGAAAGAGAAGAGAGAAAGAGAGAAAGAGAGAAAGAGAGAAAGAGAGAGAGAGAGAGAGAGAGAGAGAAAGAGAGAAAGAAGGAAAGAAGGAAAGAAGGAAAGAAAAGAAAGAAGGAAGGAAGGAAGGAAGGAAAGAAAGAAAGAAGGGAAAGAAGAGAAAGAAAGAAAGAGAAAGAAAGAAAGAAAGAGAGAGAGAAAGAGAGAGAGAGAGAGAAAGAAAGAAAGAAAGGAGGGAGGGAGGGAAGGAAGGAAGGAGGGAAGGAAGGAAGGAAGAAAGGAAGGAAGCTCCAGTGTGTCTTTTTATAAGGACACTAATTCTGTCGGATCAGGGCCCCATCTTTATGATATCATTTAACTTTAATCACTTCCTCAGAGACCCCATGTCCAAATACAGCCACACTAGGGGTTAGCTTCAACATATGAATTTTGAGGAGATGCAACCAGTCTATAACATCAATCAACAAACAAAAATAATACTAGGAACACAGTGAGTTAGAATTATTCTATTCATTCATTAAACAAATAATACTAAGTTCCCATTATATGCCAGATACTGTACTAAGTGTCGAGAATACACAGGGAACAAGGCAGACGGGGCTTCTGCCCTATGGAACTTATAGGCTAGACCAGAAGTAGACAATTAAACAGATAATTACAGCAAAGAGTGATGGGAGTAATGACAAGTCTGGTAGCACTAGAGTAATAGCAGAGAGAGGCAACCTATCCCAGAGGAGCAGAAAAGGCCTGAAAGAAGTATATTTGGAGGATAAGCAGAGCTAGCCAGATGAAGATAGAATTAAGATGAAGAGTGGAATTAAGAGGGTTCTGGGGAGAGTGCAGTACATGCAAAGCCTGTGAGGCAAGAGAGTGGGTGACTTTGGGAGGCCATGGCAGGCGGATCACCTGAGATTAGGAGTTGGAGACCAGCCTGGCCAACATGGTAAAACCCCGTCTCTACTAAAAATACTTGGCTGGGCACGGTGGCTCACACCTGTAATTCCAACACTTTGGGAGGCCAAGGCAGGCAGATCACTTGAGGTTGGGAGTTCAAGACCAGCCTGACCAACATGGAGAAACCCGATCTCTACTAAAAATACAAAATTAGCCGGGCATGGTGGTCTATGCCTGTAATCCCAGCTACTTGGGAGGCTGAGGCAGGAGAATTGCTTGAATCCGGGAGGCAGAGGTTGCAGTGAGCCAAGATCATGCCATTGCACTCCAGCCTGAGCAACAAGAGCAAAACCCCGTCTCAAAAAAAAAAAAAAATTAGCCCAGTGTGGTGGCGTGCACCTGTAATCCCAGCTACTTACTTAGGAGTCTGAGGCAGGAGAATTGCTTGAACCCAGGAGGCAGAGTTTGCAGTGAGCCGAGATTGCACCATTGCACTCCAGCCTGGGTGACAAGAGTGAGACTCTGTCTCAAAAAAAAAAAGAAGTTCCATGAAGGGGCTGGGCACGGTGGCTCACGCCTGTAATCCCAGCACTTTGGGAGGCCGAGACGGGTGGACCACTTGAGCTCAGGAGTTCGAGAAGAGCCTGAGCAACATGGCAAAACCCCGTCTCTACAAAAGATACAAAAAATAGCCAGGCGTGGTGGCATGCACCTGTAGCCCCAGCTACTTGGGAAGCTAAGGTGAGAGGATCACTTGAGCCTGGGAGGTTAAGGCTACAGTAAGCTTCCAGCCTGGGTGGAACAGGGAGACCCTGTCTCAAAAAAAAAAAAAATTCTATGTAGTTGGAAGGTGGACTATAAAGGAGAGATGAGTGAGATAAGGCTGAATAAAGAGGCAGGTACTAGACCTGAAGGTAAGTCCCGAATTTGGGGGGGGGGGGGAAGACAGGGAGAGGAGTCCTAACATGATCAGACTTATTTTTGGAGGTAGGTAAGATACAGGAAGGAAGAAACATGAAGATATATTTAGGAGGTAAAATTGGCAGGTCATTGTGACTAGATATTGGAATTGTAGAGTCAAAATATGCCACGCTGATATATGCCACTTTGGCATAAGGATTATTTTGAGAATAATATACACTTGAAAAACAGCATATGCAAGAAGAGCACTCTGGCCTTCCTTACTGAAACCAAGAGATAAAACTCCCATGTAAAAGATGCCCTCCTTGTACCAGGAGAAAGCCATTCTTATCACCAGAGACAGAGCTGAGGCTGGAAGAAATCTGTACAAACCTTGTTAAACTAACCCTTATCTAATCTTTTGGGCAATGGAAAAGATGGTGATATCTTATATCTTAAACTGGGATAGGAAATATTTTAAGAGAATGAGGGGTTCCATTCCGAACAAAGTGCCTATGAGACATCCAGATAAAGATGTCCTCTTGGCAGTTAGTCATTTGGGCCTGAAGCTCTAAAAAGTAGTCTGGCTGGAGACACAAATTTTTCAAACCATTTGTAGATGAGAAACTGGGGCCACAAGAATGGATAGGGGTGGGGTATGGTGGCTTATGCCTATAATCCCAGCACTTTGGGAGGCCAAGGTGGGTGGATCACCTAAGGTCAGGAGACCAGCCTGGCCAACATGGCGAAACGCCATCTCTACTAAAAATACAAAAATTAGCCCGGCGTGGTGGCGTGTGCCTGTGGTCCCAGCTACTCGGGAGGCTGAGGCAGGAGAATCGCTTGAACTTGGGAGGTGGAGGTTGCAGCGGGCTGAGATCACGCCACTGCACTCCAGCCTGGGTGACAGAGTGAGACTCCGTCTCAAAAGAAAGGAAAGAAAGGAAAGAAAGAAGGAAGGAAGGAAGGAAGGAAGGAAGGAAGGAAGGAAGGAAGGAAGGAAGGAAGGAAGGTTGGTTGGTTTTGCCTAAAACCGTCCTAAGAAGAATGTGCAGGGTGGGTGAGAAGAAGGCCTAGAACAGGTCCCTGAAGCACGCTTAATATTAAAGGGGCTGGCAGAGGAGCTGCAAAGGAAATCGATTAAAAAACAGAGCAGTAGGCCAGGCACAGTGGCTCATGCCTGTAATCCCAGCATTTTGGAAGGCCGAGGCAGGCAAATCACTTGAGGTCAGGAGTTCGAGACCAGCCCAGCCAACATGGCGAAACCCCATCTCTACCGAAAATACAAAAATTAGCTGGGTGTGGTGGCGCACACCTGTAAATTCAGCTACTCAGGGGGCTGAGGCAGGAGAATCACTTGAACCCAGCAGACAGAGGCTGCAGTGAGCCAAGATAGTGCCATTGCACTCCAGCCTGGGTGACAGAGCGAGACTCCCTCAAACAAACAAAAACAGAGCAGTAGGAGGAAAGCTAGGAGGTGGTGTCATTAGAGAAGCCAAAAGAAGAGGATGATATGACCAAAGAGTAAACATTGTGAGGGTGGGGTGGGGGTGGTGGGGTGCAAGGTCAGGTAAGGAGGCCATAAGACCGCATGCAACAGGGACAAAATGAAGGGTACAGACAAGGAGGACTGAAAGACTTCAGGAGAGTATGCTTACTCTGGGCTATGTTTCCGTGGGACCTACATTTTGCTAATGATACCATGTCTAGCTTTTTGAATAGTTCCCTAAATGCCAGCCTCCAAATCTGACTGAATATGAAATAGACCAAGAAGCAGGCTTAGGAGAAAAAATAATTTTCCAATTCCACTTTTGGAATAATGCTGTTGTAACCCAACTCCACTCACTAGCCAAACATTGGATAACGGATGACAGCAGGATGTCCAAGTGGTTGATGAATACTGAGTTTAAGTAGGTCAATTAGGAGCAGAGAAGGAAGTAAAAACACTCCAAAATACCCCACCAAAGTACTTCAAACAATGTGGCTTTGCTGTGGATGAGTAGAAACCACAACAGATGTATTAACCTGGTCAACAACAATCAGAAAGGAGATGCTTTTTTTTTTTTTTTTGAGACACAGTCTCGCACTGTCACCTAGGCTGGAGTGCAGTGGCCCGATCTCGGCTCACTGCAAGCTCCGCCTCCCGGATTCACGCCATTCTCCTGCCTCAGCCTCCCGAGTAGCTGGGGACTACAGGCGCCTGCCACCACACCCAGCTAATTTTTTGTATTTTTAGTAGAGACGGGGTTTCACCATGTTAGCCAGGATGGTCTCGATCTCCTGACCTTGTGATCCACCTGCCTCAGCCTCCTAAAGTGCTAGGATTACAGGTGTGAGCCACTGCGCCCGGCCTTTTTTTTTTTTTTTTTGAGACGGAGTTTTGCTCTTGTTGCCCAGGCTGGAGTGCCATGGTGCAATCTCAGCTCACCGCAACCTCCACCTCCCAGGTTCAAGCGATTCTCCTGCCTCAGCCTCCCGAGTAGCTGGGATTACAGGCATGTGCCACCACGCCTGGCTAATTTTGTATTTTTAGTAGAGACAGGGTTTCTCCATGTTGGTCAGGATGGTCTGGAACGCCTGACCTCAGGTGATCCATCTGCCTTGGCCTCCCAAAGTGTTGGGATTACAGGCGTGAGCCGCCTCACCCAGCCAGGAAATGCTCTTTTTTAGGTTGAAAAAAGAAAAAAGCCTTTAGGCAAATTCTAAGTCTATAAGCCAGAGTGCCAAGCGTCAGAGGCTCTTTAAATGCTGACTCTAGATCCATATTTTCACAAAGTATCATCTTTATGTATCCTCTGTGGTAAGGTCCTATATTTAGGTTTACAAAACTCTGCTGCACACATACAAGACTTGGGTTGGCAGCATGTTGTGTGAAAGAGCTGAGTCCGTAAATGACCACACAAGTTTAGCATGAGCAAACAGTGTCATGTGACGGCTAAAAAATGTAAATACAGGCTGGGCACAGTGGCTCACGCCTGTAATCCCAGCACTTTGGGAGGCCGAGATGGGCGGATCATGAGATCAGGAGTTTGAGACCAGCCTGGCCAACATGGTGAAACCCCGTCTCTACTAAAAATACAAAAATTAACCGGGCGTGGTGGCGCACACCTGCAATCCCAGCTATTCAGGACGCTGAGACAGGAGAATTGCTTGAACCCCGGAGGCGGAGGTTGCAGTCAGCTGAGATTGCACCATTACACTCCAGCTCTGGGCAACAGAGCAAGATTCAGTCTCGGAAAAAAAAAAAAAAAATGTAAATACAACTGTAGTCCACTTTAATAGACGTGTCCAGATAATAATAGTCCAAACTGCATTCTGAATTAATCAGAATAAATCTGGAGTACTGTGTTCAGTTGAAAGGGTCACATTTTAAAAGTGATAGCTCTTACTTATCCCTTTCTTTCCATTCCCAATCTTAGATACTCTCATCTCATACCTAGTGTGGTAGATTGTTTCCAAAGATGACCCAAAAACTCCTCCGATGGCACATGCCTTTTGTGGTGTTACTTTGCCACTCTTCCCATTAAGAAGTAGACTCTATTTCTCCTGGTGAATTCAGGGTGGCTCTGAGTCTTACTCTGACCAACAAGAAGTGATGCTCACTGGCCTAGGCCTAAGGGACCTCACAGCTTCTATTTTTGCACACTTTGTTGTCAACCACTAAGTCAAGAAGCTGGAGCTAAACTACTGACTGATAAGAGGCCAATGTGAAAAGAGAGGTCATGCAGAGGAGAAATGAAGGACCCAGCCAACAGCTACCACTGACACCCTAGACATGTGAGTGAAGCCATCTTGAATCTTTCAGCCCTAGCCAAGCCAATGCTGGTGATGTTCTATACCTGTGTGACTGTCCAATATGGCAGTCACTAGCCACATACAGGGCTACTGAATCCTTGGAATGTGGCCAGGGCATCTGAAGAACTTCATTTTTAACTTCATTTTATTTTAGCTTAAACTTTAAATAGCTAATGGCTACTTTCTAGGCCAGTGTAAAAGTCTGTTACCACTCAAGTCATCCAGCATAATCCCGCTAAAGCAACTGGGCACAGGGCAGCCAAAAATCACCTTAGCACCTGCCCTTTAGGGATTATAAGTACATATACAGTGACAAGAGAAGGCGGTGGAGAAGGATGCAGTGTAGCTCTGTCAGCCTTGTTTTTAAAAATGAAAGAAAAAATATCTCCCTCCAACATCACCCAAAAAGAAATTTCCAGGCAATGGAATATATCATGAGTCTCACATCTAGCCTAGAGAACTCCTGACTAGAAAAGTAACTTTCAAAAACTGTTTTCCTCATCTGCTGAAAAAATTAAAACAGTTCCCTGGTTCACTCTTTTTGGGGGGAGAGGAGGAGCAGAAAGGAAATATGAGAGAGTCGACACTGTGTGCTAGACACGGCCACATTTGTAATACATCGAATTCTCTTAATCCTTTTTTTTCAAACTAAGCGAACATAAGTTCAGAGAGGTAATTTGCCAAGGACCTATGACTAGTTAGTGCTAAAGATAAAATTCAAAACCAGGCCTCTGAATTTCCGATCCCCTACTCTTCCTACCACAGCGGGATGCCTCACCTATTATTATTATTATTTTTTTTTTTTTTTTTTTTTTTTTTTTTGAGACGGAGTCTAGCTCTGTCGCCCAGGCTGGAGTGCAGTGGCGCGATCTCGGCTCACTGCAAGCTCCGCCTCCCGGGTTCACGCCATTCTCCTGCCTCAGCCTCTCCGAGTAGCTGGGACTACAGGCGCCCGCCACCACGCCCGGCTAATTTTTTGTATTTTTAGTAGAGACGGGGTTTCACCGTGGTCTCGATCTCCTGACCTCGTGATCCGCCCGCCTCGGCCTCCCAAAGTGCTGGGATTACAAGCGTGAGCCACCGCGCCCGGCCCGATGCCTCACCTATTAAAAATAAAAATTTCTAATGGCCTATTGCGCTTTTCCATGATCTCTTCACCTAAGTAACTATTTCCAATTAATGCCTTCTTAGCAGACTGATACCATTTTTCCTCCCTTCACTTTCCTATACTTCTTTTTCCTCTAATTTTACCCATCCTTCAAACTCCATTTTAAACTTTTTCCTTCCATAAAACTTTCCTCATCTTAACATAATTTCCCTCTCTGAATTTTTATATTGCTTATAATATGCACCATATAATATAGCGTTCTCTGTTACACTGCTTTTCCCTTAAAAAGACCTTAATCTCCTTGAGGACAGAAGCTATCCTATCTCTTTGGGGAGTGGCAATCTTTCCAAATTTCTTCAGCTTTCCCCCAGAGCCGTGAGTAGATACTTCTGGAATGGACGAATGATCTAAACTCAATAGACAAATACTTGTTGATTCATTAAAAGCCCCAAACTCTGCTGTTTTACCCTTTGCTTTACAATCTACAGCACACCAATTAATTCAGAAGGGCTGAGTGGCGAATCCAGTAGGGCTGAGGGGCGAGTCCACACTGCAACCCCGCCACGTAACGATCCCCGCCCGCTCTGTCACGCCACGCCCAGCCTGCTGGTTGCCGATTTGGCGTGGCCCAATCCTGGGACGGCCGATTGGGCGTGGTGTGCGCGGCTGAAGGCGTGGCTGAGAAGAAAAACTTACGCCTTGGGTCAGACTCGGTAGTTTCCGGTAATCTTCGACAATTGCCGGCAGCGGTTTTCTCTCTCGTCGACCAACCTCGGGTATTTCCGGCCCATTTCGGGCCTTTCCGTGTGGTTCCCGCTCGGCTTTCTCCACTTCGGGTATTCCCGTGTTCCGCTCGGAAGCACTCGGCAATCGCTCGGCCTCCCCCATCCCCCGGTAACGGTCGCTGGTGAGTTTAAATGAGCCGGGGCTGGCCGGGCCGGAGCCGCTACAGGGGGGGCCTGAGGCACTGCAGAAAGTGGGCCTGAGCCTCGAGGATGACGGTGCTGCAGGAACCCGTCCAGGTAATGATAACCTTCTTCTCTGAGGCTTGGCTCGCAGCCTCGGTCGGGAAGCAGCGTAGGGCCACTCCGCGGCCTGGTGCGGCCTAGGCCCGGCTGCTTCTCCCGCCTCCCCTGCTGCCGTGTCCTGCCTATCTTTCGTCAGTTCGGAGGCCTTGCCCACAGCCTAAGCCGTGTTACCTCTGGCCCTACATTACTTCACCCTTAGTGTGAGCGGCTTCGGCGAGAATAACCGCCTTTCCCGTCCGAGCCAACGTCCGGCTAGCCCTTCCTGTCAGTCCAGGGGCCTGGCTTGACTGGGGGTGGGAGATGAGAGGCCGAAAATGCACCCCAGGCGCTTCCTTGCCTAAAAGATGATCGAGAAGCACATTTGATCGGAGCTTGTATGATCTTCGTGACGGTAGGGCAAGTTTACGGAGGTTTTTTTCTTTTGTCTTATGTGAGAGGGTGGAGGGAGAGTAGGATCGGTCTTTTTAATACTAATTTCTATTTTGGTAACAGACTTCCTATCCCACGTTTCCTTTCTCGGTGAATTTCCCACCGGACAATGATGGTTTGAGAAGACAACTCCAAGCCTCAGTGCTGAGGTGCAAGCACCAATACCAGAGGAGGAGGTGGAAAGGGCACATCTGGGTTGTTTTCATCCTCTCTGATGGGGATCAGGAGCATTTTGTTGTGCGTGTTTATAAGGCATTCAGGAAATGAAAGACAAATAATGGTGTTTCTGTCCATTTCACTGACTTTACACCAGGGTATGCTTTGACGCACAGTGCTGTGTTGCATTAAAGGAACCCTATTGGATTTTAAGTGTGTGATGCGGTGCCAAGTCATTTTCCCCCCTGACATCTGGAGAAACTGAATCTTTTGTGCCTTGGTAATGGACCAAGTCTGGGAGACTTCATCCCACTATATGATCTTTGACTTGATCAGAATTGACCTCTATCAACTGCTGTCATTGAGTCATGGACTTTATTTTGAAGTTATAAAGCAAACCGATTTTTAGAAATTCCTTCATATTGCCCTTAAAAGGCTTGAGGTATAAAATAGTAAATATTTTAATATGACTACTTTCATATTTATTTCATTTTTCTAAACAGCATGAAATACTCATTTCTTCTAGTTTGGCTTTTTCTCCAGCTGTTTACATATAGCAGCTATTAGTGTTTGAATTAATAAAATGTAAGATTATATCTTATGAAATTTACCTGTCTGTAAGTTGTATCAGTTTTTCTAGAGCTATTTCCATCCAAATTCTTTTTACCAGTATAGTTTCTTTTAAGATTTTTTTTTATTCTGGCTGTAGATGAGGTAGTTATATATATATAATTTTTTAAGGCCTAACATGAACTTAAATAGATAAGCAGATTACTCAAGTTATTTAATTTCTGTTGCATATTCATGTAATTTTGTTTTAATAGTTAATGATTTTTTTTTTTTTTTTTTTTTTGCTTTCTCTGGCCCCAGAAGTCTTCTAAAGTGGTAAACTAGTTGCATTGATAGACTATAACCACCATTTAATAATAATTTCAGACTTTATAAAAGCATGGAAGGCCGGGCGCCATGGCTTACACCTGTAATCCCAGCACTTTGGGAGGCCGAGGCGGGTGGATCACCTGAGGTCAGGAGTTCGGGACCTGCCTGGCCAACACGGTGAAACCCCGTCTCTACTAAAAATATAAAAAATTAGCTGGGCGTGGTGGTGGGCGCCTGTAATCCCAGCTACTTGGGAGACTGAGGCAGGAGAATTGCCTGAACTCAGTAGATGGAGGTTGCAGTGAGCCGACATGGTCCTGCTGCACTCCAGCCTGGGCAACAGAGTGAGACTCCGTCTCAAAATAAAAAAAAAATAAATAAAAGCAGGAAAAGAAAAGGAATATGTAGCCTGTTTCTAGATAGTACCCATCAGGTTTCCTGTTTGTCCTTAAAGTACTCTGAGCAGTAATACACTTTGATATTTTTAAGGCTTAAATGTCAAATTTGCTTCTTTTTCATACTTGCATTTTCCATTAGATTTTTGAGATAGTGGTAGAAAGTTTTAGGATATGACTAGGGGAAAATTTTGGTTGTATAGTATAAGAAGCCATTCAAGAAGGGATTTGGAGCAGTGAGAAGAACAAGCAACTTTGGCTACAATGATAAAGATCAATGATCAGGGATAGTGCTGCAAATGGGAAAGAATTAGGAAGAGAATAAAAATAGGACAGATATATAAGATACTGTCTTTATTAAAAAAACTATGATGACAGATTGCATGTATTTGGAAAGCAATGAGAGTAAGTTGGAAAATTGTTCTTTCTTGGAATGTCTCAGAGTTGATGGTATTACTAGGCATAGGAAAAAGTTCACAGAAAAGATGAACAACTGTTTTCTGCATGTTTTTCTTTAAAGTTTTAACGTAGAATGGCCAGTCTGATATACCATATATGCCTAAATTAAAACTCCGTCTCAAATTACTACTTCCCAGAAGAGTATTACTTTATATTTGAGTCCTTACCAAAGTCTCACATATGAGGCAGAAGTTCTGTCGGTTCTTTTATTTTTAATAGTAGCTATTTGGAAAGACACACTAGCCTAAGTGAATTCAGTGAGAGCTTTTTGGATATTTATAAAAGTCACCTGATGAAATTGGTTTTTAAAAAAGAAGCAAAGAGATTTTATATAGATTTAGCAATTATTCCTAGGGGTTAAGACTTCACAGAAGTGTTGGATGAAGTTGTAAATAAGCCTTTCAAAAATTAATTTAATAAGCAATATAGCAATTGGGTACTATATACATGATATTGTTTTAGAGATATCAGATGGTGAAGGAGTACTCTTGGCTGGGGATAAAATGTTCAGGGACAGCATCTAACATGGACTCAAAGGGTAACATATTTTGGCTACTCAATGAGAAATTCAGATTTAATGTACATTGGTAATGAATAACCATTATATGAGCAGAAGAGTTTTTGAGCAGAGGAATTATGTAATAAAAGCACCACTTTGGGAATATTTATCTGGTGCTGTTGGAAAGGGAGGAAGAGACAAGAGTTAGACATACAGACTAACATACAGACCTAGCAGAATAATCCAACTGCATGATCACGTAGACCAGGGCTGCTTAATCTGGGCACTATTGACATTTGGGGCAAGCTAATACTTTGTTGGAAGCTGTGCATTGTAGAATGGCTTCTAACCACTGGATGACCCCTCCATTTGTGACAACCAAAAATACCCTCTAGACATTGCTAAATGTTGGGGCATTAGTTGAGAGTAAGGAGGCAAAATTGCCCAGAGTAAGAACCACTGATGTGCATCTAAACTAAATCAGTATCCTAGAAATTCAATTATAATGTATAATATGAAATTTCAACAGTGATTTTTTTTTCTTTACATCTTCTTACATTGTCTGAAGCCTTTATTATCCATTTCTTTTATGGTTTTTAAAAAAGGGCAGCTGACTGGGCACAGTGGCTCACGCTCGTAATCCCAACACGTTGAGAGGCTGAGGCAGACAGATACTTGAGCCAAGGAGTTCAAGACCAACAAATAAAATAAAATAAAGACAGCTTTTTTGACAAAAACAAGAACACAAAATGTTTAAAAAATTTAACAAAAACAAGTATAAAAATTTTTTATAATAAGCTTTCTCTAACAAAAAATTTATAGTGATTACAGGTGGGGCACGGTGCCTCACGCCTGTAATCCCAGCACTTTGGGAGGCTGAGGTGGGCGGATCACGAGGTCAGGAGATGAAGACCATCCTGGCCAACACGGTGAAACCGCTTCTCTACTAAAAATACAAAAAAAATTAGCCGGGCGTGGTGGCAGGCACCTGTAGTCCCAGCTACTCAGGAGGCTGAGGCAGGAGAATGGCGTGAACCCAGGAGGTGGAACTTGCAGTGAGCCGAGATCGTGCCACTGCACTCCGGCCTGGGTGACAGAGTGAGACTCTGTCTCAAAAAAAAGAGAGAAAAATTTATGGTGATTACATTTAAGTCTGAGTACAACTTATAGAGGTTTGTTTATATTTTAAATAATATTTTATATTTAAGAATAGCTAGCTGGTAAGGAATTTTGCAACTTTAAGCTGTTGGTTTATTTATCTTTTAAATTAGTGCACCTGGGGACTAACCCATTAATCAGTCAGATTTCTCTTAACATTTTTTAGGGGAGAGGGAGAGAAGCGTTGTTCTTTTTGGCTTCATAACTTTCTTTTAGCAGCATTTCGTCCATCTAGCTTTAATTTGTAGAACTCTAGTAATGCACTGGGTGTTGTTCTTTTAAGGGAAGTCCCACACCATCAGTTGGGCAGAGGTGCTGATTTTAGCCCTATTCATCATCAGCCACTAATCTGTAGTGCCTTAGAGAATAATCTGTTCTCCCCCCAATCCCCGCACAAGAGACACTGTTAGTCAGGAACTTAGAATTGATTGAGCAAAGCAGGATGGAAGCAGTATGTGAGATTCTCGAGATGGCAAGTTTTTTCTGATGCTCTTAAGAATTGGTGATAAGGGAATAATGTTCTGAGCAAAGCTTGATTTTAAGTCAGAAATGGATACAACTCTTCAATATGATACCTTTTTTCCTTCTTTTTTTCCCCCCGCCCTTGCCTTTTATTTCTTTAATTTTAAAAGGACAGAAAAAATTTCAAAGTTCTAAGACTTTTTGACTTTAGTATATGTGTGTGAAATTTTCCTAGTGGTCCATAGTAGTAAAATAGCTGGTAAATCATTTGAGTCTTTTGTGGCTTATATATTGCAAAATAAGCAGTTGTAGCAGGTATGCTGGGGAGATGTTATGTAACAGAAACTACATATTTATTGAATTTCTCTATATTAAGAGATTGGCAAGGAAACGGTTTTCCAAGTGCTTAATGTATGACAGTATACTAGGAGCATTATAAATAGATCATTTCATTTAATCCACAAAACAACTCCAAGAAATAAACTCCATTTATCAGATGAAGAGATTGAGGCTGAGAAAAGTTGAGTATTTCCCACAAAGTCCCACTACTGGAAGTGCTGGCACACAAATTTGAGCACATCTCCGAACATCAAATCTTTGGTATCTTTGTTCTACTCACCATTTTCTTTCACTTACAACAAAATTAAACATGTAGGTTCTTAGGAAATCCCAGATTTCATAAAGGAGTAATTTGGTGGTAATTATTTGCATAATAAAATAATTCTTCTATTTATCACAGAGTTTCTTTCAATAGAGACTCCCAGAGATTCTTAATTATTAGATATACATCTAGGAATACAAAGAAACTTAATGCTGAGACTAACGTACAAGAGTGTCAACAGTGGATGACTGCTAGAAGTTAAAGATCATTTGCTTATTCAACATATAAGCACCTGCTTTAAAAGCACATAATGGATGCTGGGAGTATAATAATGAGCAAAAACAGATGTAGCCCCTACCTTGTGGAGTTTATAATATGGTGAGGAAAACATCACTCAAATACTTTCCTAAATTAATACAGAATTATAGCAGTGGGAAGTATTACAAAGGAAAGGTACTTGGTGCAATTAGAGTGTATAATAATGGTGCCTAATCTCATCTTTTTCCTTGTATCTAGATAGGAATGGTAAAATTAGACATCTTTGAGACTTTATAAAATTTAAGGTATATAAACAAAGGTTAAACAAGAGGCTCTAGAGATCCCAAACTAAGTTCATTACTGTTCTTTCTTGAGGAAATAGAAAGGGCTAAGTCATTTACTACTTTTATTTTTAAAATTATAATTAATAATACTCATTGCAGAATTATTAAACATTTACTTGTTTGTTCAACAAAATTTATTGAGCCTTTACTGTATCTAAGGCATATTAATCACTTAATATAATTTAGATGTACTGGTACAATGTTAGCTAGTGATCAGTAACCAGATTTTACTGGTTTCCGTTGTAACCTTATTAAATCATTCAACAAATTATAAGCTGGTGTATGTGCTAAAAATAAAAAATAACACTTGTATCATGATCAGGTGTGAGATATCTCAAAAGTAGTTTATTACTAAAAATGATTTGACATTACCTAGTAAAGATGAACATAGGCATATTCAACAATCCAGTAATTTTATTCCTCAATATATATCCTAATTTGGAGAGATTCTTTTTTGTGTTTTTTTGATGGGAGTCTTGCTCCTATTGCACTCCAGCAGCTATTCACAAGTATGATCGAACTCCTGGACTCAAGCAGTCTTCCCAGCTCAGCCTTCTGAGTCGCTGGGACTAACGGCTCACACCACCGTGATGGGCTGGAGAGATTCTTAAACATATACCCCGGGAGATGAATCTTAAGACTGTTGCAACATTGTTATAATTGGAAAAACAAAACAAAAAAACAACCCTAGAAATAACCCAGATGTCCACATGCTGTAAAATAGATAAAATACATTTTGGATTTTGATATGTTTATACAATGGAAATATTATTTATTCAGCAATGAAAACAAATGAACTATAGCTACACACATCAAGAATGAATTTTCGAAACATTGGATTTCAAAAGCAAATCGTAGTAGAATGTATACAATATGATTGTATTTATTTAAAGTTCAAAAACAGGAAAAAGTAAATGTTATACTGCTTAGAGATGATATGTACAAATGTATAAAATTGTGAAGAAAACCAAGAGAAAGGTCAAGAAAATTCAGTGTGGTGGTTTCCTCTTTGGGGCAGGGAGAGGTTTTGTTATCAACAAGGAGCACACAGGGAGTTTCAGAGATATTTTATTTCTTAAGCTGGGTGGTGAGTACATGGGCCTAAATGTCTTTGGTTATTGTTACTTAAAATGTCCTTCTATCTCATATATACTTTAGGTTATATGTTTTGTAATTCTAAAAGAGAAAACACCTATTCAAAAATTAAAAGTTATTCCTATGATAACTTTACTCATTTGCATTCCGGTATGCTTCCTGGAGTGGATGAGAATTGAGTGGCATTAAAGGTAATAGATAGGGAAGTTTTTGTGGGAGGATGACATACAGTTTAATATCTCTGTCGTGTATATCACATAAAGTGGTTGAGAACCACTGCTGCTAACAGTCTGTAGTTTAGTAGGGTTGGCAGTCCTGTTAACAAATAACCATGTTATGAGTGCGCTACTAGAAGAGGTATCTTAGAAAAGAAATGGCTTGACATCAGCCAGGAAAGCTTTATGGGGCAGATGTTATTTCAGTTGGATCTTTAGGGAGGAGCAGTTTATAAGGGGAGATTGGCGAGGGGAGCCCACATTGCCCAATGGAGGAAAAGGATGTACAAAGGCACAGAAGCCTAAAAGTCCATAGAGAGTTGAGTGGGGAAATTCAGATATGTTAGGAGCCATACTGTGAAGAGCCTTACCCAGCACACTTTGGAGTTTGTTCTGTGGGCATTGGGGTTTTATCACTTAAATTAGGGATATTAATTTCAGTATTCGATGTAAGGCTCTGTGCTAGTAGTTACCTTGAAAGTCTGTATGTATGTATATTTATGTTCTTTTTCCTCCATTTGCAGGCTGCTATATGGCAAGCACTAAACCACTATGCTTACCGAGATGCAGTTTTCCTCGCAGAACGCCTTTATGCAGAAGGTTTGAAATCTGTTCATTGCTGTAGAATGATAAATGAATAACATATATGAAATTCCATAACTTTTTATCACAGTAACAAGATTCTAGCTATCATCATCTTTTTTTTTTTTTTTTCTGATTGACACTAGTTCATAAAATCTTTACTTTTTTTCTGTATAGTTCCCTTACATACTACTTTTAATAACTATGTAGCATTGATTCAGGTTTATATGCTATGATTTACTTAATCATTTTTCAATCTTTAGGTTTTTTTTTTTCCAGGGTTTTTGTTGTTTTGGGTTTTGTTTTGTTTTTTTTTTTTTTTTTGAAACAGGGTCCCACTCTGTCACCCATGTTGGAATACAGTGGGACCATCTCAGCTCACTGCAACCTCTACCTCCCAGGCTCAAGTGATCCTCCCACATCAGCCTCCCAAGTAGCTGGGACCACAGGCACAGACCACCATGCCTGGCTAATTTTTTTTTTTTTGGTAGAGATAGGGTTTTGCTATGTTGCCCAGGCTGGTCTCAAACTCCTGAGCTTAGGCGATCCACCTGCCTTGGCCTCCCAAAGTGCTGGGATTATACTCATGAGCCACCATGCCATGTATTTTTTTTTTTTTTTTTTAAGAAAAGAATCTGTATTCTATGGTGAAGAACATGGATTTAGACTCTATAGCCTTGGAACACATCCTAACCTGTCACTTAAATGTACAGTTTTATAACCTTGGACGAGTTACTTTATTATTTGAAAATTCAGATATTTCGTCTATAAAATAATCATTGCCTCTTAGAATTAAAAATTAAATGAGATGGTTTCTTTAAAGCCCTTAGCACAGCCATCTGGCTTGGTAATAAATGCTTAATAAACACCACTGATAATGTATGTTTTGTTTCCGTCATTATTATAATTCCCTTTCTAAGATGCTGATACAGACATCATTGTGTACAGCTTTTTTTTTTTTTTTTTTGAGTCATTTCCTTGGGTTATATACTTTTAAATGGAATTTACAAGTCAAACAGTATGAGTTTAGTAGCTGAGAGTTGTGAGAACAAGGCCTAAACCTCAGGGGCAGGAAATTTCACAAAAGGACAAAGAGCAATGCTTGGAAGTAGTTTTGAGAAGTTAAGTGGAAACCAGCCTTACCTTGACTCTGAGATAGTGGGATGTAAGGTGATTACTGTCCATGTGAGCAAGCTGTCAGGTCCTGGGTGGAGAATGGGAATTCAGTGAGAAAAGTGAGGAAGATCTGGGCAACAGGAGTTTAAGGTCCCAATGAAAAGATTAGAAAGGTGAGAAGGAATGGAAGGCTTAGAGAGAAGATTATACAATAGATTAATCTACTCCATTCACTTATGCAAAAGTGATGTTTATTGTGAATAATCTATTTAAAAATATTTTCATTGATACCTAGGCAGGCCCCATATTTTGCTGTATTTTTAAACATTTTTGTTGAGTCGGAATCTCACTCTGTCGCCCAGGCTAGAGTACAGTGGTACAATCATAGCTCACTGCAGCCTTGAACTCCTGGACTGAAGTGATCCTCCTGCCTCAGCCTCCCAAAGAGCTGGAGTTACAGATGTGAGCCACTGTACTCGGCCACTGTCTTCTATTTCTAGTATTTCCTTTTTGTATTTGTTTATTATTAAAGAATAGGCAGTTTCTAGTTTATTATAGCTAGGCTCTTAAAAGTTGTAAATTCATGGTTTAGAATTCAATTAGATTTTCCCCATAGAATTGGTGGCAAGATTCCCAGATTAGTCCACATAAAGCTGTTTAATCCACATTATTTATGTGCCTGATACAATGCTTGGCACTTGGAAAGTTGCTCAGTAAATGTTAGTTTCTTTCAATATAGAACCTAACCATTCTGTTTAACCAATTTATATGAGGAAAGATTTTAGAATTAAGTGTAGTAAGAGCAGATACTATCCTGGCTCAGTAATAATAACAATAATTCTATCACTTACTGATTTCTTACTGTATACTAGGTACTCTTAAGTATTTAATATTAGTTACTAATTTAATCTTCAATAATCCTATCAAATAGACATTGCTATTGCCATTTTCTGGATGAAGAACTGAGACTAATGTCCGCAGGCAGTAACTAGTAGTCTGTCTGATTCCGCTTTCCCAAGGGTAGCAATTACCACTTCTCTGATTTGCAACCATAGTAGGCATCACTAATCCATTATAGTACTCATTCCCACTGAACCAACCTCAGAATTCTTGGCAACACAGTTTTCTTGGCTGGACAGTATCAGTTGATATGCCAGATGTAACCTGTTTGCTCAGGGGCCTCCTACGTCACTAGTAGCAGTTTCTATATTTGGAGAAAGACATCCAACAAGGCATGAGGCTAAAGCAGTTGATCAGTAGGATCTTCTGTAAGTCAAATTCTTGAAATAATTTCTCAGATTCACTAGTTCTTGGTCGCCCATTTGTCTTTCTCTCGAGATTTATAGTCGGCCTGAGACTGTGGGATCAGAAAGAAGGAATAGCAAAATGGTATAAGAGAGAACTGGGAGGCTGAGGTGGGCGGATCACCTGAGTTCGGGAATTTGAGACCAGCCTGACCAACATGGAGAAACTCCATCTCTACTAAAAAATACAAAATTAGCCGGCAGCATGGCACATGCCTGTAATCCCAGCCACCCAGCAGGCTGAGGCAGGAGAATTGCTTGAACCTGGGAGGCGGAGGTTGTGGTGAGCCGAGATTGCACCACTGCACTCCAGCCAGGGCAACAGAGCGAGAGTCCGTCTCAAAAAAAAAAAAGAAAAAAGAAAAGAGAATCTGAATTCAGATATTCATTTGCCATTTGATCTTAAGCCAAAAATTAATTCTGAGCCTTACTTTCCTTATCTTTAAAATAGAAGAGAAATATCTGTTTAACAAGATAATTTTAAGGAGTAAATACAGTAAAACATGTAAAGAGTCTGCTGTAGTTTCTGGCACATAGAAAGTCCTTTACAGGTTCCCTCTCTCCCCTAACATATCCTAATACAGTGACTTTTCAGGGTTTTTTTTTTCTTATTTTTATTTTTATTTATTTATTTATTTTTGAGATAGCCTGTCACCCAGGCTGGAGTGCAGTGATGTGATCTCGTCTCACTTCATCCTTGACCTCCCAGGCTCAAACAATCCTCCCACCTCAACCTCCCTAGTAGCTGAGACTACAGGCACATGCCACCACGCCCCGCTAATTTTTGTATTTTTGAGGACACGAGATCTCACGATGTTGCCCAGGCCAGTCTTAAACTCCTGGTCTCAAACAATCCTCCCACCTCCACCTCCCAAAGTGCTGGGACTATAGACATGAGCCACTGTGCCTGGCCAGATTTTTTTTACCCTTGTTAGATATGATACACTCTAATATTTTCCATTGAGTGGTTTTGTTGTTGTTCTTTTAACATAGGCTGATAACCACTAAATTGACATCACAGTCCACTAGTGAGTTGAGATTTGATGTTTTGGAAAAACTGTCCTAATTTTACCATCTCCCTCCAATAAATTCCCTTCCCCCGTTGTAAGCATGTATTTTTCCTTCCTACCACCAATACCTGATCCCCTTGACCAAGGTTTTTCTCCTTTATTAATTAACTGTTAAGAATGAACAGATAATCCCAGCACTTTGGGAGGCCGAGGTGGGCGGATCACGAGGTCAGGAGATCAAGACCACGGTGAAACCCCGTCTCTACTAAAAATACAAAAAAAAAATACAAAAAAAATTAGCCAGGCGTGGTGGCGGGCGCCTGTAGTCCCAGCTACTCAGATAGGCCGAGGCAGGAAAATGGCGTGAACCCGGGAGGCGGAGCTTGCAGCGAGCAGAGATCGCGCCACTGCACTCCAGCCTGGGTGAGAGAGCGAGACTAAGCCTTTAAAAAAAAAAAAAAAAAAAAAAAAAGAATAGAAATAAGTGCTATACAACAAATAGAAATAGTGTTAGACTATGAGGAAAAAAATACATTAATGCAACTACTATGATAGCTCTTTGGAGATATGTGTGTGTGTGGGTGTGTATACACATATAAGAGTTATGTTCAGAAAATCAACCAGACATAAGTTTTGTGTGCATTTTTTTATAAGTAATTGCTACCTATGGAACTCTATGAGACTAAGAGGATTGTAACTAGTGAAAGGAAAAGAAACTGCTGAAAACCTTGTGTCAATATGTATTCCTAGGTTATTTTGAGAGTCCTAGCCCAAAGTTCAAAATTGCTTAAGGTCTACTGTTTTATCTTAAATTAATCTGAGTTTTACATCCCACACTGCAAAATGTTTTTGTTTGTTTGTTTCAGATAGGGTCTCCCTCTGTCACCCAGGCTGCAGTGCAGTAGCCCAATCTCGGCTAACTGCCTCCCAGGTTCAGGCAATTCTCCTGCATCAGCCTCCTGAGTAGCTGGGATTATAAGCGCCTGTGGCCACGCCCAGCTAATTTTTGTATTTTTAGTAGAGACGGAGTTTCACCATGTTGGCCAAGCTGGTCTCGAACTCTTGGCCTCAAGTGATCCGCCCACCTCATAGTGGTATCTTAGGTTAGATTTGAATATATTGAGATATATTCAAAGATACCTCCCAAAGTGCTAGGAATACAGGCGGGAGCCACCGTGTCCGGCCTTTATTTTTTAATGTTAGTACTTGTTAAACATTTTTTTTTTTAAGTCAAGATCTCCCTATGTTGCCCATGCTGGCCTCAAACACTTGGGCTCAAGTGATCCTCTCAAGTAGCTAGGAATACAGGCACGTGCCACTGCACCCTGCTTGAATGCATTTTAAATGACCGTAAACCATTCACCAATTTTCTACCTGTCTTAGTGATTAGTGGATAAGATGTATAGATTGCATTGGGTGTATCAATTTTAGTAAATTAGGCTCAGTGGGAGAGAACTGAACCAGAGTAAAACGTTCAGCATCTGTTTCTTTTCTATTAACCAGGATACCGAGAGCCCAAACTCACAGAAATATATGCGTACAAATGGCAACATATAAAAAAAAACTACCAGATTGTGTTAAGATCAGTATTAAAGAATATCCAGAATTCTACTAAAGATGTGGAATAATGTATCATTTTGAGGCCTTTATTGATCCAAGACTCACCTATTTTCATTGAATTAACTTGAATGTTTCACAGACACGTCAAACTCAATATATTCAAATCTAACCTAAGACACCACTAACTGAATTTTCCTTATCTCCCCTTCCCTGCCTGTTCCTTTTCCCCTCCCAAATGTATGTTCCTTCTTAAAACCCTTCAGAGGTATCTAATTGTTGTAAGGATCTGTTCCTAAATCTTTACACAGTTTACAAAGCCCTGCACAATTTGGCCATCTTTTTTCTCCTCATATATTGCCATTTTCTGCCTCAAACACTAAGGAGCCTTTTAAAACTTCTTCCAGCCCTCTTTTATTTGTGGTCTTTTTACTCTAAGCTTGGTTTTAAAATACTTAAGAGCACTATTAACCCCATCATTAACAACAGATATAAAACCAGTTAGTATTGAAATGCAGGATGTAAATAAATGTAGAAAAGATAAATATTGAGAATAGTATTAATATGCTAAAGTTGCATATGTAGATGGAATGTTCAACAGTGGAAATGACTCTGAACAACAGAATGAATAATACAATATAAGAAAAGTACAGCCTCCATACAATTGAAAACAGCAAAAAAAAAGAAAAAAAAAGTTAACGATGAAATAGAATTACTTGAGCATGTGGCTCAGGGACACTTATGTACCGCCTGCATTAATATCAAATATCTATTCAGGTATTGTAAATTTAAGAGAAGGCCAATAATTAAAATAATAGCACATACAGCCTTCACTATGTGTCAGATACTATCCTAATTGCTGTACATGTATTAAGTCATTTAATCCTAACAGCAACCTTTAAAGGTAGGTATCATAGTCCTTATTTTACAGATGAAAAAAAAATGAGGGTCAGAGAAGTTAAGTAACTCCACCCTAAGTCATAGCTAGTAAGTTGAAGTGCCAGAATCTGAACCCAAGCAGTCTAGCTTCAGAGTCGGTACTTTAATCCACATGCCATACTACTTATAGTTGATTTAAAAACTTAACAGATAATCAATTTGTTTTATTTTTTTTTCTTTTGAGACAGAGTCTCGCTCTGTTGCCCAGGCTGGAGTGCAGTGGCGTGATCTCAGCTCACTGCAACCTCTGCCTCCCAGGTTCAAGCGATTCTTGTACCTCTACCTCCCAAGAAGCTGGAATTACAGACATGCACCACCATGCCTGGCTAATTTTTGTATTTTTAGTAGAGACGGGGTTTCGCCACGCTGGCCAGGCTGGTCTCCAACTCGTGGACTCAAGTGATCTGCCCACCTTGGCCTCCCAGAGTGCTGAGATTACAGGCATGAGCCACTGTGCCTGGCCCAGATAATCAATTTGAAATGTGTCACAAATCATAAAAGGTTGTGTGTATGTGTGTGTGTTCTATGCGCTTAAATTCACACAACATCAGAGTTAATGACAGGGTAGCCACAAAGTACTCTAACCTCTGAGGGCTTCTCTGATATTTGTATAGTTTATCAAGGCTAGGTAAAGAACGGTCACCTCAACAAATTTTAAATTTGTCAAAATTGGTCCATTTTAGAAAGGCTGCTTATTTAATTATAAATCAGTGTGAAGAAGAGGTGTCTGTCTGGTTTAAAAGCATTGAAAGACTAATTTACCTTTCTGTTTGATGTAAATGTATCTGGAGGACGCAAGGTTAAACCCCTCTTAATTATTTTGGACTTATACTCAAAAGACCTTTCCAATTTTGAAGCCAAACCTGTTTGTAAGAAGAGGAACTTCAGTAGTATTGCTACAACTTTCTTTCTTTCTCTCTTTCTTTCTTTCTCTCTTTCTTTCTTTCTTTCTTTCTTTCTTTCTTTCTTTCTTTCTTTCTTTCTTTCTTTCTTTCTTTATTTTCTCTCTCTCTTTCTCTCTTTCTCTCTCTCTCTTTCTTTCTCTCTCTCCTTTCCTGTCCTGTCCTGTCCTGTTTTGACGGAGTTTCGCTGTTGCCCAGGCTGGAGTGCAGCGGCACGATCTCGGCTCACTGCAGTCTCTACCTCCTGGGTCCAGGCGATTCTCCTGCCTCAGCCTCCGGAGTAGCTGGGATTACAGGCTTGCGCCACCGCGCCTGGCTAATTTTTGTATTTTTAGTAGAAGACGGGGTTTCGCTGTGTTGGCCAGGCTGGTTTTGAATTCCTGGCCTCAGGTGATCTGCCTGCCTCAGCCTCCCAACGTGCTAGGATTACAAGCATGAGCCACCACGCCTGGCCAGTTTCATTATTTTTAAGTTTTGCCTAAATCACCAATCCATATTCCCATTTGAACATATAATTTTTAAGTTATTATGCTTCAAAAAGCTAATTGCAGTATTACACTAAAATTACACACACACACATACACACAAAAAGAATAGTTGGTATCTTTATTAGGTAATTTTATTGCAGTGAAAATGGACCTACACATAATCAAATATTTGTAAATAATTGAGACAGCATTACTGTGACTGGGAGTTAAATTAGTTTGTGGGAGCCATTGTTTATTGGTATAATCAATAGTTTTTAAAAACTTATAAGGTGAAAAGAAACCAGACCATTGTAAAATCTAGAGGAAATCAAACTTTCTAACTTATGTAAATTAGAAGTTGTAGCTCAGTAAAATTAATAGTTTATTCCTACTGCAGTGAGCGCCCCATTCTTTTTTTTTTGTACCTGCAGCACTAATACTACTGTACATCTCATTAAAACACATCTGCCAAAATTTCTTATCATTTACTATTTATTATTTCTTACACTGTGGTTTCATGAAAAACCATAAGATGGACCAGAGATGAAGGGTTCTGTTGGTTTTTGCTTGCACATATCTGTGACAAAAAACTTAGAAATAAAATTTCAAATTACTTTTTTATCCAAACTCCTAGAATGATGTTAACTATTTAAAAAGATGTGGCAAGTTTGTCTTGTACTTTACAACAGTGGTTCTCAAACTTGAGAATGCCACAGAATCGCTTGAAGAGTTTGTTAACCACGTAGATTACTGGTTCCTACTCCCAGAATTACTAATTTAGTGGGTATGAGATGGGACACAAAAATTTTCATTTCTAGCAAGTTTCCAAGTTATGCTGATACTGGTATAAGGACCATACTTTGAGAACCACTGGCTTGGAAGATCCTTCAGCTCACTGGTATTATTACATAACCCATTTTTAGAAGCACAGTTTCGTGGTTTTCCCTCTCTTTCCATCCTCTTTGTTGTTGCCTCTGTAGACCCTCCTCTGGATTGTGGGGATAGAAGTGAAGCGATGATCAGTTTAGTAGAGACATAGACTAAATAAGGGTGAAAAATGCCACATTGCATTAAGAAGGCAGGGGGCATTTCCTAATGTAAAAAGGAGGGACAGATTGATAGATAACTTGCTATTGTAATGTAATTTAATTAATGTTACTATAGTCTGTCAACTGAATGTTAAAGTGGTGTGAGCATTCACAATTTATAATTTATCTTAAATATCTTAAATATAATTTAATGTATATTTGATGTTAAAGCAAAACACATGGTTTTTTTTTCAATCTGGTCTTTTTAAAATATAGAAATTATTTCATATTGGTAGTTAGATTTATTTACACTCAGGTTTCTCTTGCTAATGAAATTTGACTTCTATCCTCCCAAAAGATTTATTAGAAAAATATTACCTAAAAACAAGATCCTGGCCGGGCGCGGTGGCTCACGCTTGTAATCCCAGCACTTTGGGAGGCCGAGGCGGGCGGATCACGAGGTCAGGAGATCGAGACCATCCTGGCTAACACGGTGAAACCCCATCTCTACTAAAAATACAAAAAATTAGCCAGGCGTGGTGGCGGGCGCCTGTAGTCCCAGCTACTCGGGAGGCTGAGGCAGGAGAATGGCGCAAACCCGGGAGGCAGAGCTTGCAGTGAGCCGAGATTGTGCCACTGCAGTCCAGCCCGGGCGACAGAGCGAGACTCTGTCTCAAAAAAAAAAAAAACAAGATCTTTTACTGGCAGTCTGTTTAAAGGCAGGGATGTTCGTGTGTGTGTTTGCTTTTCTTAAATATTTACAGAGAATACTATGATTGTCTTCATTGTATTATTTCCTTGGTTTCTTATAGAGAAAAGTAATCAAGAGCTAAGGAACTAACTTTGCTATAAGCAAACCGTTTCTCCATAATTCAAATTTGAATTAATAAGTGATTGTTTTGTGTTAAAATAGCAAGCCTAATTTTTTTTTTTTGCTAAACTTGTTTATTGCATGATAAACTGATTATCATTCAATATACTGAACAATAGCCTTTTTAAAAAATGTCTGTTTTTAGTACACTCAGAAGAAGCCTTGTTTTTACTGGCAACCTGTTATTACCGCTCAGGAAAGGCATATAAAGCATATAGACTCTTGAAAGGACACAGTTGTACTACACCGCAATGCAAATACCTGCTTGCAAAATGTTGTGTTGATCTCAGCAAGTAAGTTTTAAAATATTTTCTAGCTTTTTTGTTTTACTTACACTGTTGAATTTTGGATAAAATTCCTTTCAGATTAAACTCTGATTCCCTTTCTTCCCTCTTTTTCATCTATTTCAGTAACATTCGAAATGTTTACACTGTTGCCTATGGCATTATTTATATTATGGAGATGTCATTGTTATGGTAATAAATAATAGAGTTTAACTCTGGAGAAACTTAAGTTATAACTGATTCTTATTGGTTTCTTAAATGATTACAAATATTTCATTTTCTTGGCTTTCAGTGTTAGACCAATTTGAATAAGCCTGAAAACCCACCAATTCACTTGAGATTAAGGCTCCCTTGTGTTTAGGTGATTGTATAGTTTCCTTTCAAGATCATTTTATTGAGTACTTCTTTTGCACATTACAGTTAAACCAAGTCAGCTGTCCCTATACCAAATTTGGAGGCATTTAGAAATACAGATAGTTAGGTTCTATTCAATTCTTTTCTGTACTGTCAGAGATGGAATAATGGTAAAAGGGACTAAACGGTCACATGTGTAAACGGTGTTAGATATTTGTAAAAGCCTGTATGTATAATTGGCTTGTAGGTTTACAAGGGGAAGATACAAGTAAGTCTCACCGTAGACTGATCAATAACTATATTATCTGTCCAGTGACTAATTGATGACTTTTTAATTAAAGCTAGCTAAAATATCTGAAATTTCTGAGACATTTGTTACTGAATTATTTTTAAATTTCAAAGATCCTAATGTTGAATTCTTAAAAATCTTTCTTATGTAATTTGCCAGTTCCTTTTTTTTTTTTCCTTTTTTTGGAGAAAGGGTCCTGCTCTGTTGCTCAGGCTGGAGTGCAGTGGGGTGATGATGGCTCACTGCAGTCCCCATCTGGGCCTAAGCGATCCTCCCATCTCAGCCTCCCACGTAGCTGGAGTTGCAGACAAGTGTCACTACACCTGACTAATTTTCTTATTTTTTGTATAGATGGGGTCTCACTATGTTGCTCAGGCTGGTTTTGAACTCTTGGGTTCAAGCCATCCTCCCACCTTGGCCTCCCACAGTGCTGGGGTTATAGGCTTGAGGCACTGTGCCAGGCCTAAATATGCAATTTTTAATTAAAATATGTTAGTCTTGTTTAATTTGCGTATACATTTCTATTTTAAGTAAGTAAAAAGGACCACCGTGTTTGTTAATGAAGAACCATTTATGTTTTCTCCCCCAATATAATAATCATCTTCTGTTCCTTCTTACATGAGTAATGAATATGTTGCTCAGACTGGATTTGTACATACAGAGAATAAATGTAACTGATTCTGTTTTTAAAAGTAAAAGCGAAATTTTAAGATCATAAATTTCCAGCCTCTCAAATGATTCTAAATACGTGTTTGCCACTATTGTAATTTAAAAAAATTTTTTTTACAAAAAACAAATTGGCCAGGTGCAGTGTCTCATGCTTGTGATCCCATGAGATGGGAGGATTGCGTGAGCCCAGGAGTTTGCAACCAGCCTGGTCAACATAGTGAGACCCTGTCTCTACAAAAAAATTAAAAATTAGCTGATGTGGTGGTGTGCACCTGTAGTCACTCACAAGGCTGATGCAAGAGGATCACCTGAGTCCAGGAATTTGAGGCCATAGTGAACTATGATTGTACTACTGCACTCTAGCCTGGGTAACAAAGCGAGACCCTATCTCTTTAAAGAAAGGAAGAGAGAGAGAGGGAGGGATGAGGGAAGGAAGGAAAAGAGAAAGAGAGAGAGAGAGAGAAAATTTGTGTCTCCATAGTTAGATGCACTTTGGTAATGAAGAATATGTTTACATGAACTGCTTTTTATATTGGTTTTTAAAAATCTTTAAATTTGTATTTTAAAGGCTCGCAGAAGGGGAACAAATCTTATCTGGTGGAGTGTTTAATAAGCCGAAAAGCCATGATGATATTGTTACTGAGTTTGGTGATTCAGCTTGCTTTACTCTTTCATTGTTGGGACATGTATATTGGTAAGTAAGAATGATTCAAACTGTCAGAAAAGCATTTCCATACAAGTATGTTTTATAATTTAAAAAACCTATGTTGATCAGTGTTTATCAAATATTACTTGGCTGAGTAGTACATAGTCTGATTCTATGACCTTATTAAAATAGCAGAGATGTTAATCTAATTTTGGACTCTCCACTTATCCTTACTGATAATAGCTACAGCAGCCCTGCCTAACGATTGATCATACATGTTAGGTTTTTTTGTTTGTTTCTATTTTTTTTTTTGAGATGGAGTTCACTCTTGTCACCCAGGCTGGAGTGCAATGGTGCGATCTCAGTTCACTGCAACCTCCACCTCCCGGGTTCAAGCGATTCTCCTGCCTCAGCCTCCCGAGTAGCTGGGATTACAGGTGCCTGACACCACGCCCAGCTAATTTTTGTATTTTTGGTAGACAGGGTTTACCATGTTGGCCAGGCTGGTCTCAAACTCCTGACCTCAGGTGATCGATCCACCTGCCTCAGCCTCCCAAAGTGCTGGGATTACAGGTGTGAGCCACCGTACCCGGCCCCATGTTAGTTCTTTTACCTTGGGTGAAAAGATTATCTTTATGTGATCCACTGAGGAGATAGAAGAAAAGATAGCCAGGTGCATTGTCTCAAGCCTGTAATCTCAACACTTTGGGAGGTGGAGGCAGGAGGATCACTTGAGGCCAGGAGTTCAAGACTAGCCTGGGCAGCATACCAAGACCCCATCTGTACAAAAAAATAGAAAATTAGCTGGGTGTAGTGGCACATGCCTGTAGTTCCAGCTACTCAGGAGACTGAGGTAGAGGATCTCTTGAGCCCAGGAGGTTGGAGCTGCGGTGAGCTGTGATTGTGCCACTGCACTCCAGCCTGGGTAACAGAGCAAGACCCTGTTTCCAAAAAAAAAAAAGAAGGAAAAGAACAAGTAACTCTGCCCGTGGGAATGCTTCATATGTGTAAATGTCATCTGTTGTCACTTCTCCCCTGTGGGAGAAGTGACTGGGGACTGCTTGTCTAAAGAACTAGGATAGCATCTGTTTTAAGATAAATTGAGGCTAGTTTGAAATTGGTTATTTTTCAAAACCTTGAAAGTGTATTTCTGAACAGAATACATTATTCGACTAAGTTTGGGGACCCATTTTCAGGTGTAACAGTGGTATGTTTAGCCATTAACACCACTCTTGCGAACAGGAGTAAGCAAAGACAATATCAATATATTCATTTACCTTAAGGACTGAGAATAATGAATTTAGTTCATGAAACTATGATTCTTCTTGTCATTTAGTCAAGAAACTTTGAGATTCATTCCCATTATAGCTAAACACACTTGGCTTGAATATAAAGATAAATAACTCACACTTGGCTTGAATATAAAGATAAATAACTCATAGTCACACTTGGCTTGAATATAAAGATAAATAACTCACAGTCCCCACCCTCAAAGGTTTATAATAGAGTAGGAGAAGAGAAACAGTAAACAAAAGTTTTTAAGTATGATATAGTGAAATATATATATTTGGTCTTTGACCTCATTTCCTCGTATACACTTAGAATCTCCAAAGTGATATCTTTTTGTATGCAAACAAATTGACTGGTAGCCGGCATTCCCTAGGTGGCTTCGGGATGGGGGCTAGCAGCAAAAGACCAAGGCAGGATTAGAGGATTGGGACTTTTCATCCCCACCCCCAACCTCCCAGGTGGTGAGAGGAGCTGAAGATTAAGTTTCACCATTAAATTGGTGATAAGATTATCAACAACAGCCAATGGTTTAATCAGTAATGCCTATGTAGTGAAGCCTCCGTAAAAACTCAGAAGGACAGGGTTCAGAAAGCTTCCAGAAAACTGAACACATGGAGGTTCCTGGCAGGTGGCTTGCCTGGAGAGGCCATGGAAGCTCCGCACCCCTCTTTCCCCATGCCTTGCCCTACGCACTCTTCATCTGTATCCTTTGTGATATCCTTTATAAGTCAACTGCTCTAGCAAATTCATCAAACCTGAGTAGAGCATTGTGGGAATCCCAATTTATAGCTAGTTGATCAGAAGTTCCTTAGGCCCATACTTGTGACTGGTTTCTCAAGGTGGGGCAGGGCAGTCTTGAAGACTGAGCCCTTAACCTGTGGGACCTGAGGCTGTCTACAGGTAGGTGGTGTCAGAATTGAATTAGCAGACATTCAGCTGGTGTTTGATGCTTGGTGTGTTTGGGGGGAAAAAGAAAACTCAGACATTTGGTCACAGAAGTCTTCTGTATTGATGATTGTTATTGTTGAGAGAGAATAGGAAAAAAAAAAATGTTGCTTTTTCCACACTCAGAGTTAGTTTTTATTATCACATTAAAAGTTCTGTCATAAAATTTGAGCATTATATTGTTCAAATGAGAGAATAATTAGTCCTGCCTGGTTAGGAAGAGGGGTTATGATAACTAGGAAAGACTTGATAGAAAAAGTAAAATTTGACAACATCTCATATCTATAGAGTATCTTCCAGAGGAAAATAGATGTTTGAAGACTACAAATTATTTGAGAGGAGTGATGTACAAAAAACTGGAGGGTAGACAATTTATGAAAGAAGTTGGCAAAATTTTAATAAGGAATGGTGGAGAAATAATCCTAAAGAGCATCATATTCTTTTATTTTTAGAAAATTAACTAAAATGAAGTATTATAAATATTATTACTCTGTTTAAAAAAGTTGCATTAGATGATAAAAAGTCACACATGGATAAGAAAATCTCAAAACATTTGGAAATGAAACCACATACTTCTAAATAATTAATAGGTCTGGGCACAGTGGCTCACGCCTGTAATCCCAGCCCTTTGGGAGGCCAAGGCGGGTGGATCACCTGAGGCGGGGAATTTGAGACTAGCCAGGCCGACGTGGTGAAACCTTGTCTCTACTGAAAATACAAAAATTAGCCGGGCATGGTGGTGCACGTCTGTAATCTCAGCTACTTGGGAGTCTGAGGCACGAGAATTGCTTGAACCTGGGAGGCAGAGGTTACAGTGAGTCGAGATCACACCACTGCACTCCAACCTGGGTGACAGAGTGAGACTCCGTCTCAAAAAAATTAAATAAATAAATAAATCATGGGTTGAAGAGGAAGTCTCACAGGAGATTTTAAAAATATATTGAACTGAATGAAAGGGATAATAAATATGACATATTAAAAACTGTGATGTTGCTAAAGTCTTAGAGCAAAATTTATAGCACTAAATGTTTGTTATAAAAGAACAGTTTCAACTCTGCTATCTAAGCTTTCACTGTAAGAAACTAGAAAAGGAAGAGCACAGTAAATCCAAGCAAACAGAAAGAAGGAAATAATAAAAAGTAGAAATCAGTGAAATTGCAAACAGAAAAACAGTAGAGAAAATCATTGAAACCAAAGCTGGTCCTTGGAAAGATTGGTAAAACTGCCAAAACTTACCCCAAAAAAGAAAGAGAGAGAACACCATTACTTATATCAGGAATGAAAGAAGGCATATCACTATCTACCCTGAGGACAGTGAAAGGATGTGTATGCTGAAAACTCAAAACAACTCTATGCACATGAATTTAACAACTTAGATGAAATGGGCCAATTTCTTAATACGCCACACTACCAAAACTCACCTAAGAAATAGAAATCTGAATAAGTTAATCTGAATAATCCTAAAATTATGAAAGAAACTTTAATTTGTAGTTAAAATTCTTCCCTAATGCTACACAATCTCTTCCAGAAAACAGAACAAGAAGAAATCCTCCCCTACTCATGAGGCCGCATTTCCTTGATTCCAAAATGAAATACTGTTCTAAAAAGGAAAACTGTAGGCCACTATCCCTTAAGAATACATCTATACACAAAAATCTTCAAAAAAAATTAGAAAATCAGATGTATCAGTGATATATAAAAATAATACTATTTCTCAGAAAATTAAAACTAGAATTACTATTTGAGCCAGTAATTCCACTTCTGGGAACATACACAAAATAATTGAAAACAGGATCTTGAATGGTCAGTTGACTTTTGAAGAAGGTGAAAAACAATTTAATGGAGGAATTATATCCTTTTTAGCAAATAATGGTGCCAGTGCAATTGGATATCCATAGGCAGAGAAATGAGCATTGACTTAAACCTCATACCTTATTAAAAATTTAACTGAAATGAATCATGGATCTAAATGTAAAACATAAAACTATTAAACTTTTAGAAGAAAATCTTTATGAGCTAGGGTTAGGCAAAGACTTCTTAAACCTAACACCCAAATGACAGTACATAAAAGAAAAAGCTGATAAATTTTATCAAAATTAAAACTCTTTGCTTGGCAAAAGGCGTTAATGAAAATACATGCAAGTCACAGCCTGGGAGAAAATATTTGCAAATCACATAAACAACACAGATTGTATCTAGGCTATATAAAGAACTCTCTCAGTAATAAAAAAAAAAATCAGTTCAATTAGAAAATAAGTAAAACAATTGAATGGACATTTCACCAAAGAGCGTATATGGATGGTAAATAAGCAGGTGAAAAGATGTTCTAAATTGTTAGCCATTAAGGAAAGCAATTAAAAACCACCATTAGATTCCACTACACACCTATTAGAATGGCTAAAAATAAAAACTGCTGACAATACCAAGTGCTGGTGAGAGGATGCAGTACAGCAGGATTCCTCGTACACTGCTGGTGGGAATGTAAGGTGATATTTTACATAAGAGTTCATAGCAACTTTATTCATAAAAACCCAAAACTGGAAACAACCCCAAATTCAGTAGGTAAATAGATAAACTAGTCCATATGATGGACTACTTAGCAATAAAGAGAAACAAACTACTATATTGATATGTATAGTAACTTAGATGGATTATAAGGGTATTATGGCAAGTGAAAAAAGCCGATTTCAAAAGTTTATATAATTCCATTTATATAACATTAATCTGACAGAATTATAGTGAAGGA
This sequence comes from Symphalangus syndactylus, assembly GCF_028878055.3. Lineage (NCBI taxonomy): Eukaryota > Metazoa > Chordata > Mammalia > Primates > Hylobatidae > Symphalangus > Symphalangus syndactylus. The sequence goes on along the minus strand of NC_072442.2, from coordinate 47,520,619 downwards.
GAACAGATCAGTGGTTCTCAGGTTGGGTTAGGGTGAGAATGTAACTATTTAGGGGTTTCTTTGGGATATCGAAACAGTTTTATATCCTGATTATAGTAGTGGTTATACAGATTTGTAAATGTGATAATATTCTCTATGTACACGTGTAAAAACTGCTAAAATTCAAATAAGCTCTGTGGTTTAGTTTACTGTTGTTATTGTTGTTGTTGTTTGAGACGGAATCTCACTGTGTCACCCAGGCTGGAGTGCAGTTGCACAATCTCAGCTCACTGCAGCCTCCACCTCCCAGGTTCAAGCAGTTCTTGTGCCTCAGTCTCTGGAGTAGCTGGGATTACATGTGAGCGCCACCATGCCCGGCTAATTTTTGTATTTTTAGTAGAGACGGGGTTTCACCGTATTGGCCAGGCTGGTCTCGAACTCCCAACCTCACATGATCTGCCTGCCTCGGCCTTCCAAAGTGCTGGGATTACAGGTGTGAGCCACCATGTCCAGCGTAGTTTACAGTTTTATACTAATGTCAATTTCCTAGTTTTGATAACTGTACTATGGTTATGTCAGATATTATTGGGGGAAGCTGGGTGTAGGGTATGTGGAAACTGTGTACTATTTTTGCAAGTTCTATGTAAGTCTAAAATTATTCCAAAGTAAAGTTTGAAAAAATTAAGGTAAAATCACAAATATGCTATACAGTCATGTGTCACTTTATGATGCGGATATGTTCTGAGAAATGTGTCCTTAGGTGATTTTGTCATTTGTGAACATCATAAAGTGCATATACCCAAACCTACATGGTGTAACCTACTACACACCTAGGCTATATGGTATAACCTATTGCTCCTGGGCTACAAACCTGTACAGCATGTTACCTTACTGAATACTGTAGGCAGTTATAACACTATGGTAAATATTTGTGTATCTAAACAAAGAAAAGATACAGTAGAAATATGGTATTATAATCTTATGGGGGCCAGGCAGGGTGGCTCAGCCTATAATCCCAGCATTTCGGGAGGCCTAGGCGGGCAGATCACCTGAGGTCAGGAGTTCAAGATTAGCCTGGCCAACATGGTGAAACCTCACCTCAACTAAAAATACAAAAATCAACTGGGCGTGGTGGCACAAGCCTGTAATCCAGCTACTGGGGAGGCTGAAACAGGAGAATCACTTGAACCTGGGAGGCAGAGGTTACAGTGAGCTGAGATCATGCCATTGTACTCCAGCCTGGGCAACAAGAGTGAAACTCTCTAAGACCTACCTGACCCCGGACCTCTGGAAGGAGACTGTATTCACCAAGTCTCCCTATCGGGAATTCACTGACCACCTTGTCAAGACCCACACCAGAGTCTCGGTACAGAGGACCCAGGCTTCAGCTGTGGCTACAACATAGGGTTTTTACACAAGAAAAATAAAATGAATTAAGCCTGGAAAAAAAAAAAAAAACCTGATCATGTATGCTATATTTAAAGCATTTAAATCACTTTCAGAATTACCACTGGGAATGTTATATTAAAAATTAAGGCCAACTGTGGTGGGTCACGCCTGTAATTCCAGCATTTTGGGAGGCTGTGGTGGGCAGATCACTTGAGCTCATGAGTTCGAGACCTGCCTGGTGGGCAACATGGCAAAACCCCATCTCAACGAAAATACAAAAAGTCCAGGTGTGGTGACTCACACCTGTAATCCCAGCATTTTGGAAGGCCAAGTCAGGTAAATCACCAGAGCTCATGAGTTCAAGACCTGCCTGGGCATCATGGCGAAACCTGGTCTCTACAAAATATGCAAAAATTAGCCGGATATGGTGGTACGCACCTATAGTCCCAGCTGTTCAGGAGGCTGAGGTAGGAGGATGGCTTTAGCCTAGGAAGTAGGGGTTGCAGTGAGCCAAGATCATGCCACTGCACTTCAGCCTGTATCATAGAGCCAGACCTTGTCCAAAAAAAAAAAAAAATTAAGAATAATACTGAAGAATTTGGATGTTTTTCACATCTCCCTCAATAACTCTAGTATCTGACAGGAAGTTTAAAGTAATAGTAATATTCAAGAAGGCAACGATAGTTTATTTTGTAAGCATTTCTTTTGATTCATGTTCTGTGTGCTTTAACTTGACTTGATTTGGAGATTAGCAGATAGGAGAAATTGGTAATTTAGAGAAGCATCACAAAGAGTGCTCTCCAAACTTCTGTAACTTTTACCTTATTTTTTATACGAAAATTTATGATAAAAGTTTTGGAGTTTGTAGCTTATTTAAATCTACTTGTTTCTCTCCACAGCAAGACAGATCGGCTTGCCAAAGGATCAGAATGTTACCAAAAGAGCCTTAGTTTAAATCCTTTCCTCTGGTCTCCCTTTGAATCATTATGTGAAATAGGTAGGTGGGTGGAGTTGAGAGGTGGGTGGGTTCCCATTTCCTTTTTTTCCTGCTACTTAATTTTTGGAGAGCAATACAGATCATCTACCCCCAAGAAAAATATTTTTCAAAGTTAAAATTGAGAATAAAAAATAAGTTAGAATATTAGGTATGTTTCAAGAATCATATAACTGAAAATTACACAAAGATTAAATCCAGTAGATTCTTTTGTTTAGCCAATCTATTTTCATGTATCTGTTGTCCTCTAGAATGGGTTATATTGTGTGTTTAACACTAGCAAAATTGCTTTCTGAATAAGAAAATTAATAGAATTTCTAATACAATTAATAGAATGCCTGGAGCAGAAACTTACAAGACCTGAACAGTACAGAGAGAGAATTTCTCAGTATATTTGGCCTAGGATACATAAAGGACCATTTTTCAGCATTGTTGCATCTATGTATATATAGAAGGGCTTCAACCTTTACTGTAAAATATAATGGGTTTTAACTCTTCAACCTCATCTCCTACTTTGAGAAAAATGAGATCTAGTTATTTTCAGCTTTAAAACAAACACAGAAATCTGCATTTTTCTGTGATTTGTTATGTTTAAAATTAGTGTTCTTGTAGTTTATTTTCTGAATTTACAGCTTTATCTTACTGTTAAACTTTTATGATATATTGATAGATGGGCTTTTTGGGGGTAAATTTGATTAGCAGAAGTGGACAGGAGATTTTAAAATTTTGGATAAGGATTTTAAAATTTCCTGTTTCCACTGATTTATGCATACTTGAAAAACATGTATTCCTCACTTCCTCAGAGACAAACTTTTTTTTTTTTGTCTTCACAGGTGAAAAGCCAGATCCTGACCAAACATTTAAATTCACATCTTTACAGAACTTTAGCAACTGTCTGCCCAACTCTTGCACAACACAAGTACCTAATCATAGTTTATCTCACAGACAGCCTGAGACAGTTCTTACGGAAACACCCCAGGACACAATTGTAAGTGTCTTATATTCTAGTGTTCAAAATATTATGAAAACTACAAAGAATGATCTGAACTAAATAATATATTGTGAATGACTTGGTAGAAATTTTCTGTTTCAGGAATTAAACAGATTGAATTTAGAATCTTCCAATTCAAAGTACTCCTTGAATACAGATTCCTCAGTGTCTTATATTGATTCAGCTGTAATTTCACCTGATACTGTCCCACTGGGAACAGGAACTTCCATATTATCTAAACAGGTTCAAAATAAACCAAAAACTGGTCGAAGTTTATTAGGAGGACCAGCAGCTCTTAGTCCATTAACCCCAAGGTAAGTCAAACAAGATACTTTCAAATGTGCTATAATACCAAATGATCTTATAATAACTCATATTGTTAGTAATGCAGATTATTACAACAGCAACTTCAAAATCACTATGGAAACAGGGGCATTCTGTTTTCAGAAAATGAAGTAAAAAACAGCACATAATGATGTTGCCAGGTGCAGTGGCTCACGCCTGTAATCCCAGCACTTTGGGAGGCCAAGGCAGGCAGATCACCTGAGGTCAGGAGTTCGAGAACAGCCTGGCCAACATGGTGAAACCCTGTCTCTACTAAAAATACAAAAATTAGCTGGGCATGGTGGCGGGCGCCTGTAATCCCAGTTACTCGGGAGGCTGAGACAGGAGAATTGCTTGAACCCGGGAGGTGGAGGTTGTAGTGAGCCGAGATGGAGCCAAAAAAAATTGAATATTGGACTGGCCGGACGCAGTGGCTCACGCCTGTAATCCCAGCACTTTGGGAGACCGAGGTGGGCGGATCACGAGGTCAGGAGATGGAGACCATCCTGGCCAACATGGTGAAACCCCGTCTCTACTAAAAATACAAAAAATTAGCCGAGTGTGGTGGCACGCGCCTATAGATCCAGCTACTCGGGAGGCTGAGGCAAGAAAATCACTTGAACCCGGGAGGCAGAGGTTGCAGTGGGCAGAGGTTGCAGTGAGCCGAGATGGCACCACTGCACTCTAGCCTGGGAGACAGGGCAAGACTCCGTCTCAAAAAAAAAATTGGAGAAAAATTTAAAACTCTGAAATACTCCTTAATTAGGTAGTAAGCACATTAAAAAATACTGTCTTTATGGCTGTGCATTCCTGGATAGCGGTGAGCCTCATGAAATGTTATAATCAGGGCACCATTGGTTACTGTTAAAGTGCCTTTTTCCGAAAGATGGAGGAAATTTGACGCTTACCTTTTTTTGTTTGAGACAGGATCTCACTCTGTCACCCAGGTTAGAGTGCAGTGGCACAATCATAGCTCACTGCGGCCTCAAATTCCTGAGCTCAAGTGATCCTCCCGCCTCAGACTCCTGAGTAGCTGGGACTGCAGGCACATGCCACCACACCTGGCTAATTTTTTTAAGTTTTTTTTGTAGAGATGGGGTCTTGCTGTGTTGCCCAAGCTGATCTGGAACTCCTGGCCTCTAGTGATCCTCCTGCTGTGGCCTCCCAAAGTGCTAGGATTACCGTGAGCCACTGAACCTAGCTGTCACACCTATTAATATAAAATATTTTATCAAAATTATTAGAAGTATATGTATGTATAAATACAGGAACTCAGCCCAGAGGATACATATCCAAAAGTATCAAAATGAAAAATTATGTGCTAGAATGGGTTGGGCATGGGGGCTCATGCCTGTAATCTCAGCACTTTGGGAGGCTGAGGTGGGCAGATCACTTGAGACCAGGAGCTCAAGACCAGTCTGGCCAACATGGTGAAACCCTATCTCTACTAAAATTACAAAAATTAGCCCGACATGGTGACACATACGTGTAATCCCAGGTACTTGGGAGGCTGAGGCACAAGAATCGTTTGAACAGCAGATGAAGGTTGCAGTGAGCTGAGATCATGCCACTGCACTCCAGCCTGGGCAACAGAGCGAGACTCTGTCTCAAAAAAAATATATATATATATGCTAGAAGAAATTCTATGAATCAGGTCCTGAGGCCAGGGAACTACTAAAATAGCATGACCATGAGATTACAACTCTGCAGAGTTATAGTTATCTAATGGTCTCTAGAGACATTTTCTCTGTAGTTGTGTCTAAATCCCATAAATTCCAAGAATTTGAAGTAATCTGATCATTTGGATCTTAGATTTATAAAGCTACTCTTCTTTATTTCTAATAAATCTCCTGAGATCAGTAATTTTTGCTCAGTTTAGTTCCTTGTTTGATAGCTTTTTTAAATTTTAGTTATGGTGGGTGGAATAGTCTACATTCACAGCTTATTTTTAATCTGCCCCTCAGATCCTCACTGTCCCTAAGACTGATTTGCCATTCTCTTCCTTTTAGACCTTCTAATTTAAGTATACTGCTGCTTTATATATGCCTTGATGACTTTTTGACACCTTGATTTCAACCTCTTCTCAGTTTTGGGATTTTGCCATTAGAAACCCCAAGTCCTGGAGATGGATCCTATTTACAAAACTACACTAATACACCTTCTGTAATTGATGTGCCATCCACCGGAGCCCCTTCAAAAAAGGTATTTTCCGTGTAAAATGCAGTTTGGATATTGATTAAAGCAACTTGTTTATTTCAATCTTTTAAAGGTAATCTCAGGGAAAATCTTACTTTATATAAGTGCTTTTGCCTTAGATTTGAACCCAGCAGGTAGAGAGTGATCTAAATATAAAATAATGTCATTATTGTTCTAGCCTCTTGGTTATAGTAGGAGACAGACTTCTTACTCTTTTGGCCAAGTAAGATTGTATCTCACAAATTTAGTTTATTTCAGCATATAGTTAAATAAACATAATCATATTTTTACTTTTTAATTTCCTTTTTAAAAAACAAAATTAATATTGTTTATATTACTTGAATATAAATAATAGAAATTATGTCTGCTATAGTTTTTACTTGTGCCCACCACTGTGTATATATGTTTTTTAATAACATTAATAATTATATGAAAAAAATTTGCTCAGGTAAAGCCAGATATTTCTGATAATAAGATTTTTGGTAGATCATGGATGCATAGTTTTAAAATGAAAATGAAAAATATTTGGTAGTATACTTATAGTAAATATTGCGGCAAGTTTCATGAGGCTTTTTTTTTTTTTTTTTTTTTGAGACAGGGTCTTGCTCTCCTGCCCAGGCTGGAGTGCAGTGGTGCGACCATGACTCACTGTAGCCTCTACCTCCCAGGCTCAAGTAATCCTTCCACCTTAGCCTCCCAAGTACCTACGACTATAGGTGTACACCACCACACCCAGCTAATTTTTTTAACTTTTAATTTTATAGAGACAGGATCTCACTATGTTGCCAGGGGTGGTCTCAAACTCCTGGGCTCAAGCAATCCTCCTGCCTTGGCCTCTCAAAGTGCTAGGATTATAAACATGAGTCACTGCCCAGCTGAGGCTCTTGCCTTATAATGTTCCCTTATATACGTATATGGAAATAGAGGCCAAAATACCATTTTTAAAAAGCATATCTGTGGCACAAGGTAACTTCTGTGAGAATTAAATTAGGCTCTATATATAAAATATCTATTGCCATGCTTCATAAATATTCAAGAAATGGAAGCTAAACAAGTCATACTAATATGTGAATAACAGTTATACTCTGTTTACCTTAATAGAAACATGTTTCTTCTTATAGTTGCTTTTTACTATTTTACTCCTGAACATCCTTAGAATCTGCAAAAGATTTTTCTATAATAACTCCTTAGTGAGTGATAATAGGAACTCCAAGAATACTTAAAAGGGACTGCAAAATAGTTTGTGTATAGATTGTTTTAAACATTACAGTTACGAAGAAGGCAAAGCAAAATGGTAGTTAGCATGCCAGGTGAAGTAGGCCAAAACTAGAAGAGCCGGCCAGGCGCGGTGGCTCACGCTTGTAATCCCAGCACTTTGGGAGGCCGAGGCGGGCGGATCACGAGGTCAGGAGATCGAGACCACGGTGAAACCCCGTCTCTACTAAAAATACAAAAAATTAGCCGGGCGTGGTGGCGGGCGCCTGTAGTCCCAGCTACTCGGAGAGGCTGAGGCAGGAGAATGGCGTGAACCCGGGAGGCGGAGCTTGCAGTGAGCCGAGATCGCGCCACTGCACTCCAGCCTGGGCGACAGAGCGAGACTCCATCTCAAAAAAAAAAAAAAAAAAAAAACTAGAAGAGCCATAATAACCATAATAACCGGCCTGGCGCGGTGACTCACGCCTGTAATCCCAGCACTCTGAGAGGCCGAGACGGGCGGGTCACAAGGTCAGGAGATCAAGACCATCCTAGCTAACACGGTGAAACCCCGTCTCTACTAAAAATATTAAAAATTAGCCGGGCGTGGTGGCGGGCGTCTATAGTCCCAGCTACTCGGGAGGCTGAGGCAGGAGAATGGCGTGAACTCGGGAGGCGGCGCTTGCAGTGAGCCGAGATCGCGCCACTGTACTCCAGCCTGGGCCACACAGCGAGACCCCGTCTCAAAAAAAAAAAAAAAAAAAAAAAAAACCATAATAACCAAAGCAAGTTAAGGCAGTGGGCAGGCACATGATTTTAGTGCCCAGATAAGATTGCTGTCTCATCCTCTTCTGCCTCTGTTCTCCTCTTACCTTATTACAAGACATTCCCAGAAAAGTCACGCATGTCGGTCTGTATACAGTGTCAACTGAAAATATCAAACCAGGTAGTGAGTGCAGTATACATAGTTCTTTGATAAATAAGGAAGGGCCAGAATTGACTTAAGTTTTGTCCCTTGGATGAATGTAGTGATCCCAATTTGGAAAAGGCGGAGGAAGGCTTACAAAGTTTTATTTTGAAGTGGTGGTACATTAGATGAAAATATTCAGTAGAAAGTTAGTCATAGAGGAAAAAATGTGACCTGCTGATAGAAATAATAATTGAAGCTATTAAAATGACCAGGCTCTCCTAGGGAAAGAAAGAGTAGCTAAGAAGAACAGAGTAAACCTAATTTGAAAATAGTAGAAGGATAAAGGGGCCAGCAAATGAAGTGGCAGGACAAATAATGTAATGTTTTGGAAGTAACACAGTTTCAAAAAGTAGGGCATGATCAGTGATGTTGAATGCAGGAAAGGCTAAAATAAGGTTTTCATATCTGATGAGACAGTGATTATTAGTGATTATTTATAATATGCAGTTTGAGGATTGTGTACAGGACATCAGGGTAACAGTAAGTTTTGAAGAAAATTCTCTGGTAGCCAAAGGGGAAAAACAGTGCACTGATAACAATAGTCATAGATCATTTAAAGAAGCTAGATGGTAGAAATGAATAAAAATAAGGGAATAAATTAGAGAAGACTGAAGAGCCAAGCAAAGATTTTTTTTCTCCAAGGGAACAGAAACCAATTAATGAAGATTAGAAAAACTAAGCAATATTAACTCTAAAGAACAATATCCTTAGATTTTGGAAAGTAATCAGATGGTTTTTTTTAAAAATCTATTCCTCTGAACTCCTTTAGCACTGTTACCAAGTGCCAAAGGAGTATAAAATCTTATCGTATTATTATTTTTTTCTGTGTATAATGAGATAAATCATAAATCTTGAGAATCTAGCTGTCTTAAAATTTTTTAATACTTAACCCCAAGTAGAGAAGGTATGTAATAAATGGAGGATGGTCACAATGAGATGAAAAGAATAGCTTCTGGGGATTTTTAGCCTTTGAAACTAAAAGCGAAAGATGAAAAGACATTATAGAGGTAAAAATACTGTGAGATTAAAACAAGGAAATAGACTAATGTTCATACTAATATAACAATAATTAACAATAATGATATAATTTATCTTTAAGGTGACAGTATATTATGGCTGCTTGTATTGAGAAAATGTAGATGGGAGCGTTGTGTTGTCTTTTATCATTTACAGTGCAGCCCATAATTCACAAACCTTAGACTTTTCGTGTTTTACAGTCTGTTGCCAGAATCGGCCAAACTGGAACAAAGTCTGTCTTCTCACAGAGTGGAAATAGCCGAGAGGTAACTCCAATTCTTGCACAAACACAAAGTTCTGGTCCACAAACAAGGTATTTATCATTGTAATTATTCAACTTTTCTTGCCATAAAACTTGATTCTTTATATTTCTTCAGTTTAGGCAGATAGTGACTCCCATGGATTCTAGAATAACTACTGTAAATTTTGAAGATGTAAAATTTGAAACCTCTAACTTACAACACTAGTGTAATTTTGAGTTGAGTTTTGTAATGCACAGAAGACAATAGTTAACTAAAGCAGCGTTTTAGTTTACTCTGATTGCCTCGTGGATTTGTAATTCTCTTCTTATGCACATGACCCTCTCTATAGTTTAGGTACAGATAGGTTTCATACTCCCCTTCCCACATTATGCATGTCTATAAACAGATTATAAAAATAACAGACAAATAAACTTCAAGTAATGAATCTATTTCCACACAGAAATGGTGTTAGATAGGATTTTCTTTTCCTCTTCAAGGACTCAATAGATTATAGCTAACATTTTAAAAGAAAGATACAATTTTCTTTCTCTTTTCTAAAACTGTGAACATGTACCTAAATTTTAAAACAGACACAGGTGTGCATATACCTCCTTGACTATCTAAAAGACCTCTATGTTCCTGTAATGCTCCCAGAATGGTAAGTCTAATCCTCTTGAGTGCCAGCTTGCAGTGATTGCCTGAGGCTCTGTTGTGAGAAGGAACTTGAGACCTCCTGCAAAGCAACATTATATGTAAAAATAATTTCTGATTTGTACATTTTACTTTAGAGTCAAACAAATAGACTAACACTAATAAACATCAGCTCCTTTTTTTTTGGAGACGGAGTTTCATTCTTGTTGCCTAAGCTGGAGTGCAATGGTGTGATCTCGGCCCACCACAACCTCCGCCTCCCGGGTTCAAGCGATTCTCCTGCCTCAGCCTCCTGAGTAGCTGGGATTATAGGCATGCGTCACCACACCCAGCTAATTTTGTATTTTTAGTAAAGACAAGGTTTCTCCATGTTGGTCAGGCTGGTCTCGAACTCCCAACCTCAGGTGATCCTCCCACCTCAGCCTCCCAAAGTGCTGGGATTACAGGCGTGAGCCACCGTGCCTGGCCAACATTCGCTCTTAATAATTTTGTGTTCTTTGTATTGTTGATTCCATTTTATCTCCTGAATTGCCTATATTAGTTTTCTAGGGCTGCCATAACAAAGTACCACAACTTAGTGTCTTAAAACAACAGATACTTATTCTCTTACAGTTGTAAAGCCATAAGTCCAAAATCAAGGTGTTGGCAGGGTTGTATCCCTTCCAAAATCTCTAGAGGAGGATTTTTCCTTGCCTCCTCCAGCTTCTGATAACCCCAGGTGTTCTTTAGCATGTGACAGTATAACTCAGTATCTACCTCTGTCTTCACATGGTCATCTTCCGTGTGTGTTTCTGTATCTAAATTTCCCTCTTCTTTTAAAGACAACAGTTATATTGAATTAGGATCAACCAGATATCCTCAGCTTAACTCAATGACATCTGCAAAAACCAAATTTCCAAATAAAATCACATTGACATGTACTGGGGCTTAGGGCTTCAACATATCTTTTGGGGAGGTACAATTCAATATTGCCTTATTAGCAATTGCTCTTTATTTTGTCTTTTTAGAGGTTGTTTTGAGTTTGTAGTAAACATTTTAACTTATCAAGGTTTGCCTTCAAGTAATAGACCGTTTCATGTATAGCACAGAACCTTACAATAGTATACTTTCGTGCTCCTCTCTCAGTCTTTATGGGAGGGATGGTTGTAATATATTTAATTTCTATATATGTTATAAACCCCACAGTGCATTATTGTGGTCGTGGTTTCTGCCTTAAACAGTCAGTTATATTTTTATAGAGGTTTTTTGTTTTTTTTTGTTTTTTTGTTTTTTTTTTTTAGATGGAGTTTCACTCTGTCACCCAGGCTGTAGTGCAATGGTGCAATGTCGGCTCACTGCAACCTCCACCTCCCCAGTTCAAGCAATGCTACTGCCTCAGCCTCCCATGTAGCTGGGATTACATGCATGCGCCACCACACCTGGCTAATTTTTGTATTTTTAGTAGAGACAGGGTTTCACCATGTTGGCCAGGCTAGCCTCGAACTCCTGACCTCAAGTGATCCACCCGCCTGGGCCTCCCAAAGAGCTGGGATTACAGGCATGAGCCACCACGCCCAGCTGAAATTTTTTTAAATGAGAAAAAGAAGTCTATTTTATATATACACACATAACTACAATTTCTGGTGTCCTTTCCTTCTATAGATCCAGATTTCAATCTGATATCATTTTCCTTCACCTTGAAGGACTTCTTTTTAACATTTCTTTTTTTTTTTTTTAAGACAGTCTCACTCTGTCACCAGGCTGGAGTGCAGTGGCACAATCTCGGCTCACTGCAACTTCTGCCTCCTGGGTTCAAGCGATTCTCCTGCCTCAGCCTCCCGAGTAGCTGGGACTACAGGTGCATGCCACCATGCCCAGCTAATTTTTGTATTTTTAGTAGAGATGGAGTTTCACCATGTTGGCCAGGATGGTCCTGATCTCTTGACCTTGTGATCCTTCCACCTTGGCCTCCCGAAGTGCTGGGATTACAGTCATGAGCCACCGCACCTGGCCTTTTTATCATTTCTTATAGTACGAGTCAGCTGGTAATGAATTTTTTCAGCTTTTGTGGATCAGAAAAAAAATTTCTTATTTCATCTTTATTTTTGAACAATATTTTTACTAGGCAAGAATTTCTTTTTTTTTTTTTTTTTTTTTTTGAGACAGAGTCTTGCTTGTTGCCTGGGCTGGAGTGCAGTGGCGCAATCTTGGCTCCCTGCAACCTCTGCTTCCCGAGTTCAAGCGATTCTCCTGCCACGGCCTCCCGAGTAGCTGGGATTACAGGCACGTGCTATCATGCTCAGCTAAATTTTTTATTTTTAGTAGAGATCGGCTTTCACCATGTTGGCCAGGCTAGTCTTGAATTCCTGACCTCAGGTGATCCGCCCATCTCGGCCTCCCAAAGTGCTGAGATTACAGGCATGAGCCACCATGCCTGGCCAAGAATTTCTAATTGAAAATTTTTTTAGGGATGTTGCTTTACTGGTTTTTTGGCTTATATTGTTTCTGACAAGAAATCTGCTGTCAATCTCATTTTTGTTCCTCTATATGTAGTAATATGTCTTTTCTCTGTTTCAAGGTTTTGTTTTTAATCGCTGATTTTAAGCAATTCGATTATGATGTGCTCTAGTGTAGCTTTCTTGTTTCTCGGCCTTTGGATTCATTGAGCTTCTTAGATCTGTGGGTTTATAGTTTTCATAATAGTTGGCTAAATTGGGGGCATTATTTCTTCAAATATGTCCATGTCTTACCCTCTCCCTCTGGGACTCCAAGTACTTGTATATTAGATTGCTTGAAGTTGCCCCACAGCTCACTAATTCTTCATTTTTGTTTCCAATCTTTCTCCTCTCCGTGTTTCATTTTGGATAGTGTTTATTGCTGTGTCTTCAAATTAATGTTTCTTCAGCAGTGTCAGACCTGTTACTAACCACATCCAGTGTTGTTGGGTTTTTTTTTTTTTTTTTTTTTTATTGCAGACGTTCTTCTTTCATCTCTAGATTGATTTGGTTTTCTTTCTTTTTTTTTTTTTTTTGAGATGGAGTCTCGCTCTGTTGCCCAGGCTAGAGTGCAGTGGCACAATCTGGCTCACTGCACCCTCCGCCCCTCCCGGGTTCAAGCGATTCTCCTGCCTCAGCCTCCTGAGTAGCTGGGATTACAGGCATGCGCCACTGCGCCCTGCTAATTTTTGTATTTTTAGTAGAGACGGGGTTTCACCATGTTCCTCAGGCTGATCTCAAACTCCTGGCCTTGTGATCCTCCCACCTCGGCCTCTCAAAGTGCTGGGATTACAGGTGTGAGCCACTGCGCCCAGCCTTTTTTTTTTTTTTTTTTTTTTTTTTGAGACAGGGTCTCACTGTCACCCAGGCTGGAGTGCAGTGACACTACAATGGCTCACTGTAGCCTCAAACACTCAAGCGATTCTCTTGCATTAGCCTCCTGAGTAGCTGGGACTACAGGCACATGCCACCACATGTGGCTAATTATTTTTATTTTTATTTTTTTGTAGAGACAAGGACAAGGTCTCTATGAGACAAGGTCTTGCTGTGTTGTCCAGGCAGATCTTGACCTCCTGGCCTGAAGGAGTCCTGGCTTGGCCTCCCAAAGTGCTGGGCTGACAGGCATGAGTCACCTCATCCAGCCTCTTCTATGTTTTTGAATGTATAGGATATATTTGTATTTTTTTAATGTTTTTGTCTACTAAGTCTTACTTTGTTATTTCTAAGTTTTTCTTATATTACTTTTCCTCTTCATTATAGATTATATTTTCCTGCTATTTTGTATGCCTAGTATTTTTTAATTGGATGTCAGTTATTATAAATTTTACTTTTTTTCTTTGAGACAGGGTCTTTTACTCTGATGCCCAGGCTCTAGAGTACAGTGGTGTGATCATAGCTCAGTGCATCTCAAACTCCTGGGCTCAAGAGGTCCTCGCACTTCAGCCTCCCGGCTAGCTGGAACTATAGGCACATACCACATGTGGCTAATTTTTTTTTAGTTTTGCAGAGATGGGGTCTTGCTGTGTTGCTCAGGCTGTTCTCAAACTCCTGGCCTCAAGCAATCCTCCCACCTCATCCACCCGAGTTGGGATTACAGGTGTGAGCCACCGTGCCTGGCTATAAATTTTACATTGTTGATTACTGGATATTTTTGCATTCCTTTAGGTATTTTAAAGTTTTATTCTGAGATGCAGTAAAGTTGCTTGGAAACAGCTTGATCCCTTCAGGTCTTACCTTTTAAATTTTGTCCAGACAAAAGTAGCCTTAGTCTGGACTAATCTTGTCCCACCATTGAGGAAGTACCCTTTGAGTACTCTCCTCAAAAACCTGTTTAGTATGAGGTTTCTTCACTCTGCCTATTGAAAGTATGAGCTGTTCCCAGCTTGGAGTGAGATCCAGTAATTATTCTGTCTACTTCTTTTCAGTAATACTTTCCCCAGCTTTGGGTAGTTTCTTCACTATGGTACTATGATGTAATTCTGATGCTAACTACCCAAACTTAGCACAGACACCACAGGTTAAGATCACGGTCCCCAACAAGAACTGTCTGAACTGCCCGGTTGCAGGTTCTGGGTTCCCCAGGCCAGCCACATTTCTGACCAACCGGCTACAAATTTAAGGATTCCTACTACCCTCTTACATTCAGTAATTTGCTAGAGCACCTCACAGAGTCCAGGAAAGTGCTATACTTAATGATTACATTTTTATTGTAGATGACACAGGAGATACATAGGATTAGATATGGGAGAGTCCTGATACAGAGCTTTCATGTCTTCTTTGTGGACTTACCCTCCCAATGCATCAGTATGTTTACAAACCAGGAATTTTAGCCAAGTTTTGGTGTTCAAAATTTTTATTAGGGTTTTTAAGTTATATAGGCATGATTGATGGAATCATTGGCCACATGATTGAACTCAATTTCCTTCCCAGAGGAGCTCAGGCTGGTGTTGCTGGCTCAAAGCCCCAGCCCTCTCATCACATGGTTGACTTTTTTTTTTGAGACAGAGTTTCGCTCTTGTTGCCCAGGCTGCAATGCAATGGCACGATCTTGGCTCGCTGCAACCTCCACCTCCCGGGTTCAAGTGATTCTCCTGCCTCAGCCTCACGAGTGGCTGGGATTACAGGCACCCGCCATCATGCCCAGCTAATTTTTGTATTTTTAGTAGAGACGGGGTTTCACCATGTTGGCCAGGATGATCTCGATCTCTTGACCTTGTGATCCGCCTGCCTTGGCCTGCCAAAGTGCTGGGATTACATGCGTGAGCCACCATGCCCGGCCACATGGTTGACCTTTACAGCATGGCCAGCCCCCATCCAGAAAGTATCTGGGAGTTACTTCATTAGCATAAATTCAGGCATGGTCCCAGGAGCTCATAATGAATAACAAAGCCATCCCTGTCACTTGAGGAATTCCAAGGACTTAGTAGATCTCAGGAGCCTGGGACGTGGACCAGACAAATTATTATATAACACTCAAACACCTACACTGATCAGTTTTCAACTGAAGACTCTAGGGAAGCCCTCTGCAGATCTTTGTAGGTCTCCTCTTTGTGGCTCTCTCTTCTCTCTGGTGTTCTGCCTTGCAAATTCTGGCTGCTTTGGCTTTCTCAAATTCTCAACATTTTCTTTTCAACACAGTGGGACCACTGAGCTCTATTTTGCATTCTTTTTTCCTGCAAGGTGGCCCTAGAACTGTCCTCAGAAATGTTTTGCCTATTGTCCAGTGTCTGAAAACCGTTGTTCCATATATTTGGTTCAGTTTGTAGTTATCTGAAATGGGAGAATAAATTTATTCCATTTTACTCTGTCATGACTAGCAGAAGTCTGTTCTGTTTAGAAGGTTTTTTTAGAGATGATTAGAATGGCGTAGTACTTTTAGCTAAGTCATCCAAGAAGGGTTGTGTGTCATTTGCTCCATATGAAGTGAAGTCTAATTCTGAACTTTGGAAGCCTTTCGTTATCAAACTCCTAGTTTATCAGATGCAGATTAAAAGGATTCATGTGTGTGACATACACACACATGCATATATAGAGGTATCTATACATATTATATATGTACATGTCATAAAAGATGAAAATATATATATCTTTCTATTTTCTGATGTTCTTTGACTCAGACTCAGGTAGCTAGTAGGATTTCCCAAAAATTACAAAGTTTAGATAGTTTAGTCCATAAGTTTACCCAATTCTAGATTGTCAATTCTAGATTGTTTCAGATTTTAAGTTTGCTTGCTCCTAAGATTGAAATTCTCATATCTCAGGGTTTGCCTTTAAAGTAAAAATGTACAGAGGCTCCTTTTGCTTTAAACAGAATAAACCTTTGATGTAGCTGTTTGAATTTACGGGGAGATAACTTCTCAAATATCAGTTGTTCTAGTGATTTACTTGTTGACAAATACCCCACATTTAGACTGTCTTTGCCCAACTGTCTTTTCTTTTTTCTCTAACTTGTTTTAGTTGCAAATGAAGGGTAAAAATAATTGATTTATAGATGTGCTTATCATTTGTTGATCTAGAGTTTTATGAGGATTATTTTTAGTTCAAATTAAGAATTTCAGAGAGAGTGAAGATCTATGCTATAATCTTTACTATTTTGTAGTAATGAGTCATTTTATTTTTATTTATTTTTTATATGAAGGAAAGTTTATTAAGGAGTATTGACTTACGATCACAAGGTGAAGTCCCACAAGAGGCCATCTGCAAGCTGAGAAGCAGGAAAGCCAGTCCAAGTCCCTCATTTTTAAATACTGTGTTTTCATAGAGAAACCACGAAAAGAACTGATCAAATTCATCAACTTTAGAGTACTTATATAACTAATGTATATTTTTAAAATATACCCAAATTGAAATAATGGTTAACGGTCATAAATCAAGTAAAATATTAATGTCTTCCTTTATAATTTTTTTTTAGTACAACACCTCAGGTATTGAGCCCCACTATTACATCTCCCCCAAACGCACTGCCTCGAAGAAGTTCACGACTCTTTACTAGTGACAGCTCCACAACCAAGGTAATTTAAAGATTTCTGTACGTCACATTTACTTAATGCTTCCCCTGCTAAAATTTCTGTTCATTGATGACTCCATTCCTAATAAGTTAATAAAGAGACTATTTTGAATTTTAAAATGTTTTAATATAGAGGGCCATCTATAATTTTTGTGAAGTTAATTAGTCCTTTGGTAAATATTATATAATATTCTTTTTTAATTAAAATTTTTTTTTCTCAGGTTAAAAATGACATAGGAATAATCTTGAAATGGCAAAATTATAGTAATGGACAACAGATGAGTGATTATTAGGAGTTAGCCTCTAGGGAGGATGTTACTATTAAATCACGGCACAAAAGAATTTCATTGTGGTGGTACAACAGTCCTGTATCCTGATTGTGGTGGTTGATTACACAGATCCATTCACGTGATAAAATTTTATAGAACTATGCACACACATACACACACACGGGTTTATATAAAAACTGATGAAATCCATATAAGGTCTTTAGTTGATAATATTGTACTAATTTCAGTTTCCTGGATATGATGATATACTATGGTTATGTCACATGTTATCATTTGCAGAAGAGTGAGTCTAAAATTATTTGAAAATAAAAGTTAAAAAAAACTGGAGACCCGGTGGACGCAGTGGCTCACGCCTGTAATCCTAGCACTTTGGGAGGCCAAGGTGGGCCCGTCACTTGAGGTTAGGAGTTTGAGACCAGCCTGGTCAACATAGCAAGACCCCATCTCTGAAAGAAAAAATTAGCTGGGATGGTGGTACTCTTTGATCCCAGCTGCTTGGGAGGCTGTGGTGGGAGAATCGCTTGAGGCTGGGGAGGTCAAGGCTGTGGTGAGCTCTGATTACATCATTACACTGCAGCACGGGCAACAGAATAAGACCCTGTCTCAAAAAACAAAACAAAGGTCGGGCACGGTGGCTCATGCCTGTAATCCCAGCACTTTGGGAGGCCAAGGCAGGCAGATCACCTGAGGTCAGGAGTTCGAGACCAGCCTGACCAACGTGGAGAAACCCGTTCTCTTCCAAAATAAAAATTAACCGGGCGTGGTGGCGCATGCCTGTAATCCCAGTTACTCAGAAGGCTGAAGCAGGAGAATCGCTTGAAACCGAGAGGCAGAGGTTGGGTTGTGGTGAGCTGATAATTACATCTACTTATTTTCTTACTTTTAAATAATAAATGAGAGTTTGATATACTTTCACAAGAGAGCCACACTTAATGCTAACACACCTTAGTCACTATTAGTTAATGTAATTTATGTTCAGAATTACTGTGTTTAAAATTAAATGACTTTGAAGACCTTTGTTTTTATAAACTCTCTTCTGAAAAAAATACAGAATTAATCAAGATTGTACATTTATTTTATATCTAATACTGGAGAAAGGGTGGAGGAGAGGTCTAAAATACATGAGTATAACAGGTGTGAAATTTCTCCCCTTTTACAGGAGAATAGCAAAAAATTAAAAATGAAGTTTCCACCTAAAATCCCAAACAGAAAAACAAAAAGTAAAACTAATAAAGGAGGAATAACTCAACCTAACATAAATGATAGCCTGGAAATTACAAAATTGGACTCCTCCATCATTTCAGAAGGGAAAATATCCACAATCACTCCTCAGATTCAGGCTTTTAATCTACAAAAAGCAGCAGCAGGTCTGTTTTAAATGCTTAATATTATCTTTGTGTTTTATTATGTACTTATTTTAAGTAAATTTCTTTATGTTCATTACAGTACCTTCATTGTTTTCTATATAGATGTTGGAATTTTTAATGGATTAGTTTGTAATTACCTTTTCTAGAGAAGCAAACTATTTTATTGTGTTTTTTTCCTTTGTTTACTATGTTGTTTTCTCCCAGAAGGTTTGATGAGCCTTCTTCGTGAAATGGGGAAAGGTTATTTAGCTTTGTGTTCATACAACTGCAAAGAAGCTATAAATATTTTGAGCCATCTACCTTCTCACCACTACAATACTGGTTGGGTACTGTGCCAAATTGGAAGGGCCTATTTTGAACTTTCAGAGTACATGCAAGTAAGTATAGAAAATGGTTATATATTCCTTTCTAGAGATAATTTCAATTTGATTAAAATAAATGCCCATGCTTAAGAAGGCTAGATCTAAAAGATCGGTATTTATTATGTAATGTCTATATATTTATTTTGTCAGAATTTATAATTTATAGATATAGTTCTTTCTTGTGTTAAGGAGTAATTTAAATTCTTTGCAACTTCTCAGAATAGGTTTATAGAGACCCAGGTCATCCAGACATTCTTACGCAGAGTGTATCCTATTCAATTGTGTCTGAAAATACATATTTATATTTACCATGTAATAGGATTTATATTTTTTCTGCAATATACAGAGTTAATTACTGGGGTGAATTTTTGATATTGAGTATGTTTTATAAACTTGAAGAATGCTATAAAGAAAATTGTGTTTAATTGAGGACACAATGTCCTTATTACAAGGCGTTTTACTCTTTGGATTTTAATTAAATTTGTTGCTTAAGTTATCTGTCTATACCAGAAAAGGAGAGAATGATTAACCTAAAGCCAAAGAAAATTCTAATTCCCAATTTATATTACCCCTCAGTTCTTCCCAAAGCATTTTCTCCACCCCCAACTTAAAAAAAGAAACCTTTTAGAAACCTATATATTAATAAAATATCTTTAATATGGATTAAAGTTGATATGATTCGTTTTTTGCTTAATTTGCTTTCAGTTCATTTATTCAGTATATATTTCTGTGCATATGATATCCTGGACTCTCTTCTAGACTCTGTATTACAGCTAGTCAAACAATTTCTTGCCTCTGTGGAGCTTACATTCTAGCAACAGACAGATTGTAAGCCAATAAATGTATAAGAACAGGCAGCAATAAATCACGAAGAAAAATGAAGCATGGTGAGGAAACTGGGGGACAATGAAGTATGGTGTTTTTGTTTTGCTTTGTTTTTGTTTTTATGCACTCAGAGGGAAGGTTACTCTTCCCTTCATGATCCATGCAAAGATCTAGGGGAAAGGTGTTCTTTCCCACAGGGAATACATAACAGAGGATACCTATTCATATAATTTAATTTTGAATAGTACAGAAAAGAGAGTTGAAGACAGAAAGTCTTATTCATTGCTACAAAACCCATGTTTCGATTATAGTCCTTTATTGGTATGTAGCATATACACAGACAGGCAAGAGCTGTGTTCGGAAAAGCCGTTTAAAAAATTATTTCTAATTTATTGTTTCACAGCTACTTTAACATAAATGAATTTTATTGTTTCCCCTAGTTATAGTGGTGACCCAAATATTTAATTAAAGAAAGCCTCTGCTTCAACTTAATTTCTGAGTTTTTTTTCCCATTTTTCTTTTTGTCTATGCCATAATCATTTTTCAAAGGAAGCAACAGATTCTGAAAACTTTGAAACCAAAAGGTACCTACCTATATTTGGCTGATAGGTCTTTTATCTTGTTACCATGCCTGTATGAAAAACTTGGCCAGGTGTGGTGGCTCATGCCCATAATACCAGCACTTTGGGAGGCCAAGGAAGGGGGATCACTTGAGCTCAGGAGTTGGAGACCAGCCTGGCCAATGTGGTGAGACCCTGTCTCTACAAAAAATGAAAAAATTAGCTGGGTGTGGTGGCACTCACCTGTGGTCCCAGCTACCTGGGAGGCTGAAGTGGGAGGATCACTTGAGCCCTGCACGTCAAGGCTACACACTTACCTTTACAACTTTTAAGAGATTGCAAGGAAGTTACAAATCGTTAAGCTATTCCAAGATATCATATGACCACTTCTTGGAATTAAGCACTCAGTTTTAAAATGCTCTTATTTTCTGTCATACTCATTTCATTAAAAACAGTCCAGATATTCCTTATTCTAAACTAAACTGTGAGAATTTCTTTTCCTTTCTTTTTTTTTTATTACCTAGACCTTTTCTGGCAGCTGAGAATTTTGAACTTGGTAAATTGATAAAGTAGGAAACTGATTTTATGTGACCTAAATCCTCAAACTTTAGAGGGAGAGAAACACAGTTCTGGGAGCTGTGAATGTGATGAGGAAAAAAATTGATCAGGCAGCTGAGGAGAGACCCTGAAGTCAAGAGAGTGCTGCAAAGGAAAGAATAATTAATAGGTAGGGCCTATAATTCCTAGCAGACACAATATTGGTGTGTGTATTCAGGGCTCAATAGGATTGATAACCATAGAATTGATAGCCAGCTTAACCTGTTTCTTCCCTCTAAATTTTCTAGCACAACCTCTCAGTAAAAATCTGTTCAAAAATAGATTTTATGTTACAGAAATCATTCTTCCATCATCTTTCCTAAAAGAGTTATTCTGGCCGGGCGCAGTGGCTCACGCCTGTAATCCCAGCACTTTGGGAGGCCAAAGCGGGTGGATCACAAGGTCAGGAGATCGAGACCATCCTGGCTAACACGGTGAAACCCTCTCTCTACTAAAAAATACAAAAAATTAGCCAGGCGTGGTGGCAGGTGCCTGTAGTCCCAGCTACTTGGGAGGCTGAGGCAGGAGAATGGCGTGAACTTGGGAGGTGGAGTTTGCAGTGAGCCGAGATCGCGCCACTGCACTCCAGCCTGGGCGATACAGCGAGACTCCGTCTTAAAAAAAAAAAAAAAGAGTTATTCTGTAACGCCATTATTAAAACTTGGAAATGTGGTTTTTGAGAAAGAAATATTGACTTTTCTTTTGAATTGTAGCTTTGTATAGATTTCTCTTCCGTCTTTTTGGTAGAAACTCAAATTTCCTTTTCAGAGTTCATGTTCTTACCATGGCTTGTGTATAAATACTAGGTTGACTGTCAATATGGTTACATCCCTATTTGACCTGCCATAGTATATTGCTCAATTTGTCCTTGTGTTAATACTCATTCACATAAAAACCATAATACAAGGCAGCATTTAGATCCTATGAAGATAATGACCAGGGCTTTCCCTGTGTATATATATAAATTGTATCAACTTGTTTTCTCTTACTAGTTTTTTTTATTTCAGGCTGAAAGAATATTCTCAGAGGTTAGAAGGATTGAGAATTATAGAGTGGAAGGCATGGAGATCTACTCTACAACACTTTGGCATCTTCAAAAAGATGTTGCTCTTTCAGTTCTGTCAAAAGACTTAACAGACATGGATAAAAATTCGCCAGAGGTATGTTAACCAAAATACTTTGCTTATATAGTTACCTTTTTGATCACCCTCAACAGATAGAGATGAACCAAGCAATTCAAACACTGTTTAGTGTCACCCACACTTATTTCTTTTTTTTCTCTCTATCTAGTCAGGGACTCAGAGAGGAAGAGAAAGTCCTAGAATGTGTGGCAGATTCACAAATAGAAAAATCACAAAGCAGATATTTCATTCAGGATTTATCGAGAGTTGACTACGTTAAATTTGCTGTTGTCACCAAGATTAGAGTTCGTTGAGCAGAAGTTACATAGATTGAAAAAATTAATAGTTTTAAATTAAATTAGTATTGTCATTGTAAGACATAGGTGCAATTAATTTACATGCTCTTATCTTGTAAGATTGTATTTCATTGCATCTCAAAAATATTTAATGATACTTTTGTACCATATCTAAGCTTAGAATTAAATACAGTCAACTCCCATTATTTGCGGTAATTCTATAGTCAACATGAACACTGAATTAGTGCTACTGAACCAATGTTCCCAGGAGTGATGGAGAGTTTGAAACAGATAGATTGTGGATTATAATCTTGAATCCTAAAAATAACTCATCCTGGTAGATCCTATTTTCTTTACAAAAGAGAGAATGCTACTGGGCGTGGTGGCTCACACCTATAATCCCAGCACTTCGGGAGGCTGAGGCGGGCAGATTCCTTGAGCTCAGGAGTTCCAAGACCAGCCTCGGCAACATGGCAAAACCCTTCTCCACAAAAAATACAAAAATTAGCCAGGTACGGTGGCAGGCACCTGTGGTCCCAGCTGCTCGGGAGGCTGAGACAGGAGGATCACTTGAGCCTAGGTGGCAGAGGTTGCATTGAGCCAAGATCACACCACTGCCCTCCAGCCTGGGCAACAGAACAAGACCAGATCTCAAAAAAAAAAAAAAAAAAAGAAGAAGAAGAGAGAATGAGGTTCAGAGGTGACTTGCCTGAAGCCACCCTACTTAAAAGTGCCAGCAGTGGGATTCAAATTCTGTCCAACTGTCCTCAGAGCCAAAGCTTCTTGCACTACACTAAACTACCCCACAGAGTTTCTGTCCCTGGTCATTTCTACATGAGAGCTAAAACAAGAAGGTAGAGTCACATTATTCAACCTCAAATGAGAACATACCTTTTGATGACCATGAAAGCACTGCAAGTATTGATTTTGGTTTTACAAATAAATTTTAGCAATCAGACAAATTCACAAATACGGAATCTGTGAATAATTAGAATTGACTACTGAAGCTCCTCCATTTTTGTCTTTCTGTTCTAAGTTGAGGCTTCATTTTAGTCATAGGTTTGGTTTTAGAAAAAATAAAATTTTAATTCTGTTTGGTTTTTGTTCCCATTTTTTTAAGGCCTGGTGTGCTGCAGGGAACTGTTTCAGTCTGCAACGGGAACATGATATTGCAATTAAATTCTTCCAGAGAGCTATCCAAGTTGATCCAAATTATGCTTATGCCTATACTCTATTAGGGCATGAGTTTGTCTTAACTGAAGAATTGGACAAAGCATTAGCTTGTTTTCGAAATGCTATCAGAGTCAATCCTAGACATTATAATGCATGGTAAGTGGTAATGAAGTGCAAAGACAAAGCCTTATTGATGGTGCTGGTACTTACTAATTTTTCTTGTTAGATAGCTCTTTATTGCCATGAATTTGGTTACTAATACTTAGGGATGGTACATACTGGTCAATAACTTCTAACTAAAATGTTTTCTTATGAAATGTACGTCTTTAACAAACTCTTAAATTAACTAATGATAATAGAACACCAGATCCTTATACTCAACAGTTTCAGACTTCTACCAAACTTTTGCAGATACTGTAGTTGTTTTTTGTTTGTTTGTTTAGTTTTGTTACTTTGTTACTTTTTCTTCAAACACCGAAATGGTGATTGGGACAAAAAGTGCTTGGGAAATTGGAAAGGAATAGCATAATTCACTTATTGGATAATAGAAAAAAAAATTGAAAAAATTCACTAGTTGCTGCTTTTTGACAGTGTTCCGGTTTATTTACTATTAAGAACTTAGTGTACCCTTTTATTTAGCAGTATCTCTATTTTACTTTTTTGTACTTGTGTATAAGCAGACACATAGGAAATTACTACCTAGGTCATACTGTTATCAACTGAATAAGATATGAAAAAGTTTGGTCTTATTTCTGCCGCAACACCATACTTACTGTTGACATTTATTGTATTTTTCTGGACTGACTTAATAGTTTAAATATCAAGAGAAGGTATAATTATGAAGCCATAACTGTGGTAGTTTTTTTGTCAGATATGGTTATCTTTGGGGTTATTATAACAGTTGAGTTTTATCATTCTATTTGCTTCTAAATCTGAAGTATTATATTACTAAAACATTTTTTGATTTGTGACTATGTTGTTTAATGGATTATATCTCATTTTTCAGTAGTAGTTACATTGCCTGAAAGATGGCCAAAAATATAGTGCTAGCTTTTGCTGACCAATGTAACAATCAACTTGCCAATGCTGCCGTCTCTTCCGATAGCTATGTTCTCTGTAATATTTTAAGAACTCAGTTCTTTTTTTTTTTTTTTTTTTTTTTTTGAGGCAGAGTCTCGCTCTGTCACCCAGGTTGGAGTGCAGTGGCGCCATCTCGGCTCACTGTATGCTCCGCCTCCTGGGTTCACGCCATTCTCCTGCCTCAGCCTCCCGAGTAGCTGGGGCTACAGGTGCCCACCACCATGCTCGGCTAATTTTTTTTGTATTTTTAGTAGAGACAGGGTTTCACTGTGTTAGCCAGGATGGTCTCAATCTCCTGACCTCGTGATCCACCCACCTTGGCCTCCCAGTGCTGGGATTACAGGCGTGAGCCACCACACCCGGCCAAGAACCCAGTTCTTAATAAGACTTGTGTTGTTTTTGATTTTTTCCCAAGTCTGGTTGATCCTTATGTTGTTTTTTTAAAATGTGTATTGTTGGTTCAGCTATTTTGCAGGAGTTGCATTCTTAAAAAACTTAACCATATCAAAAATTATGTTTAAAGGAGGATTATTCAGATTGGCAAGCTTTTACTAGGAGGAGTTTGAATGCTGACGTATTTAGGTAACTCTAAATACTGAGCAACTTTATTCTAACTACAAAATAAATAGCCTTTCTTTTGTTTTCACTTTCACTATCATTAGCATAGTGTTTAATACCTTTTCTTCATCTATAACACAATTATAATGATATATAAAGCCACTCAACTAAAGCAGATATGTTGTGCTTTTTTCTTATTCATTTGATGCTTATTCCCCATCATCATCATCATCATCATCATCATCATCTAGTTGTGGCCGTGAGAAGTCTCCGTAATATAAACCATCCACACTATATTCATTTGACATTTTGAAAATTCAGGAGAAATACCTGCATATTAACCTAATACACTATTACATAGCCTTTAAAAATTGTAATTTGAAGGTCTATAAGTATAGGAGCATGCTTTTGATAACAGTAAGTGGGGGAGAAGGAAGCCAAACATGACACTATGTATGCTATAGTTATAATAATATAAAACAGAATGTGGAAATAGCATTGTTAGGAGTTCAGCCTTTAGAATCATTAAGGAAGAACCTGGTTAGAATCTTTATTAGCTGTATAACTTTAAGCAAGTTATTTAACTTCTCTAAGTTTCAGTTTCCTTATTCAAAATAAGGATGATAATGGTACCTATGATTCCTCCAGGGATTAAATGAGATAATTTAGCAATGGTCTTGGCACACATGTAATAACTACTCAGTAAAAATTAGCTGTTAAATCTAGAATATGACAGGTATGGTGGCTCATACCTATAAGCCCAGCACTTTAGGAAGCTGAAGCGGGAAGATTACTTGAGACCAGGAGTTTGAGACCAGCCTGGTCAACATAGCAAGACCACTTCCCTAACAAAAAAAAACAATTAAGGCCGGGCGCGGTAGCTCACACCTGTAATCCCAGCACTTTGGGAGGCTGAGGCAGGTGAATCATGAGGTCAAGAGATCAAGACCATCCTGGCCAACATGGTGAAACCCCGCCTCTACTAAAAATACAAAAATTAGCTGGATGTGGTGATGCATGCCTGTAGTCCCAGCTGCTTGGGAGACTGAGGCAGGAAAACCGCTTGAACCTGGGAGGTGGAGGTTGTGCCACTGCACTCCAGCATGGCAACAGAGTGAGACTTCATCTCAAAAAAAAAAAAAAAACCAATTAGTCAGGCATGGTGGTGTATGCCTGTAGTCCTAACTACTCAGGAGGCTGAGGTGGGAGGATTGTGTGAGCCTAAGAGTTCAAGGTTACCTACAGTGAGCTATGATCACACCATTGCATTCCAGCCTGGACGACACAGCAAGACACTGAATTTAAAAAAAAAAAAAAAAATCTATATGGGTTTAGGGGTGTGGTTTCTTTTTTCCTTATTATCATAGTTTTATTTGATTTGATTTGGTTGTTTTTGCTTGTAAAAGTGACCCTTTAAAATGTTTTAATGGTCTGGGCATGGTGGCTCATGCCTGTAATCCTAGCGTTTGGGAGGCCAAGAGTTTGAGGCTAAGAGTTTGAAACCAGCATGGTCAACATAGTGAGACCTTGTCTCCACAAAAAATTAAAAATATATTAATATAAGAAGGCTGGGGGCGGTAGCTCACACCTGTAATCTCAGCACTTTGGTAGGCTGGAACAAGCAGGTCACTTAATGCCAGGAGTTCAAGACCAGCCCGGCCAACATGGCGAAACCTGGTCTCTACTAAAAATACAAGAAAATTAGCCGGGCATGGTGGCACATGCCTGTAATCCCAGCTACTTGGGAGGCTGAGGCATGAAAATCGCTTGAACCCAGGAGGCAGAGGTTGCAGTGAGCTGAGATTGCACCACTGCACTCCAACCTGGGTGACAAAGCAAGACTGTCTCAAAAAAATATACATATATAGGCCAGGCATGGTGGCTCACGCCTGTAATCCCAACACTTTTGGAGGCCAAGGCCGAGGCGGGCGGATCACCTGAGGTCAGGAGTTCGAGACCAGCCTGACCAACATGGAGAAACCCTGTCTTTACTAAAAACACAAAATTAGCTGGGTGTGGTGGCGCATGCCCGTAATCCCAGCTACTCAGAAGGCTGAGGCAGGAGAAACACTTGAACCTGGGAGGTGGAGGTTGTGGTGAGCTGTGATCGTGCCATTGCACTCCAGCCTGGGCAACAAGACTGAAACTCCGTCTCACGCCTGTAATCCCAGCACTTTGGGAGGCCAAGGCAGGCAGATCACCTGAGGTCAGGAGTTCAAGACCAGCCTGACCAACATGGAGAAACCCCGTCTCTGCTAAAAATACAAAATTAGCCGGGCATAATGGTGCATGCCTGTAATCCCCAGCTACTCAGGAGGCTGAGGCAGGAGAATTGCTTGAACCTGTGGGTGGAGGTTGTCGTGAGCCGAGATTACACCATTGCACTTCAGCCTGGGCAACAAGAGCAAAACTCTGTCTCAAAAAATATATATATGTAAAATATATATATATAATGTGTGTGTGTGTGTGTGTGCACCTGGGCAACATGGCAAAACCCCATCTCTACAAAAAATACAAAAATTAGCCATGCCTGGTGGTGTGCACCTGTAGTTCCAGCTACTCAGGATGCTGAGGTGGGAGGATTGATCACTTGAGCCTGGGAGGTCGAGGCTGCAGTGAGCCATGATTCAGCCACTGCACTCCAGCCTAGGCAACAGAGTGAGATGCTATATTTAAAATATAATAATAATATAATAATAATAGTAATAATAAACTGCTTTAATGGCTAGGCATTGCGGTTCATGCCTGTAGTCTCAGCTACTCTGGAGGCTGAGGCTGGAGGATTCTTTGAACCCGGAAGTTCAAGGATGCAGTGAGCTATGATTGGCCCACTGCACTCCAGCCTGGGTGAGAGTGAGACCCCAATTCAAAAAAAAAAAATTTTTTTTAATTAAAAATAAGTAAATAAAATGCTTTAATGATTTTTATCATAACTGATATTTTTTGCCTCCCCTCTAAGACCACCAGTATTCCACTGGATTATTAAAATGCCAGATTCTATACTTGTTCTTTTACTAATTGAACTAAATTAGCAACCTAAACTTTATATTTTTAAAATTATACTTTGTTTTATACTTTCAGGTATGGTTTAGGAATGATTTATTACAAGCAAGAAAAATTCAGCCTTGCAGAAATGCATTTCCAAAAAGCACTTGATATCAACCCTCAAAGTTCAGTTTTACTTTGCCACATTGGAGTAGTAAGTAGCTTTCTAAACATTAATACTCTATTAATCTCCCTTTTGAAATATGTTTGTTATTGATTTAATTGCTGTGATAAAAACTGGTCCTTTTTTGTGTTGAAACAGTATTCTGGAGCCTATTACAACCAAAAATACTACCCATTTGGCTTAGCATAAAAAAAAAAATCACAGAATTTCCATTATCCCTTGCACAAGTCACTTCATTGCTCTGAGCTTCTGTTTTATGAATGTCATGTACTACTTGCTTACCTCATAGGGTTGTTCTGTGACTCAAGTAAGATATCTCCTGGCCGGTTGCGGTGGCTCATGCCTGTAATGCCAGCGCTTTAGGAGGCCGAGGCAGGTGGATCACCTGAGGTCAGGAGTTGGAGACCAGCCTGGCAAACATGGTGAAACCCCATCTTTACTAAAAATACAAAAATTAGCTAGGCATGGTAGCACACATGTGTAGTCCCAGCTATTCGGGAAGCTGAGGCAGGAGAATTGCTTGAACCCAGAAGGAGGAGGTTGCTGTAAGCCGAGATCGCACTACTGCACTACAGCCTGGGCGGCAGAGCAAGAGTCTGTCTCAAGAAAAAAAAAAAAAGATACTTCCTATTTTTGAAAGCATTTTGCACGGGTTAATATTTAGCTCCTAAGTTAAGTAGGGTTTTTTTTTGGGTTTTTTTGTTTGTTTGTTTCTTTGTTTGTTTTGAGATCTGTCACCCAGGCTGGAGTGCAGTGGCCCGATCTCGGCTCACTGCAAGCTCTGCCTCCCGGGTTCATGCCATTCTCCTGCCTCAGCGTCCCGAGTAGCTGGGACTACAGGTGCCCACCACGACGCCTGGCTGATTTTTTGTATTTTTAGTAGAGACTGGGTTTCACCGTGTTAGCCAGGATGGTCTGGATCTCCTGACCTCATGATCCGCCTGCCTCGGCCTCCCAAAGTGCTGGGATTACAGGTGTGAGCCACCACGCCCGGCCTTAAGTAGGTAGTGTTTTAAGGCAAATGGTTCCCTGTGTTTAAGCCTCTGAGTAACATAGGTATGTCATAATGAATTAAAATTCTTATAAGGCAATATGCACAATCATTTTTATATTTATATATTTTAAATGTATCTGGTAACAAATTGTACTTTGGCCAGGTACAGTGGCTCATACTTGTAATCCCAACACTTTGGGATGCCAAGGCAGGAGGATTGCTTGAGGCCAGGAGTTCAAGACCAGCCTGGGCAACATAGTGAGATCCAATCTCTACAAAAAAAAATTTAAAAATTAGCCTGGCATGGTGGTGCACACCTGTGGTCCTGGCTATTTGGGAAGCTGAAGCACAAGGATCACTTGAGCCCAGGAGTTCAAGGCTGCTGTGAGCTAAGAAGGTGATACTGCACTCCAGCCTGGGCAACAGAATGAGACTCCATCTCTTAAAAGAAAATAAATAAATTGTACTTTAATAGGAGAAAAGATATGTACATTATGTTTGTTTGCTTTTTAAAATCTCGTTTATTAGCTTCTGTATAAGTACAGTACCTTAAGTTCTTGTTCTCATCCTCTCATCCCTTTCCCCTTCTCCCTCCCCTCAGCTTCTCTCTTTTTTTCCACCTAGCAAGTTTAGCTTTTGTGGGAATGGTCATACAATGTGAGGAAATTATGTTAGTTCGAAATGTCACTATCATGGGGGGAGTAGAATTCTAATTCTCTATTGACTATAATGAAATTGACCATGATAATTTTCTTAAAAATGGACATAGTCCAGCACCATAAGACAGGGAAAGAAAAAAAAGTTGACAGTAACTTCTTTTATAGTTAGCTACTGCGGAAAAAATGGAGAGATAATGTGTCTACTTAAAATTATTTTGTATTGTCATCACCTTATTTATTCAATTCAAAATTAAATACCTCTTGACACCTTTTGGTGAAGTTGAACACTTTTTAAAAAATAGGAATTCTTCTAAACTTATTGTAGAACAGGTTGTTTTAAATTTTTGAGTGGTTTATTTGAAGAAATTGTCAGGTAAGAGAGTAAGCTTTTCTCTTTTAGGAAACTAGTATTTAGGGTCTCAATCCTGTGGGCAGAATATTTGGCCAGCATTAGATCATTGCGTAGATGAGTTTAGCAAGCAGATGTTGGCACTACCTATTCTCACATTCTTATGACCATGATATTTGTTAAAGTTCTGCAGCCACATTCATACATTCATTCATCCCACTTTTTTAATTTAATTTTTTTTTTTTTTTTGAGATGGAGTTTCACTCTTGTTGCCCAGGCTGGAGTGCAGTGGCATAATCTCAGCTTACTGCAACCTCCACCTCCCAGGTTCAAGTGATTCTCCTGCCTCAGCCTCCCGAGTAGCTGGGATTACAGGTGCCCAACACCACGCCTGGCTAATTTGTTGTATTTTTAGTAGAGGTGGGGTTTCATCATGTTGGCCAGGCTGGTCTCGAACTCCTGACCTCGGGTGATCCACCCATCTTGGCCTCGAAAAGTGCTGGGATTACAGGCGTGAGCCACCGGGCCCAGCCCACCCCACTTTATAACATATAATTTGTCCAAGGAGGAACACAGCAGAATATTAGTATATACATATGAATGAATAGTGAGGTTTGGTACTTTTTAAAATCTTTTAAATTTTAAGTTATTTAAAATATCTTGGCCGGGCGCGGTGGCTCACGCTTGTAATCCCAGCACTTTGGGAGGCCGAGGCAGGCGGATCACGAGGTCAGGAGATCGAGACCACGGTGAAACCCCGTCTCTACTAAAAATACAAAAAAAAAAATTAGCCAGGCGTGGTGGCGGGCGCCTGTAGTCCCAGCTACTCGGAGAGGCTGAGGCAGGAGAATGGCGTGAACCCAGGAGTCAGAGCTTGCAGTGAGCGGAGATTGCACCACTGCACTCCAGCCTGGGCAACAGAGTGAGACTCCGTCTGAAAAAAAAAAAAAAAAAATCTTAAGTTATTTGCTTCCCAGTATTAGAGATCAGTGATTTTCAATTATGTAAAACAGTAAAATCATTTTTCTTTTTTTTTTTTTTTTTTTTTTTTTGAGACGGAGTCTTGCTCTGTCACCCAGGCTGGAGTGCAGTGGCGCGATCTTGGCTCACTGCAACCTCTGCCTCCCTAGTTCAAGCAATTCTCCTGCCTCAGCCTCCCAAGTAGCTCGGACTACAGGCATGTGACACCACGCCCAGCTAATTTTTTGTATTTTTAGTAGAGATGGAGTTTCACCATGTTAGCCAGGATGGTCTCGATCTCCTGACCTCGTGATCCACCTGCCTCGGCCTCCCAAAGTGCTTGGATTACAGGCATGAGCCACCGCACCTGGCCAGTAAAATCATTTTTCAAATAAATTCCTAAAATATTGAAAATATAATTGTTCTGAGTGAAACAAGGTTTGTAAACAGGAGTTTTTTTAACATAGTTTTGAGAAGTCTAATGTTTGAAAGACCACATAAACCTGATAAAATGTGACTATTATCTGGCTAAATAGTACAGATCTTTTTTACGAATAGAACACCAACGTTTTGCTTGCCTTTTAGACTTAAAGGTAACCAAATATCTGCTCTAAAGATAGACTATTGATTATCATCATAGATATGTACCAGAGGACCTAGATTTTTATCGCAGAGCAAATTATTTAAGATCTCTAGACTTCAGTATTCTCATCTTTAGTGAAGCAGTTGAACTAGAATTAGAAGTGATTTTAGATATGATCTATTAATCATTTGGTAATTAATTACTAAATCCACTTAATGCAGTGGACAATCCAGTTAGACCCTACAACCTTCTCTCTAATAATTTGATTATGTTGGTTTTGAGTCATGTTGGTTCTCACCTTTCTTCATAAATATCAAGAGGGAGTATTAAAATGATCGTTATTTCTTACAGGTTCAACATGCACTGAAAAAATCAGAGAAGGCTTTGGATACCCTAAACAAAGCCATTGTCATTGATCCCAAGAACCCTCTATGCAAATTTCACAGAGCCTCAGTTTTATTTGCAAATGAAAAATATAAGGTAAGATAAATATCTTAAGGGTCTTCAGTGTTGTATTGCTTAAAAACAACATTATCCCTTGTTTTCAATAAACTGAAAGTTATTTATTTTATTTTGATCTGAGACATTTTTCCAAGCCGTTAATTTCATTTTTTGTGATCTTTATTTCTTCATGAAATACTCATAGGAAGGATAGGTGTGTGGATATTTAGGAATATATAATTATCCCTTGTAAAGATGCCTTATATAGAAAGGCAGTTTTTTCATCAGGTAGTTTATTTTAAAGTTATCTTAAACCATCCTCTTAGGACCAAAATAAGTGAACAGATGAAAATGAATGTATGGGCCAGGCGCAGTGGCTTACGCCTGTAATCCCAGCACTTTGGGAGACTAAGGCGGGCAGATCACCTGAGTCAGGAGTTCAAGACCAGCCAGGCCACATGGTGAAACCCCATCTCTATTAAAAATACAAAAAATTAGCTGGGCATGGTGGCGAGTGCCTGTAAGTCTCAGCTACTGGGGAGGCTGAGGCAGGAGATTTCAACTTGCATTTGGGTCAAAGAATCATTCCATTGAGCATGAGTCTATATTTCAGATTTCAGAATCTGAGATCAGAGGAATCTATACATTTCAGACATTTCTTTTTTTAATTTTATTTTATTTGAGATGGAGTCTTGCTCTGTTGCCCAGGCAGTAGTGCAGTGGCATGATCTTGGCTCACTGCAACCTCCACCTCATGGGTTCAAGCAATTCTTCTGCCTCTCGTGCCTTGTGTTGTTGTAGCAGTGAAGGAGGATTGGAGTGTGTCATCTTAAAGATTAAGATTTCTTTAAAGGCCAGGCACAGCAGCTCACGCCTGTAATCCCAGCACTTTTTGGGAGGCTGAGGCGGGTGGATCACGAGGTCAGGAGTTCACGACCAGCCTGGCCAACAGGGTGAAACTCCATCTCTACTAAAAATACAAAAATTAGCCGGACATGGTGGCGGGCTCCTGTAATCACAGCTACTTGGGAGGCTGAAGCAGGAGAATTGCTTCAACCTGGGAGGCGCAAGTTGCAGTGAGCCACTGCACTTAAGGCTGGATGACAGAGCAAAACTCCATCTCGGGGAAAAAAAAAAGATTTCTTTAAAGGCTAGGCATGATGGCTCATGCCTGTAATCCCAGCACTTTGAGAGGCCAAGGTGAGAGGATCATTTGAGGTCAGAAGTTTGAGACCATCTGGCCAATATGGTGAAACCAC
Organism: Symphalangus syndactylus; assembly: GCF_028878055.3. NCBI lineage: Eukaryota > Metazoa > Chordata > Mammalia > Primates > Hylobatidae > Symphalangus > Symphalangus syndactylus. The sequence continues at coordinate 47,487,048 of NC_072442.2, read as the reverse complement.
ATGTCTACTAAAAATACAAAAATTAGCCGGGCGTGGTGGCACACGCCTGTAATTCCAGCTGCCCCGGAGGCTGAGGCGGGAGAATCGCTTGAAACCGGGAGGCAGAGGTTGCAGTGAGCCAAGATCATGACACCGCACTCCAGCCTGGGTGACAGAGCGAAACTCCATCTCAAAAAAAAAAAAAAAAAAGATTTATTTAAAGTAAGGCCGGGTGCAGTGGCTCACCCCTGTAACCCCAGCACTTTGGGAGGCTCACCTGAGGTCAGGAGTTCAAGACCAGCCTGGGCAACTTTAGTGAAACCCCATCTCTACTAAAAATGCAAAACAAAATTAGGCATTACAGGTAATTCCAGCTACTCAGGAGGCTGAGGCAGGAGAATCACTTGAACCCAGGAGGCAGAGGTTGCAGTGAGCAGAGATCGCACCACTGCACTCCAGCCTGGGTGACAGAATGAGAGTCCATCACGAAAAAGAAAAAAAGATGTCTTTAAAGTAATAATTCTCAAAGTGGTCTGGGAACTTCTGGGGGTCCCTAAAATCCTTCCAAGGAGTCCTAGAGGTCAAAGCTATTTTTACAATAATATCTTGACATTATTTACCTTTTTCACTCTTATTCTGTCCCAAATGGACAGTAGAATTTTCCAAAAGCTACATAATACGTGATATCAGAACAGATTAAATGGAGAAGCAGATAGATGTGAGAATCTAGCTGTCTTCTACTAACAGAGACTTGCAAAAATGTTAATGCCACTCTTCTCAATGACTTTTTGTTGTTCTGAAAAATTATATAGTTACTTTTCGTTAAAAAATAAATCACTGGGCTGGGCATAGTGGCTCACACCTGTAATCCCAGCACTTTGGTAGGCTGAGGCGGGCAGATTACTTGAGGTCAGGAATTGAAGACCAGCCTGGCTGACATGGTGAAATCCCGTCTCTACTAAAAATACAAAAATTAGCTGGGTATGGTGGCACATGCCTGTAATCCCAGTTACGCGGGAGGCTGAGGCAGGAGAATTGCTTGAATCTGAGAAGTGGAGATTGCAGAGAGCAGAGGTTGCGCCACTGCACTCCAGCCTGGGCGACAGAGCGAGACTCCACCTCAGTAAATAAAAATGAATAGATAGATAGATAGATAGATGACCAAAAGCAAAGTTTGTCACCACCTGCATATTTCACAAAGAGGGGCGTGTGTGTGTGTGTGTGTGTGTGTGTGTGTGTGTGTGTTCAGTATACTAGAGTGCCTGCCATTTCTTAGTACCTATTGTCATATAAGTATGCATTTTATTTTCACAACAATAAGAACTAATACAATAAGGAAGTATATTGATTAAGATTTAGTTATCTTTTGTGAAGATGATTTGGGAAATCGAATAAGTAAAAACACTTGCTTGGTCAAAACTTTAAAAATTTTTGCTACTTTAAGGTTTTTCTTTGCCTTTTTCAGTCTGCTTTACAAGAACTTGAAGAATTGAAACAAATTGTTCCCAAAGAATCCCTCGTTTACTTCTTAATAGGAAAGGTAAAGACTGGGGTCATGGTCCCAAACAGTGACTTTCATAGCAAATATTGACATTTTATAAGAATAAATGTAATACTTCCTGTACAATATCTATTGAGCAAATTCAACTAAAGCTCCGAACTGAGTGCTCTGGGAATAACAGATTTAGTTCTAACACTTAAGAAAGTGATATCCTAGCCGGGCACGGTGCCTCACTCCTGTAATCCCAGCACTGACTCCTGAGGTCAGAAGTTTAAGACCAGCCTGACCAACATGGTGAAACCTGACTTCTACTAAAAATACAAAAAATTAGCTGGGTGTGGTGACACATGCCTGTAATCCCAGCTACTCCGGAGGCTGAGGCAGGAGAATCACTTGAACCCGGGAGGCAGAGGTTGCCGTGAGCCAAGATCACCCCACTGCACTCCAGTCTGGGCAAGAGAACAAGATTCTGTCTCAGAAAGAAAAAAAAAGAAGAAGAACGTGAATGGCACTGTGTTGTCTTGATTAAGAGAAATGGCTTATGAGAGTCCCAAGGCCAGACTAGTCAGTTTTTTATAGACTAGACCTCCATATGCCAGTTAGTTAAGGTGACTGTAGACAGTTGTAAAGAGCTGATATAACTCAATTTAAAATCACTGTAAATGAAAGTTAATAAGCAGTTTATAATCCATTTAATCCCATTATCATTGTTCCAGTCAGAGTGACATTTATTGGAAACTTACTACCTGAAAGAAGCAAGGAATTCTGAAAATAATGTCTGATTATATTAAAAGGACCTCAAAAGCTGGTATGAGTTCATCTGTAGGAAGAAAGTGTCCTACCCTTAGAATGAGTTTAGAGCACATAAATCAGGAGCCTAATTTAAATTATAAATATTTAGAATTGTAGAGGCTGGGCGCGGTGGCTCACGCCTGTAATCCCAGCACTTTGGGAGGCAGGTGGATCACCTGAGTCAGGAGTTTGAGACTAGCCTAGCTAACATGGCAACACCCTGTCTCTACTAAAAATACAAAAATTAGCCGGGGGCAGTGGTGGACACCTGTAGTCCCAGCTACTCAGGAGACTGAAGCAGGAGAATCGCTTGAACCTGGGAGGCGGAGGTTGCAGTGAGCCAAGATCGCGCCATTGCACTCTAGCTGGGGAAATAGAGTGAGACTCCATCTCAAAAATAAATAAATAAGTATATAAATATTTAGAATTTTATAGTTGAAGCTCACAACTTATTGAAAAATGTAGTGCTGCTGTTTATTTTTAGGTTTACAAGAAGTTAGGTCAAACGCACCTCGCCCTGATGAATTTCTCTTGGGCTATGGATTTAGATCCTAAAGGAGCCAATAACCAGATTAAAGAGGCAATTGATAAGCGCTATCTTCCAGATGATGAGGAGCCAATAACCCAAGAAGAACAGATCAGTAAGTATCATACATACGATTTTGAGTATTTAGAAAGTTACCTTTTGCATAAGGATTTGTAGGCTACTCTTTTATTTTATTTTTCTAACCATGGTGTTTTCATTATACCAAATGGACTTTTAGGGAAATTGAACAGGGTGATGTAATAACAAAATGCATATAAAGTCAGATAATGAGTGTCTGTTCTGGATCTAGTTTGCTGTGTGACTTTGACAAATTCATTGCTAGGTTTTACCTGGGCCTCAATTTATGTTTGAATATGTAACCAGTACTGTTTTATCTGCTTCATAAAAATGTAGTTTTTTAAATAAGAGAATGGAGAAATTTCTGACAAGATAAATTCTGATTAGATGCCTTTGTTCCAGAAAACTCGGTGAAAGGCTTTAATTAAAATTATAAGCCACGGGGCCAGGCGCAGTGGCTCAGGCCTGTAATTCCAACACTGGGAGGTGGAGGTGGGTGGATCACCTGAGGTCAGGAGATCGACACCAGCTGACCAACATGGTGAAACCCCGTCTCTACTAAAAATACAAAAATTAGCTGGGTGTGGTTGCAGGCGCCTGTAATCCCAGCTACTTGGCAGGCTGAGACAGGAGAATTGCTTGAACCCAGGAGGCTGAAGTTGCAGTGAGCCAAAATCACGCCATTGCGCTCCAACCTGGGTGACAAGAATGAAACTCTGTCTCATATATATATATATGCCAGGCATGATGGCTTGCGTATGTAATCCCAGCTACTCAGGAGGCTGAGTTGGGAGGATTGCTTGAGCCTAGGATTTCACGACTAGCCAGTGAGACCCTGTCTCTAAACAAATTTTTAAAAGTAGCTGGCTGTGGTGGTACGCGTCTATAGTCCCAGCTACTTGGGAGGCTGAGGCAGGAGAATCATACCACTTGAGCCCAGGAGTTTGAGGCTGCAGTGAGCTATGATTGTGCCACTGCACTCCAGCCTAGGTGACAGAGCAAGATAGATGATTGATTGATTGATTGATTGACCGACCCCGTAAACCTTTTGAAACTGAAGGTTATAGTCTATGTTTCTGTGGACTAGCAGGGAGTATTCTTAAAGTGGAGTCAGTGATTGGAGGTTGGGAGAAATGTCAATTTTTTTTTTTTTAATGCCTCAGAGAACTAGCTAGTTGTAATTCCTAGGGCAGGAATAAGGAACTCATTAGGAAGAGGCAGTTTTGGTAGTTAAAACCTTAAAGGTAAAATGCAGTAAGCTAATATCAGACCTATTATAAAGTTAGGAAACTTGAGTTGCATTTTATTAAAGGATATGAGGATTTTTAAGGGCCTTTATTTAGAATTTTATCTCTCTGCATATAATACAATTTTTCTTACTTGTTTTCATGAACCAACAGGATATATTTGTCAGAAACCTTACTGTGGACTTTTGTTTTATTTTTAAAGTGGGAACAGATGAATCCCAGGAGAGCAGCATGACAGATGCGGATGACACACAACTTCATGCAGCTGAAAGTGATGAATTTTAACTTCTGGAAATCGGACTTTTACAACTGGATGTGTGACTAGTGCTGACATGTTTCTTGTCCCTCCATATACTGAGTCTTTACTCTTGAGCCGGCGGTGTCATCATCCGTCACTTATACCATGAGTGTGCCACTTTCATTGGACCCTGACTGTATACAGAATGAAAGGCAGTGCAATATTTAGCTGCTAACAAGACTGGCTCTTTTACCAGTATGAATGACAATTTATGGGGGGTAGGGTGGGAAACTTTCTTTTCTGTTTTTCTTTAATCTCCCTTTGTTGGAAAGTATCATGAAAGGAAGAGTTATGTTTTATCTTGAAGGAACCATTAGATATGGAAAATAGTGATGAACCAGAATTTCTTGGTTGCTTTTTCAAAAATTGTTTTTATTTGGTTCTGTTCCTGATAAAACAGAGTAACTGACCTTCATATTTAGGTTCTTCAAGAATGGTGTTTGCAAGTGCCAGATGGAACAATAAAAGATGTTGCCTATAACAGTGACTTGATTGCCAAGGAATGTAAATTACCTTAAACTTGCAGTGTCTCCCATAAACAAATGTAATGGGCATATTGGGACTCGTATGTAGGAATCAAATATCCCTCCATACAGTATATACTTATTCTTGGCAAGAATGCTTTAATGTCTAACCAAGAATTTTAATTTATTCATCTTGCTTCAAAGTGTTGATCATTGTTGTCTTGGTATTGCAAACTTTAAAATTGTTTCTTACCATATTGCCTCTTCTCTTTGAGCTCTGTGGGATCACCTTTAACATTCAGAGATGATAGAGTGGTTCCCCACTGAGAAGCCAAAACAAGGCCCTTAATAACCCCTTAAGTTCACCATATCAATCAGAAGGAGAACACTAAAGTGGAGAGACTTTAAGAGATCATGATAGTGAAAGCCTTAATATAATCAGAATTGTACCATAACCTTGAATCTATATTTGTTCAAAACATTATCTCTTTGACTTTTCTAAGTGTTTGCTTAAGCAGAGTGTAAGAATGTGCAATTACCTTTGGTTGAGATCCTTTGCATTCTTTTTGACTCTCTGCTTCAGATTTTTTCAGTAGTGTGAGTCACCAAAACATTTACTAAGGGTAATTGGGTTTAGGATGTTGGAAATTTTTAGCTTGGGGGAAAAAACATTCTTATGAAGGAGATAGGTTCTGTTCTGAGTTTGTCATAATATGGATTGGTGTCTTTGGAAAATGGCCACAATTTTAAGAATTTAATTATGCATATAAAATGATAATTATTGGAATTCCACAGTAACAGATTTAAACAGTCTTAAATTGTTTATCTCCTTTATTATAATGTATTGAAATTTTTAGAGAAACTTTAGTTGTTAACATTTTATTAAGTGCCAATGTCAGAATATAACAAATTATAGTGTCTTATGAATGACAGGCCTACAGTTATTATTTTGGATTATTTGATGAAGGACAAACTTACCTGTATTTGTTAGTCAAGCTGTGAAAATAAGGTGGATTACAAAAGATGTGAAAAAAAAATTTAGCCTGTAGACTCAGTAATTTTCTATAATTTACTGTTAATCTCATTTGAACATGGATTAGTTACAATTATAAATTAATTCAAGTCAGGGTCTTTAGGTATCAGGTGCCAGAGAGATATTTAACAGATTTCCCTACCTAAATTTATGTATATGTACTGTCTAAAAAAAATACTTTTTAAAAAAAAGGAACAGCTGGGAGAAAATAAATATATTGAAAAATTCCCAGAGGCTAGCACTTGGATTCTAACACGTATGCTATTGTATTATCCATTAGTTCTGTAATATTTAATTTTAGATTCTTTTATTTTTTTAATTGGCAAAGCACAGGGTGCTGTCTAACAGTGTCATTTAGAGTTTTATAGAAAGCTTCAACCTGAGTTCTGCATTATAAAGCCTGGAGAAAGCTAAGCTTAGAACATAATTTGCTGAAGTATAGTTATCTTTTTGTAGTAGGAATTTATGTCCTGTGCCAGAGGTGAGAGTCTTTCTGGTACTGATTTTTTGAGACCAAGGATAAAAGTATCGTTTTGTAAGACACGCCATGGCAATGGCTGGTTGGGGGACAGTTTCCGCCCAAGCTTGGCCTATTTTATTTTTCCTTAAACCTACTTTCAAAGTCATTTAGGTATTTGAAGCCTTATTTCCCACCTAGTAACACTTTCTGGCTTTTGCAGTTTCTTTTTTTGTTTGGTTTTGTTTTTTGCATGGAATGGGGATCAAACAACCCAAAGAAGAACACATTTTGATCAAGCAAAATGTTTGCTTCAAACATCAGAAGTTTATTTTACAGAAATTAAATTAAGTAGTTTGACATCCTTTTCTCTGTTTCACACATATATTAGGTTGGTGCATAAGTAATTGTGGTTTTTGCCATTACTTTTATGGCAAAACCTGCAATTACTTTTGCACCAACCTAATACATATATATACATATATATGCACACACACTTGTTCGGAAGTTATGTTGTGGCCTTGGATTTGTTTTTCCCCTTGGAAATGGTTCTTAACTCTGGGATTTTAGAAGGTTAGAATATTTTTTCAAGAGAACAGTGGTACTCAAAAGAATGAAAGGTGGTCCCTACATTTTCTGTATTCATCACTTAAAATTTTTAATTTTTCCGAGAACTACAGGTAACATTTGAACCATGCTGCTGTTGTACCTTAAACAAAAACTCAGTGATAACCAGTATTTAGTCTATTAAAAATGCTCTTTTTGAAGAAAAAAGTTTGGAAGTCTCTGATTAGCCAGAGTATAGTATGAGTCTTCACTGAGAAATATGGTGACCCATTTTCTTTGTGAAAACCTGGGAAAATGCAAGTGTGGGTATGAAGTGTGTGTTCTGTTTGCATTGAAACAATGTAATTTTGTGTCTTCTTTTTGCTTTAACTGACTTATTTCAGAAATTGTACAGTGTTGAGGGGGAAAGTCTTTGCTGTTAATATATTTGCAATTCATTAAAGGATATGGAAAATCCAAATAAGTTACTTTTGAAAGCAATTTATAATCAAGTTGTTAAAGCTATATGAAAGCTGTGCCATCTGTATTTTCATAAGAAGGCACAGAAAAACAGAGATACAGTTTTATGTTTCACAAAAAACTAGAGCAATGTTTATCTAATTTTTTAAAACTTACACTCTTTTAATATATTTATATTTTTAAACGGTCATACTCTTTTTTAGTATTATTTGAAATATCAAAATAAATACTATGACAAAAACAATGGTAATTTTTAGAATACCTTTTTTCAAACTACAGAAGCCCCTTACCAACCAGCAGCTGTGAATTCGCAAGTCAACTGCTTATTCTTTGATCATGTGATTTCTGAAATTTCTTCAAAAGGGACACAAAGGTTTTTTTGTTCCAGTTAGAATCTATTTAAAAAGGTCAGGATCTGAAAGAAATAAGATGTAGAAACTAAATTTTACTCTAATTTGAAAATCTTTTTTTTTTTTTTTTTTTTTTTTTGGTATCTTGGAGAAAGTACAAAGAGCTGAAGGGTTTTATTCAGACTTGAAGAAAAGGCAGTAACAGGGAAAAACATATGAAGGTGGGGTGAGCTGGGCAGTTCCAAGGGGAACAATGCAGACCTCACAACCTTCCCTAGGACCTGCCATTTAATGTCAGCTGAACAAGGATAAACAGCAGCTTAGACATGAAACTCTTCTTTGGCTTGTTTAGCTGACAACTTACGGTTCATGAAGGTTCAGTATAGGTTTTATTTTTCTTTGTAAGTGCAAACTTTGTTAAAAAGCTATGTTTGCTGAGATCCTGCTCTATGGATTGTGTTACTTGCTTTGTGGATGATATTTTCAATTCTCAACACTAGAAGGTAGGTATTACTTCATTTTACAAAAGAGGAAACAGGCTCAGCTATTATATGATAAAACTGGGCACTTTTGGCATTAGTGTATGTTCAGAATCTTATATTTTAGTTTTGGACTTCCTCTGGAGGTTTCAAGTCATATTTAATGGTAACTCTAAGTTGTCTTCTCTAGCTTTTTTTTTTTTTTAAGACAGTCTCGCTCTGCCCCGCAGCCTGGAGTGCAGTAGTATGATCATAGCTCACTGCAGCCTCGAACTCCTGGACTCAGGCAATCTTCCCACCTCAGCCACCCAAGTAGCCAGGACTACACATGCACCACGACACCTGGCTCATTTTTTATTTTTGTAGAGTCAGGGTATTGCTCTGTTGCCCAGGCTAATCTCAAACTCCTGGCCTCAGGCAATCCTCCCACCTTAGCCTCCCAAAGCACTGGAATTATAAGCGTGAGCCACCTCGCCCAGCACTCTAGCCTTTTTTTTTTTTTTTTTTTTTTTTTGAGATGGAATTTCACTCTTGTTGCCCAGGCTGGAGTGCAGTGGTGCGATCTCGACTCACCGCAACCTCCACCTCCCAGGTTCAAGCGATTCTCCTGCCTTAGCCTCCCGAGTAGCTGGGACTACAGGCATGTGCCACCACGCCCAGCTAATTTTTGTATTTTTAGTAGAGGTGGAGTTTCTCCATGTTGGTCAGGCTGGTCTCAAACTCCCGACCTCAGGTGATCCGCCCACCTCGGCCTCCCAAAGTGTTGGGATTACAGGCATGAGCCACCGCATCTGGCCCTCTCTAGCTTTTTTTTTTTTTTTTTTGAGACAGAGTCTCGCTCTGTCACCCAGGCTGGAGTGCAGTGGCGCAGTCTTGGCTCACTGCAAGCTCCCAGGGTTCACACCATTCTCCTGCCTCAGCTTCTCTAGTAGCTGCGACTACAGGCGCTCCCCACGACGCCTGGCTAATTTTTTTTTGTATTTAGTAGAGACGGGGTTTCACCATGTTAGCCAGGATGGTCTCGATCTTTTGACCTCGTGAGCCACCGCGCCCGGCCTAGCATTTTTAAATATAAAGTCTACTGTAGGCTAATATCAAGGTCCAGGTTTTACAGAGGAGACTTTATTATTAATCATCCAGATCTGTTGTAGTATAGTACTTTGTTAGCGCTTTGATCTATGTGTTGCTTCTCTACTCTTCTGCCACTGAAATTGGAATATATTTTCCCTCTGAGTGACTAGGATTTGCTTTAAAGTAGAAAGTTATAAATCTTCAATTTTCTTTCAGTTCTTGAATTTTTATTAACAACTTCCTCTATCGCAAGCATTTTTTTTTTTTTTTTTTTTTTTTTTTTTGGAGACAAGGTTTTGCTCTGTTACTCAGGCTGGAATGCAGTGGCACGATCACAGCTCACTGCATCTTCTACCTCCCAAGTTCAAGCGATCCTCCTGCCTTAGCCTCCGAAGTAGTTGGGACTACAGGCATGCCTCACCACTCCCAGCTAATTTTTTGTGTTTTTGTAGAGATGGGGTTTTGCCATATTGCTCAGGCTGGTCTCAGACTCATGGGCTCAAGCAGTTCGCCCTCCCCAGCCTCAAGCATCCTTTTAATATTCAACACTCTTAGGAAAAATGTAGGCCAGACGTTGTGGCTCACACCTGTAATCCCAGCACTTTGGGTGGCCGAGATGTGCGGATTGCTTGAGCCCGAGTTAGAGGCCAGCCTGGGCAGCATAACAAGACCCCGTCTGTATTTTAAAAAAAAGAGAGAAAGAAATGGGCCGGGCGCAGTGGCTCACACCTGTAATCCCAGCACTTTGGGAGGCCAAGGCAGGTGGATCACGAGGTCAGGAGATCCAGGTCATCCTGGCCACCATGGTGAAACCCCGTCTCTACTAAAAATACAAAAATTAGCCAGGTGTGGTGGCGTGCGCCTGTAGTCCCAGCTACTCAGGAGGCTGAGGCAGGAGAATTGCTTGAACCTGGGAGATGAAGGTTGCAGTTAGCCGAGATCGCACCATTGCACTCCAGCCTGTGTGACAGGGCGAGAATCCATCTCAAAGAAAAAAAAAAAGAAAAGAAGAAAGAGAAATGTAGGCTGGGCACCGTGGCTCATGCCTGTAATGTTAGCACTTTTGGTGGCTAAGGGTGATGGATCACTTGAGTCAGGGAGTTCAAGACCCCATCTCTACAAAAAATGGGTAAAAATTGGCCAGGAATGGTGGAGTGCACCTCTGGTCCCAGCTACTTGGGAGGCTGAGGTGAGAGGATGACTTGAGCCTCAGAGATTGAGGCTGCAGTGAGCCATGATGGCACTGCTGTACCTAGCCTGGTGGCAGAGTGAGACCCTGTCTCAAAGAAAAAAAGAAAAATGTATGGCCGGGAGCATGGCTCACACCTCTAATCCCAGCACTTTGGGAGGCCAAGGCAAGCAGATCATGAGGTCAGGAGATCGAGACCATCCTGGGTAACACGGTGAAACCCTGTCTCTACTAAAAAAAAAAAAAAATACAAAAAATTAGCTGGGCGTGGTGGTGGGTGTCTGTAGTCCCAGCTACTCAGGAGGCTGAGGCAGGAGAATGGCATGAATCTGGGAGGCGGAGCTTGCAGTGAGCCGAGATCACGCCACTGCACTCCAGCCTGCACGACAAAGCGAGACTCCGTCTCAAAAAAAAGGAAAAAAAAAAGAAAAATGTATTTATGACACTTGCTAAAGATCATAAGACACAATGGGGGGCATGGACATAGGTATAGGGCCTACTGCAATGGGGTCTTGCAGTAGGGGAGAGAGATAGGACTCTGATTTTAACAGGGACAAGTGGAGGTGTATATCCAAGGAACAGAATGGGGTCAGTTGATGGAAAATTACTAAGAGAAAACATCAAAGATAAGGGGTTTCTGGCTAAACTGACGTGATAGGATTATTGCTGGAAGCTGAGTACGTTGATAAGGTATCAAAGATGGGAGATTTTTGCTAAAATGATTTAGCAGGATTTTTTTTTTTCAAACTATATTCTACAAGGACAGAGAGGGAAGCCCAAGGTCAGGCCTAATCATAAAGGACTCAGAGGGGCCTGCCTAAAGTTTTGGTCAAAGGAGAGAATCTTGTCAACATCATCAACATAGAATTTTCAATTGAGAGTTAAAGCTGTATTTGAATCCCAAACAAATTCAGGGAAAGAAAAAGCTGTGTTTGAAAATTCAAGGCCTTGAAAATGCAGAATTCAGTTTGAATAAGAAAGGGAATAACAGACCCAGTGCTTTGGGAGACTGAAGCAGGAGGATCCTTTGAGGCCAGGAGTTCAAGACTAGCCTGGGCAAGGTAGGGATACCCCGTCTCTACAAAAAAAAAAAAAAAAAAAGAAAAATTAGCTGGGCATTGTGGCATGTGCATTTAATCCCAGCGACTTGGGAGGCTAAAGTGGGAGAATCATCTGAGCCCAGGGAGGTTGTGGCTGCAGTGAGCCATGACTGCACCACTACACTCCAGCCTGGGTGACAGAGCCAGCACTTTGGGAGGCCAAGGTGGGTAGATTGCGAGGTCAGGAGTTCAAGACCAGCATGGCCAAGATGATGAAACCCCGCTCTACCAAAAATACAAAAATTAGCCAGGCACGGTGGCGGGCACATGTAATCCCAGCTACTCGGGAGGCTGAGGCAGAGAATTGCTTGAACCCAGGAGGCAGAGGTTGCAGTGAGCCGAGAAAAAAAAAAAAGAATAGATTTGCTGTGACCAATTTCCATATTTATTTTTAGCCAAACGTATTGACCAAGAATGACCAGTTTAGATAAATCATGGTCCTGGGTTGGAACACAAAGAAACTGAGATTTTATTAGCAAAGGAGAAGGGGAATGGCTATTGAACGTTGATGTTGTGTTCAATTTAGTGAGGGTTTTTTGCTTTGTTTTTTGAGACAGGGTCTCAGGGTCTTGCTCCGTCTCCCAGGCTGGAGTGCAGTGCAGTGGCATGATCATAACACTGCAGCCTTGAACTTTTCAGGCTCAAGTGACCTTCCCACCTCAGCCTCTCAAGTGGCTAGGGCTGCAGACATGCACCGCCACACCCAGCTCATTTTTTAATTTTTCGTAGAGATGGGATCTCATTATGCTGCCCCGGCTGGTCTCAAACTCCTGGGCTCAAGCAGTCCTCCCACCTTAGCCTCCCAAAGCACTGGGATTACAAATGCAAGCCACTACACCTAGCCTGAACTTTCTTATTCTAAGGATTTGCAGAGTTTCTGTTTGAGCCATTATCTTCAAATAATGATGTTAATTTCTTTTTAATCCTTATGTAGACTACCTTATTTCTTCTTTATTTATTGCCATGCCAGGATCACCAATACTATATTGAGCAGTAGCAGCATAAAAACTAGTATTTATTGTCTTACTCTCAATATTTAAAAAGATGCTTCTCAATTTTCTCAAATTTGACATTTACTTTCCACTCAATGACACAATCTAAAGCCACTAATGTACAGTATGTTACACTCTGTCACCCAGGCTGGAGTGCAGGGGCGTGATCTTGGCTCACTGCAGCCTCTACGTCTCCGGCTCAAGCAAGCCTCCCACCTCAGCCTCCTGAGTAGCTGGGACCACAGGTGCACGCCATCATGACTGGCTAATTTTATTTTTTATTTTATTTTTTATTATTATTTTTGAGACAGAGTCTTGCCCTGTCACCCAGGCTGGAGTGCAGTGGTACGATCTCGGCTCACTACAACCTCCACCTCCCAGGTTCAAGCGATTCTCCTGCCCCAGCCTCCCGAGTAGCTGGGATTACAGGTGTGCGCCTCCATGCCCAGCTAATTTTTGCATTTTTAGTAGAGACAGGGTTTCACCATGTTGGTCAGGCTGGTCTAGAACTTCTGACCTCGTGATCCACCCGCCTCGGCCTCCCAAAGTGCTGGGATTACAGGCATCAGCCACCGCGCCTGGCTGTTTATTTTTTATAAAGACAAAGTCACACTTTGTTGCCCAGGCTGGTCTTGAACTCCTGCCTTAGCCTCCCAAAGTGCTGGAATTAACAGGCACGAGCCACCGCACCCAGCCCAACACATTACCTTTGCTAATCTTGTGGCCATTCTCAACACTCAGCTCCACTTATAACTATCATTTATAACCATTGATCATACCACAAGATCACAAATACCTCCTTTTTTTTTTTTTTTTTTTTTTTTTCCTGAGACGGAGTCTTGTTCTGTGGCCCAGGCTGGAGTACAGTGGCACAATCTCAGCTCACTGCAACCTCTGCTTACTGGGTTTAAGTGATTCTTCTGCCTCAGCCTCCCAAGTAGCTGGGACTACAGGCGGGTGCCACCATGCCCAACTAATTATTATTTTTTGTTTGTTTGTTTGGTTGGATTTTTTTTTTTTTTTTGAGACGAAGTCTCATTCTTGTCGCCCAGGCTGGAGTGCAATGGCACAATCTCGGCTTACTGCAACCTCTGCCTCCGAGGTTTCAAGCAATTCTCCTGCCTCAGCATCCTGAGTAGCTGGGATTACAGGTGCGTGCCACCATGCCCAGCTAATTTTTGCATTTTTAGTAGAGACGGGGTTTCACCATGTTGGCCAGGCTGGTCATGATCTCCTGACCTCAGGTGATCTGCCCTCCTCAGCCTCCCAAAGTGCTGGTTTACAGGCATGAGCCACCACACCCAGCCAAGATATGTCCTTTCTACTGCTAGTTTTCAATGGTTTTCATCATGACTAGATACTGAAATGTATCTGTGTATTAAGAAAAGCATACAGGCCAGACATGGTGGCTCACGCCTGTAATCCCAGCACTTTGGGAGGCCGAGGCAGGTGGATCACCTGAGGTCAGGAGTTCGAGACCAGCCTGGCCAACATGGCGAAACCCCATCTCTACTAAAAATACAAAAATTAGCCTAGCGTGGTGGCGTGTGCCTATAATCCCAGCTACTCGGGAGGCTGAAGCTGGAGAATCACTGGAACCCGGGAGGCAGAGGCTGCAGTGAGCCAAAATTGCACCACTGCACACCAGCATGGGTGACAGAGACTCCATCTCAAAAAAAAAAAAAAAAAGAAAAAGAGAAAGAAAAGAAAAGAAAAAAGAAAAGCATGCAGAGACTTCTGGGGCTGGAGAACAATAGCGGTAACCTCATTGTAAATCTGTCCCTCACTCTCCCAAAACAACCATAAAATCAAGTAGGACAAATAAAAACTACACAAGGCAGAACACTGCAACTTCAAATTACCTGTAACTAGAGGAAAAGGTTTGCAACAGGGATCCTGCCACCACCATAAGCCTGTAGGTGTGGCGAACGAGGAAAGGGAGGTTAAAGCATTATATGGACAAAGCAGAATGGAGTTTAGGACTTAGAGGAAGCACAGACACAATCTCCAGGGGGGAAAATGTGAAACAACAAGTGTAAAATACTGAACACAGGTTAGTACTTGGTAGATCACATCCCTGTCTTTGGGACACAGCCTTAAAAATGTGTGGTACCAGGAGTGGCAGCCTCATAGAAAGTGTTTCTGGGAGAGAGTCAGTTATAAGGAGGGGTTGTGAAAGGAAAAGGGGGAATTGAAAAAAAAGAGAAGAGAAAATGCCAAGTTTTTCCCCCACCTTATCAACAAAAATCTTTAAATTGCACAAAAGAGGGCAGAACTGACAAGGCCACTCAAGAATTTTATGAATTGGGCCGGGCGCGGTGGCTCATGCCTGTAATCCCAGCACTTTGGGAGGCCGAGGCGGGCGGATCACGAGGTCAGGAGATCGAGACTATCCTGGCTAACACGGTGAAACCCCATCTCTACTAAAAATACAAAAAAAAATTAGCTGGGCATGGTGGCGGGCTGAGGCAGGAGAATGGCGTGAACCCGGGAGGCGGAGCTTGCAGTGAGCCGAGATCACGCCACTGCACTCCAGCCTGGGCGACAGAGTGAGACTCCGTCTCAAAAAGAAAAAAAAAAAAAAGAATTTTATGAGTTGAATGATTTGGAATAAAGTAGCCAACATCCATACAAAATTATTGCAAAAGTCAGGAAATTAAAGGTTTTTCTGCTGTTGAAAAGCCTCCCCAAAAACCTACAAAGCTAAAGGAAAAGAAAATGTCTTTCAAAAAGCATGTGAGAAAGTGAAAAGTCACCTTAAATTAGAAAAATAATAGAAAGGAAAAATGAGGCCAGGTGTAGTGACTCACGCCTTGTAATCTTAGCACTTTGGGTGGCAGGAAGATCGCGGAAGCCCAGGAGTTCGAGATCAGCCTGGCCAACATGGCAAAACCCTGTCTCTACTGAAAGAACAAAAATTAGCTGGGCATGGTAGTGTGCGCCTGTAATCCCAGCTACTTGGGAGGCTGAGGTGGAAGGATGGCTTGAGCTCAGGAGGTGGAGGTTGCCTTGAACTGAGATTGTGCCACTGCACTGCAGCCTGGACAACAGAATGAGACTCCATCTCAGAAGCAAAAAAACAAAACAACAAAACAACCAAACAAAAAAAACCCCACATATGCATCTACTCTTCTATTGAGCAATCCTACTTCTAGAAATTGACCCTGAACATATACCTCAACAACATGAAAATACATATGTGTAGGTTTATTCATTACTGATTATCTGTAATTGCAAAATCTTGTAAACTACTCAAAAGTCCAAGCAGAGGAGGTTGGTTGGGTACACTGTGGTAAACACATGCATGTGGCGTAAACATATAGCCAAAACATTTACTAGGGGAACTGTGGGGCTTCAGAAGCCAGGGTCTTAGTATAGCCTTTTTTTCTGTTTTTTATTTTTCTTTTCTTTTTTTTTTTTTTTAGAGAGTCTCACACTGTCGCCCAGGCTGAAGTGCAGTGGCGCGATCTCGGCTCACTGCAACTGCAAACTTTGCCTCCCGGGTTCAAGCGATTCTCCTGCCTCAACCTCCTGAGTAGCTGGGATTATAGGCACCCAACACCACGCCTGGCTAATTTTTGTATTTCTAGCAGAGATGGGGTTTTGCCATGGCCAGTCTGGTCTCGAACTCCTGACCTCAGGTGATCCACCTGCCTTGGCCTCCCAAGGTGCTGGGATTACAAAGCGTAAGCCACCATGTCTGGCCAGAATAGATCTTTATGAGACATTCCATAGGCTTTCTTACAAATACAAATAACTTGTTTACTCGATTTCCAGGTAAAAACATTTTTTATCTTTTAGAAACATTTTTTAAAAACACAAGTTTTACAGCTGTCTTGAACCGGGGAGGTGGAGGTCGCAGTGAGCCAAAATTGTGCCATTGCACCCCATCCTGGTCAACAGAGCACGACTCCATATCAAATAAAAACAAAAAACAATATATATCATTATTTGTCAACCACCAAAGTTATAATTGTTTCAGGCCAGAATAATCGTTACTAAAATTAATAAGCAAAAATGTGATTAAAAACAAGATTTGTATGTAGTCTCAAAAGTGCCTCCCCAGGCCGGGCGCAGTGGCTCACACCTGTAATCCCAGCACTTTGGGAGGCTGAGGTGGGCGGATCACCTGAGGTCGGGAGTTCAAGACCAGCCTAACCAACATGGAGAAACCCCGTCTCTACTAAAAATACAAAATTAGCCAGGCATGGTGGCCCATGCCTGTAATCCCAGCTACTTGGGAGGCTGAGGCAGGAGAATTGCTTGAACCCAGGAGGTGGAGGTTGCGGTGAGCCGAGATGGAGCCATTACACTCCAGCCTGGGCAACAAGAGCGAAACTCTGTCTCAAAAAAAAAAAAGTTCCTCCCCACAAAATGGTTATTATTTTTCCTAGTAATATATATGGAGAAGTACACAGCATCGCTTCTGGATATTCCTGCCAAAAATGTGTAACCTGAATCTAATTATGAGGAAATACTATGCAAACTCATACTTACGGACATCATACATAATAAATGGTCAGTAACCTTCAAAAGTGTAATCAAGGTTATGAAAATCAGACAGACCAAAAAACTATTGCATATTAAAGGTGACTACATTGACAAGTAAATGCAATGTGTGATGCTGAATTGGATCTTGAGACAGAAATTTTTTAAAATTTTTTCTTCTCCCATAAAGGACATTAGTGAGACAGTTGGCAAAATTTGCATAGTGTCTAGATTAAATAATAGTACTCTGTCAAAGTTAATTTCTTGATTTTGATAACTGTACTGTGGTATAAGAAAATAGGCTTACTTTTAGAAAGTACGAGTAATGGGCTGGGTGCAGTGGCTCATCCCAGCACTTTGGGAGGCTGAGGTGGGTGGATCACGAGGTCAGGAGTTCAAGACCAGCCTGGCCAACATAGTGAAACCCCCGTCTCTACTAAAAACACAAAAACTAGCCGGGCATGGTGGCACATACCTGTTGTCCCAGCTACTGGGGAGGCTCAGGCAGGAGAATTGCTTGAACCTGGGAGGTGCAGGTTGCAGTGAGCTGAGATCGTGCCACTGCTCTCCAGCTTGGGCAATAGAGTGAGACTTCATCTCAAAAAAAAAAAAGAAAAAGAAAAAAGAAAGAAAGAAAGTACAAGGAGTAATGAGGGACAGGGTGTGTATGCAATTTATTCAATGATAGTTTTGGGGAAAAATGTGTGTGGGGAGTGAGGGGAGAGACAAAAATTAAAAAGCAAACTTGGTAAAATGTTAACATTTGAGGAATCTCAATGAAGAGTAGATGGATTCTTTGTATTATTTTTGCAACTTTTCTGAAATTATTTCAAAATAAATGTTAAAATAATAAAATATACTCATATAACTCTTGACCAGGCATGATGGCTCACACTTGTAATCCCAGCATATATATATACACACACACACATATACATATATATACTTATATAACTCTTTCAAGGGACAATACTAAACCATGCTTAGGAATACATACACAGTCGATATAAGTATAAAGACAAGCAAGAAAAGTATTTACTATAAAAGTCAGAAGAAGGCTGGGCACAGTGGCTCACACCTGTAATGCCAGCACTCTGGGAGGCTGAGGCTGACAGATCACTTGAGGTCATGAGTTTGAGACCAGCCCGGCCAACGTGGCGAAATCCCGTCTCTACTAAAAATAAAAAAGGGCTACCCTCTTTGGGTCCCCTCCCTTTGTATGGGAGCTCTGTTTTCACTCTATTAAATCTCGCAACTGCACTATCTTCTGGTCCGTGTTTGTTACGGCTGGAGCTGAGCTTTTGCTTGCCGTCCACCAGTGCTGTTTGCCACCATTGCAGACCCGCCACTGACTTCCATCCCTCCGGATCCAGCAGGGTGTCCACTGTGCTCCTGATCCAGCGAGGTGCCCATTGCCGTTCCCGACTGGGCTAGAGGCTTGCCATTGTTCCTAAACGGCTAAGTGCTGGGTTCGTCCTAATCGAGCTGCACACTAATCACTGGGTTCCACGGTTCTCTTCCGTGACCCATGGCTTCTGATAGAGCTATAACACTCACCACATGGCCCAAGATTCCATTCCTTGGACTCCATGAGGCCAAGAACCCCAGGTCAGAGAACACAAGGCTTGCCACCATCTTGGAAGTGGCCCACCATCATCTTGGGTAACAGGAGTGGCGATCCTGGGTTCCTAAGGTGGGCCAATGTGATAACGAGACTCCTTATCAGAGGGAGGCAGTAGGATCAACAGTCAGGAGTGGAAGATGTGATGAAGGAAGTAAAGGTGGGAGTGAAGCAAGGAAGCAGCCATGAGCCAAGGAATGCAGGTGGCCTCAGAACCTCCAGAAAGGACCAGTTCTACTGACACCTTGACTTTAGCCCAATGAGACTGATTTTGGACTTCTGACCTCCAGAACTATATAAAGAAGATGACAGTTAGCGTGTGGGGAGTCCACAAGACATTGTGATGTTAAATGTGGATCCTTCTTCTTGACAAGGGATACCCACCTACCTACTGAGAGACCTCCAAACAGAGACATCAGCATAGAAACCTCCACAGAGATAACCAGATCTCCATATGCAAACCCATGCAAAAAGAAACCTAGAGAAACAGACGCCCAGATGAAGAGGGGTGTGAGTATAAGCTTTGCAGACGGAGCTACCGCCGGGAAAGACTCAATGTGCTCCAGTGGCTGATGCCCACTCCTCAAAAAACAAACCAAAACCCAAAACAACAAGTGGTGTAGAGACAAATGAGAATTGACAAAAGGGAAAATTACTTGGTCTAGAATTATTTTGTGATTTTCCAACTACCTGCACCAGTGTCTGACCGATAACGCATACTCAGTAGATAGTGAATGAATACATGTGACATAATCCAATGACCAGACGGTAGCTTGAGTTTAGAATACTAATTCTGTCTGCCTTTTTCTGCTTTGTTTTTCTCCCCTGCCCCTTTGATCTTTGTATATTCCTGTCCTTTGGACACCCACCTCCATCAAAATGTCATAGAAAAATTCTGTGAAACTTGACTGCAGGGTCAAAGTGATGTCAAAGGGGGGTTTGGGGAGAGGCATGTGATAAAAATAGCCCAGCTGGGGTTCCCATCTGTTTCCCATGCTGTAGCACTACATCCTGGGCAGTGTTTCTCATCAGTATCAGCTGGGTTGTTTGTCAAAAATTCCAATTCCCAGGCCACACCCCAAAGAATCTGATTCAGTGCTTCTGGGCTGGGGCACTCTTAAGTAGTTCTGCAAAACGCAGTTTGAGAATCTCACTTGTAGATTAAGGAGAGTGAACAATCTTTTATCCTTAATCCTGAAATCTAAGGAGTACTGAAAACAGAAAACTGCTAGGTTTTCATAACTCATTTTGGTGGTAAAATCTGATCCATGAAGTGACATCACACTATAAATGATCCTTATTTATTGCACATAATGTGGACATTCACACGCTTTGCTGCAGAAATATTAGTGTGTTTGATTAGAAGTAGCTCTCCCTGGCCGGGTGCGGTGGCTCACGCCTGTAATCCCAGCACTTTGGGAGGCCAAGGCGGGCAGGTCATGAGGTCAGGAGATCGAGACCATCCTGGCTAACACGGTGAAACCCTGTCTGCACTAAAAATACAAAAAATTAGCCAGGCATGGTAGCGGGCGCCTGTAGTCCCAGCTACTCGGGAGGTTGAGGCAGGAGAATGGCGTGAACCTGGGAGGTGGAGTTTGCAGTGAGCCGAGATCGCACCACTGCACTCCAGCCTGGGCAACAAGAGTGAAACTCCATCTCAAAAAAACAAACAAACAAAAAAACCAAAAAACAACAAAAGAAATGATGAACATATTGTTAGATAAAGACTTTGTGATTAGCAATGTAGTTAAAAATTCACAAAAAAGAATAAAAGTTGTCCTTGCCTTAGGGGACACAATTTCTAGGGAAGAGGATCACCGAATTAGGAGGTTTGGGTGGATACAATGCTGAAAAAAGGAGGGTGGAGTTCTCATAGCTCTCACGCTGCTCGCACATTTGTGCTCCTCCAATCTCATATACAATCTTTTCCTTTTGAGGCCCATGTCATTGAGCTATGAGACCCCATTGTCCACCTCAACTCCATCATCTCCCAACTTTCCATCCATTCCTCCATGTTAATTTATGGTTTGAGCACCTAGGTTTGTATCTTCCTTTCCATCATCCTAGCTACCATTAACATCTATGCTGCATCTTCCCTCACTCTCTTCAACTCCAGTAACCTTCTCGTCTAGAGTGGCCTCCACCCATGACCATGGAAAGGAGCTTCCCAGACCCTGGACCAGCTCCATGACTGAAATCCTAGCTCCCAGGCTTCAACTCTCTGACCTATAACCTTAGCCCCTCTCAACTTTTCTTCCTTACTCCAATTTCCTCTGTTCTTTCATCTTCAGAGGCAAGATCCTATTATTCTTTTCAAAATATATATATTTTTTATTGAGATGGCATCTTGCCATGTTACCTACACTAGTCTCAAACCCCTGGGCTCAAGCAATCCTGCCGTCTCTTTCTCCCAAAGTGTGGTATTACAGGTGTGAGCCAGCATGCTTACCTCTTTTATTTTAAATTATTTTATTTCTTGAGACAGAGTCTTGCTCTGTCGCCCAGGCTGGAGTGCAGTGGTGTGATCTCAGCTTACTGCAACCTCCACCTCCCGGGTTCAAGTGATTCTCCTGCCTCACCCTCCCAAATAGCTGGGATTACAAGTGCCCACCACCATGCCTGGCTAATTTTTGTAGTTTTAAGTTTTAGTAGAGATGTGGTTTCACTATCTTGGCCAGGCTGGTCTCGAACTCCTGACCTCAGGTGATCTGCCCACCTTGGCCTCTTAAAGTGCTAGGATTACAGGCGTGACCCACTGTGCCAGCCTTTTTTTTTTTTCTTTTTAATCTGTCTTGATTTTGCTTCCTTCCTAAACAGTTTTGGCTTCATGATCACTTAAGCCAAGAGTCACAAACTAAAATGCTATCAAGGGCCAAGCAGGTAGCAAAATTTGAGTGATACAGGCTCAATGTCTTAGTCGCCTCAGGCTACAACAAAATACCACAGACTGGGTAGCCTAATAATACAGATCATTTTCTCATGGTTCTAGAGGCTAGAAAGTCCAAGATCAAAGTTTCCAAAGAGTTAAGTTTCTGGTGTTGACACAGGGCTGCGAAGACCCCAAACTGGGGCTTAGCCTGAGAAGGTTCTTGGCTTCACCCAGGAAAGAATTAAAGGGCAAACCGAAGATGTTAGAGGCCAACTTTTTTTGTTTTTTTGAGACAGGGTCTCTGTCACCCAGGCTGGAGTGCAGTGGCTCACTGCAGAATCTATCTCCGAGGTTCAAGTAATTCTCCCCACTCAACCTCGTGAGTAGCTGGGAGTACAGGGGCGCACCACCACACCCAGCTAAATTTTTATATTTTTAGTAGAAGACAGGGTTTCACCATGTTGGCCAGGCTGCTCTCAAACTCCCGGCCTCAAGTGATCCACCCGCCTCAGCCTCCCAGGGTGCTAGGATTATAGGCGTGAGCCCCTGCACCTGGCCTAGATGCCAACTTTTATTGAAGCAGTGACCTACAGCAACAGCAGAGGGACTGCTCCTCGCAGAGCAGGGCTACCCTATAGGTAGTGTGACCAGAGCAGCAGCTCAGGGCAGTTCTGCAGTCATATTTACATCAACCTTTAATTATATGCAAATTAAGGGGTGGACTATACAGATGTTTCTAGAAAAAGGCTGGTAACTTCTGGGTTGTCGAGTTGTTGCCATTGAAAGGGGTGGTAGGCTGGGCGTGGTGGCTCACACCTGTAATCCCAGCACTTTGGGAGGCTGAGGTAGGTGGGCCACGACGTCAAAAGTTCAAGACCAGCCTGGCCAAGATGGTGAGACACTGTCTCTACTAAAAATACAAAAATTAGCCTGGCACAGTGGCAGGTGCCTGTAATCCCAGCTACTCGGGAGGCTGAGGCAGGAGAATCACTGGAACCCCGGGGGGCAGAGCTTGCAGGGAGCCAAGATCGTGCCACTGTACTCCAGCCTGGGTGACAGAGTGAGACTCCATAAAAAAAAAAAAAAGAAAGAAAGAGAAAGAAAGAAGGAAAGAAAGAAAGAAAAAAGAAAGAAAGGAAAGAAAGAAAGAAAGAAAGAAAGAAAGAAAGAAAGAAAGAAAGAAAGAAAGGTGGTAATTCTGGGTGACGCCATGGAAATAGTAAACTGACATGGTGCACTGGTGAGCGTGTCTTATGGAAAGCTGCTTTCACCCTGTCCCTGTTTCAGCTAGTCATCAATTTGGTCTGGTGTCCAAGCTCCACCTCTGGAGTCCAGTTCCACCTCCTAACTCAGTGTGGGCTTTATTACCTGGCTTGCCTTTTTGAAGTGGCCTCACATGGCAGAGAGAAAGCTAGAGACCTCTCTGGGGCCTCTTCTCATAAATACACTAATTCTATTAAATCAGGGCACAGTTTTATGACCTTATGTGACCTTAATTACTTCCCATAAATCCTTTTTTTTTTTTTTTGGAGACAGAGTCTTGCTCTGTCACCCTGGCTGGAGTGCAGTGGCATGATCTTGGCTCACTGCAAGCTCCACCTCCTGAGTTCAAGCAATTCTCCTTCCTCAGCCTCCTGAGTAGCTGGGACTACAGGCGCGCACCACCACGCCTGGCTAATTTTAGTTTGTTTGGTTTTTTTGAGACTGAGTCTTGCCTTGTCACCTAGGCTGGAGTACAGTGGCATGATCTCGGCTCACTGCAACCTCCACCTCCTGGTTCCAGTGATTCTCCTGCCCCAGCCTCCCAAAGTAGCTGAGATTACAGGCATGCACCATTGCACCCGGGTGATTTTTGTATTTTAGTAGATATGGAGTTTCATGATGTTCCCAGGCTGGTCTCGAACCCCTGACTTCAAATGATCAACCCGCCTCGGCCTCCCAAAGTGCTGGGATTAAATGCGTGAGCCATCATGCCTGGGCAATTTTTGTATCTTTTTAGTAGAGACAGAGTTTCACTATGTTGGCCAGGCTGATCTCGAACTCCGCCCGCCTTGGTGGACGGAGTGATCTGCCTGCCTTGGACTCCCACAGCGTTGGGATTAGTGGCGTGAGCCACTGCACCTGGTCAAATCCCTTCTTTTATTTTTTACTTTTTAATTTTTTTTTTCTTTTGAGTTGGAGTTTCGCTCTTGTTGCCCAGATTGGAATGCAATGGTGTGATCTCGGTTCACTGCAACCTCCGCCTCCTGGGTTCAAGTGATTCTCCTCTCTCAGGCTCCTGAGTAGCTGGAATTACAGGTGTGCACCACCACACCCTGCTAGTTTTTGTATTTTTGGTAGACACAGGGTTTCACCATGTTGGTCAGGCTGGTCTCAAACTCCTAACCTTAGGTGATCCACCTGCCTTGGCCTCCCAAAGTGCTAGGATTACAGGTGTGAGCCACCATGCCCGGCCCAAATTTCTTCTTGAAATAACATTTTATTTATTTATTTTTTTTTTGAGACAGTCTTGCTGTCGCCCAGGCTGGAGTGCAATGGCGCGATCTCGGCTCACTGCAGGCTCCACCCTCCGGGGTTCACGCCATTCTCCTGCCTCAGCCTCCCGAGTAGCTGGGACTACAGGCGCCCGCCACCTCGCCCGGCTAATTTTTTGTATTTTTAGTAGAGACAGGGTTTCACTGTGTTAGCCAGGATGGTCTCCATCCCCTGACCTCGTGATTTGCCCTCCTCGGCCTCCCAAAGTGCTGGGATTACAGGCGTGAGCCACCGCGCCCGGCCTTGAAATAACATTTTAAGTGAATAAAATAAAAGATGTATACTCAACAAATTAGGAACAGAAACTTCCTCAACCTAAATGAAGAGCATCTATTAACAACTCACAGCTAATACTTTGTGTTTGTGTGTATATTTTATATACATATATAAGATCTCTCCCTATGGCCTTCCGGCCTGGAGTTTTCATCATGTCGCTTCCTGGATGAAGGAACCTGGAGGGGTGAGGGGCAGAGGTTGGGGGTGATGGAGAAGAGAACCTAAAAGGGACTTAGGTAGGGGGTTCAGAGAAGCCGACTGGCGTGATGCTTTGCCGGGATTCCTATTCCTATTCCTCCCACCTCAGGCCCCCTTCTAGTCCTCTCAGCCAAAAGCCTCTCGTTTCCAAGGGCCGAGATAGAGACAGAGACAGACAGATACACAGAGACAGAGATGCCAAGGTATCAGCATCCCTCTCCCCTTTCTGTCCCGTCCCATCTCTCTGACGGATACCATCATTCAGCCAATGGCGCTCACGATGTGCCCCTGAAGGGCCAATCAGCGCCAGAGGAGCGCGGAAGATTTCCCCGCCCCCACTTCCTGGCGTGGTTGAGTCGCGCCGGAAGGTCGGGGCTGGGGGAGCCGCCGTTGGCTCTGATGCCCCTGGGGGTGGGGGCACGAGTGGGCAGGGTGATGGTGAGGCAGACGTGGCGGCCCCGACCCGGCGACCTCGAGGGAGCGCCCGGCTGAGAGGCGGGGGGCCGAGGGGCCCAGGGAGCGGGCGCCGCCGAGGGCCCTGGAAGCGGCAGGGCTGGGGGAGAGGGGACGCGTGTGTGGGGCACGGGGACCCCAGCCCAGCTCCCACTTGCAGACCTGGGCCGCGGGCTGCCGGCCGAGTGGCCGGGGGGCCTGGCTGCCCAGGAGACGGGCCGGGGCCGCGGCCGGGGGCGCGGAGCGGACACAGGGGCGCCCGGCCGAGCCGAGGTGGGACGGACCGACGCAGAGAGGAAGGGAAGCCGCCTGGCCTGAAGATCCCGTCTCTAAGATCCCATTCTGAGGTACTGAATGTTAGGAGTACTACATATCTCTTTTTTTTTTTTTTTTTTTTTTTGAGACAGGGTCTTCCTCTGTCATCCAGGCTGGAGTGCGGTGGCACTTGGATCACTGCGACCTCCAGCCCCCTCACCCCCGGGCCAAGCAATCCTCCCACCTCAGCTTCTCGAGTAGCTGGGACTACAGGTGCGCACTACCACAGCTGGCTATTTTTGTGTATTTTTAGTAGAGACGGGGTCTTGCCATGTTGCCCAGGCTGATCTTGAACTCCTGAGCTCAAGTGATCCTGTGGCCTTGGCCTCCCAAAGTGCTGGGATTACAGGCATGCGCCACTGTGCCCAGCCCCCTGGAGTACTACATATCTCTTTTGGGGAACACAATTCAGCCCAGAACAGGTGTATGTCATTTATCATGGGTACAAGATCCTCAACACCTATACATAGGAAATGAAAATTGATAGCATGAATTAAAGTAGATTATTTCTTTAGCGTCTCATGTGTTTATCTTTAACAAGATTTTTGTTTTATCTTTCAAACTTTTTTTTGAGACGGAGTCTTTGCTCTTTCGTCCAGGTTGGAGTGCAGTGGCGCGACCTCTGCTCACTGCAACCTCCGCCTCCGGGGTTCAAGCGATTCTCCTGCCTCAGCTTCCCCAGTAGCTTGGATTACAGGCACAGGCCACCACACGTGGCTAATTTTTGTATTTTTAGTAGAGACGGGCTTTCATCATGTTGGCCAGGCTGGTCTCGAACTCCTGACCACACGTGATCCGCCCGCCTTGGCCTCCCAAATTGCTAGGATTACAGCTGTGAGTCACCGAGCCCGGCTCATACTGTTGGTTTCCTCTGCAGACTTATTTCCTCTTTTGCTCCTAAAAACATTAGTATTTGCCTTCCCTTGACCCTTTCTCCTCTCATCTTGTGCAGTTTCTGAGGAGCATTTCTAAAAAATTATCAATCTTCTGTTTATACTTCTTCATTTGGGGAAGTACCTCAGCATCTACCCATAATTATCTGTGTCTCAATTATGTCCAGTCTACAGTAAATGTTCTCATTCTGTGGCCACTCAGGTCTTTAAAAAAATAATCTTTAGGGCCAGGTGTGGTGGCTCACACCTGTAATCCCAGGGCTTTGGGAGGCTGAGGCGGGCGGATCACCAGATCAGGAGATCGAGACCATCCTGGCTAACACGGTGAAACCCCGTCTCTACTAAAAATACAAAAAAAAAAAAATTAGCCGGGCGTGGTGGCGGGCGCCTGTAGTCCCAGACACTCGGAAGGCTGAGGCAGGAGAATGGCGTGAACCCGGGAGGCGGAGCTTGCAGTGAGCCGAGATCGCGCCACTGCACTCCAGCCTGAGCGACAGAGCAAGACTCAGCCTCAAAAAAAAAAAAAAATCTTTAGAATCTTATCAAGAGTTTTGTGAAAGCTCACATAAATTATATTCACATATTTATTTTCTCAGAGAATTTGGGTGAACTGGTGTGGTGTGATTTCCACTTTTAGAATCCATGTTGTCTCTTCCTCAGAAGGTTATTCATGCTGATATGTCTTCTGAGCCCATCTTTGTTAGAGATTTGCCAGTCTGGGCAGTTTGAAGTTGCAGCCTACTTGAGTGGATGGGAGTTACTTTGATGACAGCATTTTTTTGTTCATTTTTGTTCAGCACATATTTGTTGAGTACCTAATATGCCAGAAGTTGAGCAAGGAAAATGTTGATAAAGGAAAAGTGGATTCTATCCTCCTGGGATTTAGAGAAGGTCACTCATATGACCGTCAGCTAATATGTTCTGCCCTGCAGTTTAATACTTTATACTTAAATGCCTTTAAAACATAGAGAGGGGGCCGGTCGTGGTGGCTCACACCTGAAATCCCAGCACTTTGGGAGGCCGAGGTGGGCTGATCACTTGAGGTCAGGAGTTTGAGACCAGCCTGGGCAACACAGTGAAACTCCATCTCTACTAAAAATACAAAAATTAGCCGGATGTGGTGGCACACGCCTGTAATCCCAGCTACTTGGGAGGCTGAGGTGGGAGAATCTCTTGAACCTGGGCAACAGAGCTTGCAGTGAGCCGAGATGGTGCCACTGCACTCCAGCCTGGGCAACAGAGCGAGACTGTCTCAAAAAGCAAACAAACAAAAAAAACCCATAGAGACTATTTTGGGTCTTCATGACTACCTGACATCTGACATATCAGTTTGAGGAATTTAGTATATTTAATGATGAATTTGATTCACTATTAGTGATTTGTATGTTTTAAAGAGTAATTTAGATAGTGTTTTCCCATCTTCCCCAGTAAATATTGAAGCAAATAAGAATTATATATATCAGCTGTCTTGCTTTTTATCCACTGTTTATATCCTGTTTATCAAGTGACCCATCCAGTTTTATTTGGCATCTAGCTTTTTATATATTTAAACTGTCTCTGAGGTCGCTTTGCATTTTCTTTTTTTTCTTTTTTTTGAGATAGAGTTTTGCTTTTGTCGCTGAGGCTGGAGTGCAGTCTTGGCTCACTGCAACCTCTGACTCCCAGGTTCAAGCGATTCTCCTGCCTCAGCCTCCGAAGCAGCTGTGAGTTCAGGCATGTGCCACTACACCTGGCTAATTTTTGTAAGTTTTTTTTTTTTTTTTTTTTAGTAGAGAGAGAATTTCACCATGTTGGCCAGGCTGGTCTTGAACTCCTAACTTCAAATGATCTGCCTCCCCTCAGCCTCCCAAAGTGCTGGGATTACAGGTGTGAGCTACTGTGCCCGGCTTGCATCATTTTCTTGGAAGCTTTTTTTTTTTTTTTTTTTTTTTTTTGAGACAGAGTCTTGCTCTGTTGCCCAGGCTGGAGTGCAATCGTGGGATCTTGGCTCCCAGCACCCTCCACCTCCGGGTTCAAGTGATTCTCCTTCCTCAGCCTCCCAAGTAGCTGGGACTACAGGCATGTGCCACCACACCGGGTAATGTTTGTATTTTTAGTAGAGTCAAGGTTTCACCATGTTGGCCAGGCTGGTCTCGAACTCTTGACCTCATGTGATCCATCCACCTTGGTCTCCCAAAGTGCTGGGATTACAGGCGTAAGCTACCGCACCTGGCCTCTTGTAAGGTTTTAATTGTTGTTTTGCCTGCATAGGTCTTAGTGCCCCTGACTACTTTATGGTCTTTTATTGTTTTTCCTCATTTGAACTATTCTTCTGTTTTGAGGAAAGTTTTTCATCCCACTTCCCCCTTTCCATGCTCGTTAGAAATTTAAGATTTTTGGTTGAGGCTGGGCATGGTGGATCACACCTGTAATCCCAGAGTTTTAGGAGGCCAAGGCAGGAAGATTGCTTCAGGCCAGCAGTTCTAGACCAGCCTGGGCAACAGAGTGAGACCCCTGTCTCTACAAAAAATAAAAACAATTAGCTGAGGATGGTGGCACACGCCTATAGTCCTCATTACTCAGGAGGCTGAGGCAAGAGGATCACTTGATTGAGCCTAAGAGTTTGAGGTTACAGTGAGCTCTGATCATACCACTGCCCTCCAGCAGCCTGGGTGACAGTGAGACCCTGTCTCTAAAAAAAATAAAATAAAAATTTTGGTTGGGCACCTGTTTTGATCTATTGCTCTTAGTAAAATATTTAAAAGTCCATCCATATCTATGCTTTGTATGGCACATTTGCTTTTTTTATTTTTATTTTTATTTTTGAGACAGGGTCTTGCTCTGTCATCCAGGCTGGAATGCAGTGGTGCAATCATGGCTCAGTGTAGCCTCAACCTCCTGGGCTCAAGTGACCCTCCCACCTCAGCCTCCCAAGTAGCTAGGACTAAAAGTATGCACCACCATGCCCAGCTACTTTAAAAATTTTTTTTTTTTTTTTTTTTTTGAGACGGAGTCTCGCTCTGTCGCCCAGGCTGGAGTGCAGTGGCGCGATCTCGGCTCACTGCAAGCTCCGCCTCCCTGGTTCACACCATTCTCCTGCCTCAGCCTCCCACGTAGCTGGGACTACAGGGGCCCGCCACCACGCCTGGCTAATATTTTGTATTTTTTAGTGGAGACGGGGTTTCACTGTGTTAGCCAGGATGGTCTCGATCTCCTGACCTCGTGATCCACCCGCCTCAGCCTCCCAAAGTGCTGGGATTACAGGCGTGAGCCACCGCGCCTGGCCTCTTAAAATTTTTTTGTAGAAATTGAGTCTTATTATATTGCCCAGGCTGGTCTCAAATTCCTGAGCTCAAGTAATCCTCCCACCTCAGCCTTCCAAAGTGTTGGGATTACAGGTGTGAGCCACTGTTCCTTGCTATTTTTTTTTTTTTTTTTTGTAGAGATGTGATCTCCTTATGTTGCCCAGCCTGGTCTTGAACTCCTGGGCTCAAGCAATCCTCTCTCCTTAGCTTCTGGAAGTGCTGGGAGTACAGGTGTGAGCCACCGCACCTGGCCCTAAACATTCTTGTGTAAGTTTTTGTTTGGATACCTGTTTTCAGTTCTCTTGGGTATATTCCTAAGACTAGAATTGCTGGGTGATATGGTAACTCTAACTTTTAGTAACCACCAAAACTATTTTCCAAAGCAGCTGGACGATTTTGTATTTTTAGCAGCATATGAAGGTGCCAGTTTCTCCACAGTCTTGCCAACACTTTGTAATTGTCTTTTTTTATTTTTTGATTATAGCATCCTAGTCGATGTCAAGTGGTATATCATTGTGGTTTTGAATTGAATTTTCCTGATGACTAATTATAAGATATCTCCCTCCCTCCCTCCCTTCACTCCCTCCTTCCCTCCCTTCACTCCCTCCTTCCCTCCTCTCCCTCCCTTCTCTCCCTCCCTCCCTCCCTTCCTTCTTTCCTTTTTCTTTTTTTTCATTTTGACAAAGTGTTGCTCTGTAGCCCAGACTGTAGTGCAGTGGCACGATCACAGCTTACTGCAGCTATGACCTACTGGGCTCAAGCGATCCTCTCACCTCAGCCTCCCAAGTAGCTGGGACTAGAAGTGTGTACCACCACACCCAGCTGGTTATTTATTTATTTATTTATTTTTTGAGACGGAGTCTCACTCTGTCACACAGACTGGAGTGCAATGGTGTGACCTCAGCTTACTGTAGCCTCTGCCTCCTGGGTTCAAGAGATTCTCCTCCCTCAGCCTCCCAAGTAGCTTGGTCTACAGGCCCTCGGCTAATTTTTGTATTTTTAGAAGAGATGGGGTTTCAGCATTTTGGCCAGGCTGGTCTCAAACTCCTGACCTCACGTGATCAGCCTGCCTCAGCCTCCCAAAGTGCTGGGATTAAAGGCATGATCCACTGTACCTGGCCTTTTTGTATTTTTTGTAGAGATGGGGTTTTGCCATGTTGTCCAGGCTGGTCTCAAACTCCCGGGCTCAAGCAGTGCCCCCACCTTGGCCTCCCAAAGTGTTGGGATTACAGGCCTGATCCCCTGTGCTCAACCTGATGAGATCTTTTCATGTGCTTATTGGCCGTTCATATATCTTCTTTGGAGAAATGTCTATTTAAATTCTCTGCACATTTTAATTTTATTTTTATACATCTATTTTTTAGGCGAGGTCTTGCTCTGTCACTCTGGCTAGAGGGCAGTGGCCAATCATAGTTTTCTTTTTCTTTTTCTTTTTTTTGAGATGGAATCTTGCTCTGTCACCCAGGCTGGAGTTCATTGGCACTATCTTGGCTCACTGCAATCTCTGCCTCCTGGGTTCAAGTGATTCTCTGCCTCAGCCTCCCAAGTAGCTGGGATTACAGGCATCCGCCACCATGCCCAGCTAATTTTTGTATTTTTAGTAGAGACGGGGTTTCACCATCTTGGCCAGTTTGGTCTTGAACTCCTGACCTGATGATCCACCCACCTTGGCCTCCCAAAGTGCTAGGATTACAGGCGTGAACCACCGCACTCAGCCCAGTCATAGTTTCTATAACCTCAAACTCTTGAACTCAAGGGTTCCTTCTGCCTCAGGCTCCTGAGTAGCTAGAACTACAGGTGTGTGCCACCATGCCTGGCTAATTGTTTTATTATTATTATTATTAATTTTTTTTGTAGAGACAGGGTCTTGCTATATTGCTGTGGCAGGTCTCAAAATCCTTGCCTCAAACGATCCTCTCCTTCTGGTGGGAGCCACCGTGCTCAGCCTTTGCCCATTTTAAAATTGGATTCTCTTTTTATTGTTGAGTTGTAAGAGTTCTTTAAATATACTAGACACAAATCCCTTGTGAGATACATGATTTGCAAATATTTTCTCCCATCTATGGGTTGTGTTTTCAATTTCTTGATGGTGTCCTTTAACGTACAAAATGTTATAATTTTGATGAAGTCCAATTTACTTGTTTTTTCCTTTGTTGAAAGTGGTTTTGATGTCAAGCCACCAAATGAAATGAAGATTAGCTTTTGTTTTCGTCTAGGAATTTTATTGTTTTAGCTGTTACATTTAGGTCTATAATCCATGTTTAAATTTAATTAGAATTAATTTTTGTGTATGGTGTGAGATACAGTGGTCCAACTTCATTCTACTGCATGTGAATATTCAGTTGTCCCAGCATGGTTTGTTGAAAAGACCATTGTTTGTTTTTTGTAGAGATGGGGTCTTGCTTTGATGCCCAGGCTAGTCTCGAACTCCTGGCCTCAAGCAATCCTCCTGCTTCGGCCTCCCAAAGTGCTGGGATTACAGGTGTCAGCCACAGCACTTGGCTTAAAAAGACCATTCTTTCCTCCACTGAATTGTCTTGGCATTCTTGTCAAAAAATCAATTGACTGTCAGTGTAAGGGTTTATTTTTGAACCCACAATTATATTCCATTGATCTGTATGTTTATCCTTATACCACTACCACACTGTCTTGATTTCTGTAGCTTTGAATTATGTTTTCAAATCAGGAAATGTGAGTCCTCCAACTTTGTTTTTCCTTTTCAAGATTCTTTTGGGTACACTGGGATCCCATTGGTTCTGTAGATCAATTTAGGGAATATTGCCATTTTAACAGTGTTACATCTTCTGATCCATTCTCATCCATGAACATAGGATGTCTTTCCTTTTTTTTTTTTTTTTTTTTTTTTTTGAGACACAGTTTTGCTCTGTCATCCAGGCTGGAGTGAAGCACAGTAGTGCAATCACAGCTCACTGCAGCCTTAAGTAGGTTCAAGTGATCTTCCCTCCTCAGCCCCCCAAGCAGCTAGGACTACAGGTGCATGCCACCACACCTAGCTCATTTTTGTATTTTTTGTAGAGATGAGGTCTTGCCATGTTGCCTAGTCTGATCTTGACTGATCCTGAACTTCTGGGCTCAAGCAGTCCACCCACTTCAGTCTACCAAAGTGCTGGGATTACAGGTGTGAGCCATCACACCTGGCCTTTCCATTTAGTTAGGATTTCTTTAACTTCTTTTGGCAATTTTTATATATTTCAGAGTATAAGATTGTCACTGCTTTTGTTAAATTTATTTCTGATTATTCTTTTTTTGTTTTGAGACGGAGTCTCATTCTATCATTCAGGCTACAGTGCAATGGTGCGATCTCGGCTCACTGCAACCTCTGCTCCCAGGTTCAAGCGATTCCGCTGCCTCAACCTCCTGAGTAGCTGGGATTACAGGCACCTGCCACCACACCTAGCTAATTTTTGTATTTTAGTAGAGACAGGGTTTCACTATGTTGGCTAGGCTAGTCTCGAACTCCTGACCTCAAGTGATCCGCCTGCCTTGGCCTCCCAAAGTGCTGGGATTACAGGTGTGAGCCATCGTGTCCGGCCGGCTATGTGTGTTTTCTTTTTTTTTTTTTTTGGATACTATTGTAAGTGGAATTTTTAAAAACTTTTCATGTTCAGATTGCTTATTGCTTGTGTATAGAAATACAGTTACTACTTATATGTTGAGCTTGTATCCTGTAACTGTGTTGGATGTGTTTATTGGCTCTAATAGTTTATTTGTGGGATTTTCTATATACGAGATTATATCATCTGCAAATAAAGGTAGCTTTACTTCTTTTTTTTAAGCCTGAGTGATTTTTATTTCTTTTTCTTGCCTATTTGCCCTGGCCAGAACCTTCAGTGCAGTGTTGAACAGAGTGGAAAGAGTGGATATCTTTGTTTTGTTCTTGACCTGAGGGAGAAAGCATTCAGGCTTTCTCCATTAAGTATGATTTTAGCTATGGGGTTTTTGTAGGTATTCTTTTTTTTCCCCCATGGGTATTTTTTATTAGGTTGAAGATGTTTTCTTCAATTCCTACTTTGTTGAGTGTTTTTATCATGAAAGCATGTTGGATTTTGTCAAGTGCTTTTTCTGCATCTATTCAAATGATCATGTGGTTTGTATCCTTTATTAATACCGTGTATTACATGAATTGATTTTCAGAAGTTAAGCCAACCTTGAATCCCTGGGATTAAGTCATACTTAGCAATGGTGTATAAGCCTTTTTATATGTTGCTGGATTCATTTTGCTTTGTTGAGGACTTTTACATCTGTATTCATAAGATATATTGGTCTGTAGTTGTGATATCTGTGTCTGGTTTTGGCATCAGAGTAATAATGGCTTTATTGAATGAGTTGAGATGTGTTCTTGGCTTCATCTTGAACTAATTTTGGTTTAACTTTGAACATTCATTTAGCAAGAGTAAATTCTAATTGCCTAATTACTGAATGAAGATAATAATTAAAGGTATAACTGTTTTTTGTTTGTTTTTTTTTTTTTTTTTTTTTTTTTTTTGAGACAGAGTCTCGCTCTGTCGCCCGGGCTGGAGTGCAGTGGCGCAATCTCGGCTCACTGCAAGCTCCGCCTCCCGGGTTCACGCCATTCTCCTGCCTCAGCCTCCGAGTAGCTGGGACTACAGGCGCCCGCCACCACGCCCGGCTAATTTTTTGTATTTTTTAGTAGAGACGGGGTTTCACCGTGGTCTCGATCTCCTGACCTCGTGATCCGCCCGCCTCGGCCTCCCAAAGTGCTGGGATTACAAGCGTGAGCCACCGCGCCCAGCCTGTTTGTTTGTTTTTTTGAGATGGAGTCTCACTCTGTTGCCCAGGCTGGAGTGCAGTGGTGTGATCTCAGCTCACTGCAACCTCCACTTCCCAGGTTTAAATGATTCTCATGCCTCAGCCTCCCAAGTAGCTAGGATTACAGGCCCCTGCCACCACACTCAGCTAATTTTTGTTTTTAGTAGAGACTAAAAATACAGAAATTTTATCATGTTGGTCAGGCTGGTCTCGAACTCCTGACTTCAAGTGATCCTCCCATCTCAGCCTCCTCAAGTGCTGGGATTACAGGTGTGAGCCACCATGCCCGGCCTTTTTGTTTATGTTTGTTTTAGAGATAGAGTCTTCCTATGTTGCCTAGGCTAGAGTACAGTGGCCTATGGTTTCAAGCACTCCTCCTGCCTCAGCCTCCCAAGTAGCTGGGACTAGAGGCACATGGCACACCCAGCTTGGTTGCCTTCCCCCCGCTCCCCAACCCGTGAGACAGGGTCTTGCTATTTGTCCAGACTAGTCTAGAACTCCTAGGCTCAAGTAGTCTCTCCACCTCAGCCTCCCAAGTAGCTAGGATTACAGGCACATGCCACCACACTTGGCAGTCAACTGTTTAAAAAACATCTATTATTTAACATTCGGGGTAGAAGTTCCAAGTATAGAACTTTAGATCCTTACTGCCTGCTTGGTTCCCTGGATTTTTTCTCCTAGTTTTATTTGGGATACTTACTTCATTATTTCATTTTGGTTATGCCATAAATAACACCCAATTTTAGCATTCCTGGGATGATTTAGGCAAGCTTCAGAAAAGAGGCCAGAAGTAAATGGAATTGGAAGCATAAAGCCACTAAAATTTTTTCATTGTTCTCTGATCATTTTTTAGCTTTGGATTTTTTGATCATTTAACGTATCAATGAGTAGAAAGGATTTTTCTTGACTACCACATAGCTTATAAAGTGACCAAGTATTCTTTCCTTAGAGATTCTGCAGTGTTTAACATTCATTAGGTACTCAGTATGTTTATGAATGAATATATATTAATGGTAGGGCTTTTATAGGGTCTTATTTTGTTGTAACCGAGTGAGTTAGAGAGAAATGCCACACTTTGAGACAAATTCAGGAGTCCTTTATTAGCCGGTGACCGAGAGATGGCTAACGCTTGAAATCCTCTCGGCCCCGAAGAAGGGGCTAGATTTTCTTTTATACTTTGGTTTAGAGAAGGGAGGGGGAGCCTAACTGTAGCAGTCTTACAAAAGTAAAAACAGGCAAAAAGTTAAAAGGACAAATGGTTACAGGAAAAGCAAACAGGAAAAGCCCCAGGTGCAGGGGCTTTAAATTCATCACAAGGTGATAGGTGTGGGGGCTCTGGGTGTTATCTGCGGGACACAAATGCGGGGGCTTTAGAGTGCTATCACCCAAGTGAATTCCTGGGAACTGTGGACACAGCTTGCCACAGTACCTTATCAGTTAATTGCACTGTTTGAAGTGCTGAGAGTCAGCTTGCACAAGTTAAGTCCTTGAGGAAGGGGGTGGGTAAGGAGCCCTCAATGTCTTGCAAATGAGGGAGCCAAATGGAGTCCGTCTGGCTCTTTCAGCTAGGAGACAGTCCATCAAGTTAATACAAGTTAATTTATCACAATTTTACTGAAAATTGAAGACAATCATTCAAATTTGGATTACAAGTATTTGTGTTATAAGCATTTAATGCGCTGGCCTAAATATTAACAAGCATGGTCATATTTTGGCATTGCCATCGTATGTATTCTGGGAGGTGTGAGTAGGATTTGGAACTCGGTGTTCATTGATTCCAAACACCATACTCTTTTCCAATAAACTGTATATTTAAAGTGAGAAAAAATAGGTTTTTCTATTGGATTTAGTATTAAAATTCTCTTATTCTTCTAGAGATAGCACGAGGCAAGTTCTCCCTATGGAATTTATGGGGTTGGGTAGGGATGGGAGGGAGACCATGTCTCAGTACATTGTACTTTTCTGCTCCTTCACTCCTCTGTTTTTATTTTGTTTTGTTTTGTTTTTGTGACAAATCTTGCTGTGCTGCCCAGGCTGGAGTGCAGTGTCACAATCTCACTGTGCACAAGGCTCACTGCAGCCTTGACCTCTTAGGCTCAAGAGATCCTCCCTTCTCAGCCTCTTGAGTAGCTGGGACCACAGGCTTGCACCACTATTCCTGGCTAATTATTGTTTTTTTTTTTTTTTTTTTTTTTGAGACGGAGTCTCGCTCTGTCGCCAAGGCTGGAGTGCAGTGGCGCAATCTCGGCTCACTGCAAGCTCCGCCTCCCGGGTTCACTCCATTCTCCTGCCTCAGCCTCTCCGAGTAGCTGGGACTACAGGCGCCCGCCACCACACCCGGCTAATTTTTTGTATTTTTTTTTTTTTTTTTTTTTTTTTTTTTTTAGTAGAGACAGGGTTTCACCGTGGTCTCGATCTCCTTACCTCGTGATCCACCCGCCTCGGCCTCCCAAAGTGCTGGGATTACAAGCGTGAGCCACCGCGCTCGGCCTGTATTTTTTTTTGTAGAGACAGGGTTTCACCTGTTGCCCAGGCTGGTCTTGACTCCTGAGCTCAAGCAATTTTTTTTTTTTCCGACGGGGTTTCACTCTTGTCATGCAGACTGGAGTGCAATGGCATGATCTTGGCTCATTGCAACCTCTGCCTCCCATGTTCAAGCAATTCTCCTGCCTCAGCCTCCCAAGTAGCTGGGATTACAGGCACCCACCACTACTACCTGCTAATTTTTGTATTTTTAGTAGAGACAGGGTTTCACCGTGTTGGTCAGGCTGGTCTAGAACTCCTGACCTCAAGTGATCTGCCTGCCTCAGCCTCCCAAAGTGCTGGGATTACAGGCATGAGCCACTGCGCCTGGCCTCAAGCGATCTTTTTGAAAGAGAAATTAGTATCACATATAGAATTCGAACATTCTAACCTCAGTTTGACTTCTGAAAGGAAGAAAAGTAGACAAAATTGATCCATTCTGGAGGAGCTACTTTGGAATGGCAGTACTTTAAATAACCGAGAACCTTTCACTATTAACTTTGTCATTTGCTTTATTCTTGTAACATACCAGAGTCTTATTCTCTAAAAAAGACAGAGTAGGCCGGGTGCAGTTGCTCACGCCTGTAATCCCACCACTTTGGGAGGCCGAGGTGGGTGGATTATCTGAGGTCAGCAGTTTAAGCCTAGCCTGGCCAACATGGTGAAACATATTGTCATATTGTTTATGTTCTTAGAAACAGAATTTCCTGGCTGGGGATAGTGGCTGGTGTCTTTGGGAGGCCAAAGGTCAGGAGTTTGAGAGCAACCTGGACACCATAGCAAGACCCCATCTCTACAAAATTTTTTATTAAAAATTAGCCAGGGCCGAGTGTGGTGGCTTATGCCTGCACTTTGGGAGGCCGAGGTAGGCAGATCACCTGAGGTCAGGAGTTTGAGACCAGCCTGACCAACACGGAGAAACCCCATCTCTACTAAAAATACAAAATTAGCCGGGTGTGGTGGCGCATGCCTGTAATCTCAGCTATTTGAGAGGCTGAGGCAGGAGAATCGCTTGAACCCAGGAGGTGGAGGTTGTGGTGAGCCAAGATCGTGCCATTGCACTCCAGCCTTGGTATCAAGAGCAAAAGTCGGTCTCAAAAAAAAAAAAAAAAAAAAAAGATTAGCCAGGTATGGTAGTATGCTCCTGATCCTAGCTGCCTGGGAGACCTCCCACCTAGGATAGCTTTCCATTTCTCACCACTTGTTGGCTTTATCAGACTACGTGTTTTCCCATCCATATTTGAAACAGCATCTTAATGTTTTACCTAATATTTATATTTTAACTAAATTTTAATGAGATGACACATTTCTATATATTTATTAATTATTTGCCTTTTATGTGAATTTCCTATTTCTGTTAAGATTGTCATTTTTTCTTTTAACTTGTTTCTTTTTTTTGAGACAGAGTTTTGCTCTTGTTGCCCAGGCTGGAGTGCAATGGCGCGATCTTGGCTCACCGCAACCTCCACTTCCTGGGTTCAAGTGATTCTCCTGCCTCAGCCTCCCATGTAGCTGGGATTACAGGCATGCTCCACCGCGACCGACTAATTTTCTATTTTTAGTAGAGACAGAATTTCTCCATGTTGTTCAGGTTGGTCTCGAACTCCCAACCTCAGGTGATCAGCCTGCCTTGGCCTCCCAAAGTGCTGGGATTACAGGTGTGAGTCACCATGCCCAGCCTCTCTAAATCTATTTCTGAGAGTTCTGTTACATATTCTGATGTTTAATCTTCAGTTATATGTATTAGATATCTTCCACCAAAATACAGTTTGCCTTTTAACTTTATTAGATTTTCTATTGTATGTTGAAAAGTAGGTGATATCTTTGTGTCTTATCTAAGAAATGCTCCCTGCTTTAAGTCCCGAAGATGTTCTTTTAAGTTTGGCTGTTCATATTTAGCAATTTGAAATACCAAAATTTTGTAATTATATCATGAAGAAGGGAACTAATTTTACTTTTTCCTTCTAAAGAACTGGCCAGTTTAGTACTATTGAACAGTTTAATTTTTTCCCCACGGATCTGATTAAAAGAAAATTTCCCGGTATCTTTTATGTATCTAGTTCTACGTTTTGAGGCTCTATAGTTTTGCAGCAAATCTGGCTATCTGGTAATGTGTATTTGCATCATGCCTTCTTCTTCCAAATTTCTTGCTGTTGGTCCTTTATTCCATGTGAACTTTTGGATCTGTTTCTCAGCTTTCATTAAAAATACTGTAGGCAATTTGATTGCAATTTCTTTGAATTTATAGATGTTCATGAGAATCACCATCCTTAAAAAATGTATCCTACCATTTGTATAGATCTTCATGCTTTCAGGCGTTACAGTTTTCTCTTTTTTTTTTTTTTTTTTTTTGAGGTGGAGTCTTGCTCTGTCGCCCAGGCTGGAGTGCAGTGGCCTGATCTCGGCTCACTGCAAGCTCCGCCTTCCGGATTCACGCCATTCTCCTGCCTCAGCCTCCCGAGTAGCTGGGACTACAGGCGCCCGCCACTGCGCCCAGCTAATTTTTTGTATTTTTAGTAGAGACTTGGTTTCACTGTGGTCTCGATCTCCTGACCTCGTGATCCGCCCACCTCTGCCTCCCAAAGTGCTGGGATTACAGGCGTGAGCCACTGCACCCAGCCTGCTGTTTTCTCTATAAAGATTTTTATTTATTTATTTTTTAATTTGAGAAGGAGTTTTGCTGTTGTTGCCCAGGCTAGAGTGCAATGGCACGATCTCGGCTCACTGCAACCTCCGCCTCCCATGTTCAAGCGATTCTCCTGCCTCAGCCTCCCGAGTAGTTGGGATTACAGGCATGTGTCGCCATGCCCGGCTGATTTTGTATTTTTAGTAGAGATGGAGTTTCTCCCTGTTGGTCAGGCTGGTCTCAAACTCCTGACCTCAGGTGATCCACCCACCTCGGCCTCCCAAAGTGCTGGGATTACAGGCGTGAGCCACCGCACCCGGTAAGATTTTTAATATATCATTAGTTTTGTTGGCGTTATGAATGGTACTTAAAAATGAATCTTTTCTACTTTTTTATTAGTTTTCAAATATTCTTTACTGAAGACTTTTGCCAAATTCTTTATTAGTTTTAATCTTAATGTTGGTTGGATTTCCTGTATATTCTTATATGTTTTATTTTAGCATGGACAATATTTTTATCTCTAGAGAAATTAATGCAATTTCAGAGAAATTGTGTGCCACAGGATCAGGATGCTGGAAGGCAGTTCCACTTAATTTGGGAAATACCTATTTGAAAGTTTATATCCATGTGCATCCTGAGGAGTGAGGGGTGTCTGTCTCTGTCTGTCTTGGGTTTTTCTTGACACTAGAGTTAGTCTCTGCAAGGGCCTTTAGAAGTTAAATTCCATCCTCCACCCCCCAATCTGGTATAGATATTACTGCTACTCTTGGATTTCACTCAACTTATTTCCTTTTAGGAGACTCAGGTCAGAATGGAGATGGGCTGCAGACAGGGCAGCTATTGTCAGCTGCTGGAACTGGCTTCAGGCTCATGTTTCTGACTTGGAATATCGAATTCGTCAGCAAACAGACGTTTACAAACAGATATGTGCTAATAAGGTAAGGGATAGGTGTCTGGTGCTTTTTAGTACAGCTGAAAACTATCATTATTGCTTTTCTCCCATTCCCTCCCACCTCTTTAATAATCCCCTCGCCATAATCCCCTTTTTTAACTATTTCAAGACAAACGGTTTAATGACCTGATATAGTGGTTTAATTTGTTTAAGAACCTGATGGGGCCACGTATGGTGGCTCACTCTGGTAATCCCAGCACTTTGGGAGGCCAAGGCAGGAGGATCATTTGAGCTCAGCAGTTCTAGACCAGACTGGGCAACATAGTGAGACCTTGTCTTTACAAAAAATACAAAAATTAGCCGAGCATGATGGCATGTGCCTGTAGTCCTAGCTACTTAGGAGGCTGAAGTGGGAGGATCGCTTGAGCCCATGAAGTGGAGGTTGCAGTGAGCCAAGATTGTGCCACCACACTCCAGCCTGGGCAACTAAGACCCTATCTCATAAAAAGGAAAACACTATTAGAATATAATAGTTAATTGAACTTGTATTTAGAACAAAACAGTGTGGGTATGTGAGCTAACAGGAAACAAGAAAAATACTGTATAATGCAAGCAAGCCATTGATGTAACTGTCATATTTGTTAGATTTATGGAAAAGTGCCTACTATGTCTCAGCAGTGTTCTCCATAGTAGGGTCACAATGGTGAACAAAAATCCTACCTTCATGAAGCTTACATCCTTGTAAAGTATTTTTTATGTTAGCTTGGTATGGCTGAGCTCTATCTTTATCTAGACCCATGTCTTTATATAGACCCAGCACTTTGGGAGGGTGAGGCAGGCAGTTCACCTGAGGTCAGGAGTTGACGACCAGCCTGGCCAACATGGCAAAACCCTGTCCCTACCAAAAATACAAAAATCAGCTGCGTATGGGGTACGCGTCTGTAGTCCCAGCCACTCAGGAGGCTGAGGCATGAGAATCACTTGAACCCAGGAGGCAGAGGTTGTAATAAGCTGAGACTGTGCCACTGCACTCCAGCCTGGGTGAAAGTGAGACCCATGTCAAAAAAACAAAAATTAATTAAAAATAAATTTTTTGTAGAAAAGAGGTTCCACTATGTTCCCCAGGCTGATATCGAATTATTGGCCTCAAGCTATCTTCCCACCTTGGCCTCCCAAAGTGCTGGGATTACAGGCATGAGCCACGAGGCCCACCTAAATTTATATGTAAATAGCCATATGTGGCTAGTGGCTACTGTATCAGACCTCACAGTTCTGTACAGATAATGCACAGCACAGAGTAGCATATACTATACACGCCCTACTACATCTTGCTTTGCTCCCTTAACAGCACCTATGCATCTTGGAGATAGATTGCCCCAGTCTGCCTCATTTTTAAAAACTGCTGTATAATATCCTCTTGTAATCCACAAAGGCAATCCCAGACCCAGCCTGGAGAGCCATGGGTCATCACTTTTTACAACAAGCTCTAAAATCTTCCACATATACCATAACCAAGGCACTTCAAAACAACCCTAGGTTCCTGATTCTTCCACTGAAGTACCCAGGGCACCTCTGCTCCCTCCCTGCCCTCTCTGCAGTACGGCAGAGTGAACATAAAATGGTTTAATATAGGCTTCGCCTGGTGCGGGGACTCCCGCCTGTAATCCCAGTACTTTGGGAGACCAAGGCAGGAGGATCACTTGCCAGGAGTTCAAAACCAGCCTTGGCAACAAAGTGAGGCCCGTCTCTACAAAAAAAAAAAAAAAAAGAAGAGGTCCCTTTTTCTG
Source organism: Symphalangus syndactylus (assembly GCF_028878055.3). Lineage (NCBI taxonomy): Eukaryota > Metazoa > Chordata > Mammalia > Primates > Hylobatidae > Symphalangus > Symphalangus syndactylus. The sequence continues at coordinate 47,444,915 of NC_072442.2, read as the reverse complement.
TGAGATTGATGGATGTAGGGGAGCGGGCCTTTGAGTTGGAAGGGAGGCATTAAGGATCAGTCATTTACAGCAGCATCCAAGGATGTTCAAGGCTAGAGATCCACAGGTGTATTTTCAGAAACTGAATTTCTTGGTGGGGCACAGTGGCTCATGCCTGTAATTCCAGCACTTTGGGAGGCCAAGGTGAGCGGATCACTTGAGATCAGGAGTTCAAGAGCAGCCTGGCCAACATAGTGAAACTGTTTTTACAAAAAAAATATATAAAAATTAGCCGGGCATGGAGGTGGGCATCAGTAATCCCAGCTATTCGGGAGGCTGAGGCAGGAGAATCACTTGAACCCAGGAGGCAGAGGTTGCAGTGAGCTGAGATCACGCTACTGCACTCTAGCCTGGGCGACAGAGTGAGACTGTCTCAAAAAACAAAAAACAAAACAACAACAACAAAAAACTCAAAACAGGCCGGGCACAGTGGCTAAGACCTGTAATCCCAGCCCTTTGGCAGGCTGGGGCGGGTGGATCACCTGAGGTCAGGAGTTCTAGACCAGCCTGACCAACATGGTGAAACCCCATCTTTACTAAAAATACAAAAATTAGCCGGGCATGGTGGTGCATGCCTATAATCCCAGCTACTAGGGAAACTGAGGCAGGAGAATTGCTTGCACCCAGGAGGCAGAGGATGCAGTGAGCTGAGATCGTGCCATTGCATTCCAGACTGGGCAACAAGAGTGAAACTCCATCTCAAAAGAAAAAAAAACCCAAACAAACAAAACCCCTGAATTTCCCTGTGGACACCTTTTCTCTGGCAGCCTTTTTCAATGAGGAGTATGTTTTCTCCAATACTATATGGCCTGCAGACCGCTCAGCTTTCATTCTAGTGAAAACATTCCAGAAAAAACTCTGAATCAATCCCAGGTGTTTCTCCAATCAACTCAGGATGATTGTGTGTCACCTGCTGCCCAGCTAGAATGACACCTCTCCAGGCCTCTGACTTAGCTAGGTCTCCACCTTGTGACTCCACCCTAGACTCCCCGCCTTCTTCCTTTGCAAAGCCTCAGACACCCAAATGCCTACCAAAAGTGGGTAGGGCGCCAGGACACCTCCAAGTATAAGTGGGGCTCTCCAGCACGCCTGGACGTGGAGGCGTGATGCAGAGTGGTGGCTGCTCGTGACACTCATTTCACCCCTTTCTGTGCAGGTGCCAGAAGCCCAGGAAGCACATATCAAGGCTCACTTGCCAGCGAGGTGCTGCCAATAGAATGTAGTCACGTGGAATTTTGGAATGTGGAAAGGAGGTAGAAGTCATCCTTTCCTCCCCCGTAGCAGCAGGCGTGCAGGCTCTGGTGGTCAGCTGGACTCCATACTCCCCCACCAGTCACCAGCCTGGGGACTGTGGGGACTGCAAGGACCTCAGCAGCGGTTTCCCAAGTTTCCTGACTTCTTCCGTCCTCTGGAAATCAGCTGTGGTAAAGTAGCCTGAAAGCCAGTGGTGCAACCCCCTCCCCCCAACCTTCACCACCTCTAGCCCCTCCAATGATAAGCACTAATTACCTATATACAACCCCTTATTGTTTGAAATATCTCGAGTAATTTCTGTTTTCCTATCTGGGGTAGTGGAACATAAGAAGAAATATACATTTGGTCTCTGCCCACAGTTCCTAACACAAAGCTCCTAAAACCCTTGGAAACTCCTGAATGATGGTGGTGCTGGGCATTGTCTTCCTTTCTTAAAAAATTTATCATTTTTCTTTTCTCCCAGGGGTTTTTTTCTTTAAAAAAAAAAAAAAAAACTTTTCTTTTAGGTTAAGGAATACACATGCACATTCGTTATATAGGTAAACTTGTGTCACGACAGTTTGTTGTACAGATTATTTCACAGATTATTTCGTCACCCAGGTACTAAGCCTAGTACCCAACAGTTTTTTCTGCTCCTCTCCCTCCTCCCACCCTCCACCCTCAGGTAGGGCCTAGTGTGTGTTGTTCCCTTGTGTTTATGAGTTCTCATCATTTTGCTCCCACTTATAAGAACATGCTTGCGCCACTGCACTCCAGCCTGGGCGACAGAGCGAGACTCTGTCTCAAAAAAAAAAAAAAAAAGAACATGCAGTGTTTGGTTTTCTGTTCCTGTCTTAGTTTGCTGAGGATAATGGCCTCCAGCTCCATCCGTGCTCCTGTGAAAGACATGATCTCGCTGTTTTTTATGGTTGCACATCTTTTGTTCTAACATTTGGTCCTTAAACCTGGTTCCTGACACAGAGCTCCTAAATCCCTTGGAATTTTCTGGGTGATAGAAGCGTCCTTTGTTCTCATGAGGTGGCTCTCGGTAGGCTCCTTATTTGGGGACTGGTCACGAAAAAGACCTAACTATGGTTGGAAGCGTTGTGCTGTCAGCCCCATTCCCCATCCTCTGGGGTGGGGAGTGGAGCTGGAGCTCAATCATGCCTATGTGACAAAGCCTCCATAATAATCCTTAAAAGACAGGACTTGGAGAGCTTCTGGGTTGGCGAACACATCCCTGTTCTGGGAGGGTGGTGCACCCCAACTCCCCAAGGACACTTCCAGACCTCACCCTGTGTATCTCTTCATCTGGCTGTTCATTTGTGTCCTTTAAAATATCCTTTGTAATAAATCAGCAATAGTAAGAAAACTGTTTTCCTGGGTTCCATGAGCTGTTTTAGCAAATGTTCAAACCTGAGGAGGGAGTTGTGGGGACCTCCAATTTATAGCCAGTTGGTCAGATGCATAGGCGATACTTGGCCTTGCACCTGGGGTCTGACGTGGGGGTGGTCCTGACTGAGCCCTTAAGCTGTGGAGTCTGGTGCTCACTGTGCTTAGGGCTTCTCTGCCTTTGTAGTGTCCTGTCTAGAAGCCTTTCCTTCCTCTTGTCAGCTCAGAAAACTTTTCTTCCACTTCCCTTCTTCTAAGCCGTCCCTTCCATCTACTCCTTTCCAGCCCACCAAGAGCAGAACCACGGCTGGCTCCACTGCCACCATGCCATTCCACACTCTCTCCTCAGGATGTATTCAGATGTCCAGCCCTCCCCCAAGTCTAGGAGCCCTTTGAGGAAAGGGATGCTGGCCTAGTCAACTCTTTCCCAGCACCAGGCACAGTGTCTGGCACGTTTCATCTTGTTCATGGACTCTTCCCCAGGCAGCCTGACCTTCCCTCCTCTGAACTGCTGCATTTCTTGTCTGCATCATGTTTGCCCTAATCAGATATCACCTTATTTCCATCTTTTAAAAAATGCTTTATTTCTCTGGCAGGCCTCATTGGAATCACAATTCTCATTCATTTAGTAACTGTTGGCCTTGTATCCACCTCTCTCTGGCACTCAGGTCTCACTTAAGAGCTGGCCGTCTGAGCTGTGATTTGCGATCAGTGAGATGGAGACAGAGGCAGCCCTAGGCAGTCATGTTTTGTTCCACCTGACACTGGGTGCCACTCCCCCTCCCAGGCTACAGGCGGGCATGGGCACTAGCCTGGGAGAGACAGCTCATCCATACTCTGGCCCAGCAGAAACTCTGAGCTTAGACAAAACTGCTCAATTGAGGACAAACTGGGCAAAGTAGAATCTTACTTTGGGAGTTTTTAGAAATATGGTGGGGTGGCATTTGGGAAAAATAAGAATTGCAGCTGGGCATGATGGCACACACCTGTAGACCCCCAGCTACTCTGGAGGCTGAGGTAGGAGGATCTTTGGAGCCCAAGAGCTTGAGGCAGCAGTGAGCTATGAATGCACCACTATACTCCAGCATGGGTGACAGATCAAGACCCTGTCTGAAAAAAAAAAAGTACACATTTGAGATACATAAAATTTTCTTGTTATATAAAAACATTATAAGCATCAAAATGTGAAATTATGTAAAGATGCCAAAATAGGAATCTGGAGGTGCTTGGAATCCAGAGTTTGGGAGCCCAGCAGTGCAAGGATCTCTAGTCTTGGCTTTTTTTTTTTTTTGAGATGGAATGTCGCTCTGTTGCCCAGGCTGGTGTGCAGTGGCCCATTATGAGCTCACTGCAACCTCCGCCTCCCAGGTTCAAGCAATTCTCCCTCCCTCAGCTTCCTGAGTAACTGGGATTACAGGCGTGCATCACCACCCCCAGCTAATTTTTGTATTTTTTAGTAGAGACAGAGTTTTGCCATGTTGGCCGGGGTGGTCTTGAACTCCTGCCTCAGGTGGTCCACCTACCTCAGCCTCCTAAAGTGCTGGGATTACAAGCATGAGCCACTGCACCCGGCCTTGTCTTGGCTTCTTGTCAGCTCCCTGCTTATGTCCAACACTCACCCCTGTTAGAGCTGGTGTGGGGAGCTTCTGTCCTGGTGACTTAACAGTGTAATTAAAGTGCTTAGCACTGTACCTGTACCACAGCTGGTGCCAATAACAGCAGCTGCAATCATCCTCACCATCCGCATGTTATTGTTATATTAACTCTTTGATGGCAACCCTGGCTTATCCCCCCATCTCCCTATGCCCTACAGCAGGGCAGTGGAATGGTTAAGAGGCTTTGAAGTCTAACAGTGCTGGCTTAAAACCCTAATTTGTCGTTTTGGATGTGTGGCTTTGGACACTTTGGGCAGGTCACCTACGTTCTTCGAGCCCTATATCCTTATCTGTCAGATGATGATTTTTTTTTTTTTTTTTTTTTTTTTTTTTTTTTGAGACGGAGTCTCATTCTCTTGCCCAGGCTGGAGTGCAGTGGCTTGATCTTGGCTCACTGCAAGCTCCACCTCCCGTGTTCACACCATTCTCCTGCCTCAGCTTCCTGAGTAGATGGGACTACAGGCTCCTGCCACCACGCCCGGCTAATTTTTTTGTATTTTTAGTAGAGACGGGGTTTCACTGTGTTAGCCAGGATGGTCTCGATCTCCTGACCTCGTGATCCGCCCGCCTCGGCTTCCCAAAGTGTCAGATGATTTTAACAACTATGCTTCCATGAATTTCTGGGCTAAATGATATGACTGTAAAATGCCTAACCCAGGGTTTAGCATCAAGTAAGCAAATTGTAAATGGTAGCTGCTGCTCTGCCTATGATTATTTAGTCTTGTGCTTTAAACTCAAATATTTGTTGGCCCACTGAAGTCACCACACAGAGAAAGATGCTTTTCATTCTCAGTAAAGAACTTTGGGAGATAACTGGGGCAGCAGCAAGAGAACAGGTGTCTTATGTCCAGCATTAGCAAACTCATCGGAACTGATGGGCAGCTCACTTTGCTTAGAACCTGCACCAGCACACACACGGGGCTGCTTCCCAGTCACACTGCTCCTGGGAAGGTAGGGGGGCTGCTGTTCTGCAGTTAGCGCCGTTCTTTACCTCCTATTACCGAACTGCCAGAGTTCATTTGTGTTCAATTAGGTAGATTACCAATTCTTGTTCATTCTGATTTTCTTTTGCTCACTAACCAAATGTGATTTATTAGTGACTTTTTCTTTGAAGATGGAGTGGAGGAATCCTGGCGCCTTCTGCAACATTCTGCTGCTGTTATGGAACAGTACAGTTACGGATGTGCATCAGCGGGGGATGGGGAAAGGCTAGGGCAGTACATGTGAATGGAGAGGTAGCCCCACCAGTATGTTTTCTGAAATACAGTCCCGCAGCGGGCAGTCTTGAGAAATTACTATTCTCACACGCTCTTCTGGACCCTACCCCTCCAGCACCTCCCTGCTATCCAAGGGTTGGGATTTTTAAAAAGAAAAACAAATTAAAAAAAAAGCAATGTGAATCTTTTGTCATCTTGTAAGGGTGAAAAGCCCTCTACCAAGTCTGGATGAACATTCATGCATGTGCTTGAGGGCTTGGGAAAAAGGCAGGGCTTGCCCCCACAGTGCAGGTAGGCCCAGTGATCCTATGATAGGGGCCAGGAGATGGGAGGTCCCCTGTGGGCAGGAGTTCAAGTATGTGGGATTATATGACTGGTGCTTGGTGAACCAAGGGAGAGGGCACCAAAAACAATGGTATTTAATTGCAAAATCTCCACCTCCTGAGGATATGTTTTCAGGTCTGGGTGACTAATTAGACTGGGAAACAAGGGAGGGAACGATGGCCCTGTGCTTCCTCTGCCCACTGCCTCTGGATGCATGGGCCGCCGGCTTCAGTCCTGCTTTTCCTTCTGATGGCCCTTGTTGTTTATGCTACGTATTTTTGCAGGAGGCCTGAGGTGGGCTGGGGTCAGTCTTTGTTCTCCTGTGACAGGGCTTCACTCTCCTCCCCGTTCTCTGCTGGGGTTTCGCTGTCCCTGGGATAAGAATAACAATGCCAAGGTTTTGATTCTTGAAAGGGGCAATTAAGCTTCTCACCACCCCCCCCCCCCCCCATTTTAGATGGGAACTGTGAGGGCTCCGTCATTTACCCAGGGTCCTAGTTGAGGCTCTCGTCCTCAAGAGATGACTTGGACAGCTTCCATGTGTGATTATATACTCTTGTGGCACTGAGAGAGTTGTACATATCTTTAAGCCAGAGCGGCTGTCCGAATGAGGAAAGTCCATCCTAGAAGACAGAAAGGGAAATATTAATTTTGCATGTCCTCTGCTTTCCCTGGCCACAGCAATGAATCCTCCAATGTACCTGACTCTCCCTTTGCGAAGAGTATCTCCTCCGTGGCAGAAATCTGTCCCTGGGGAGACACATGCACAAGACAGTGAGTGGTGCAGCCGTTTCCCACGTATCTCACAATGTACTTCTCTGGTCTTATTAGGACTAAATGAGTATCTCAGTCCATAATCACAGTGAGAAGAACCACCACAGACCACATACCTGGGGTCTTGAAAATAATTCCATGCATGTGGGCCTTTCAGAAGCTCTCCATGTCTGTCCAGAAGGGCCCCACAATATACTGGGGGGACTTTGTATGTGGCTCAGCACGGAGCAGGGGCAGGATGTTCAGTCCCACTCACCCCCTTGGCCAAGTGCCCTTGTGCAGTGAACAAACTGCACAACCATGCTGGGCAGAAGCATTTTATATCAGTCCCCTTCGGACTTAGTCTCACAGGCATCATTTGATGGGGGGTGGGAGATGAAGTGGTTCTTCCTTTTCTAGATACTTTATTCTATAAGTTGGATCACCTCAAGCAAATGCCTGAGTGCAGCTAGCCAAGTTCTCTATCTCACAGTCTTCATACGGCTGGCTGTCGCTGATGAGTGAGTGAGCTGTGAAATCAGCTTAAAGCACAACATGTTCTTTTTGAATGTGAATAAAATAGGAAAAGGCAGAGTGCATTGTGTGACCATGGGGCAAGACACTCTCCTTTTCTCTTTCTCAGTTTTCCCGTCATAAAAGGACAAACTACTGTCTAAGCTCTCCATAGTTAAAATTCTTTTCTTTTTTTTATTTGAGACAGTTTTGCTCTTGTTCCCCAGGCTGGAGTGCAATGGTGCTATCTTGGCTCCCTGCAACCTGCGCCTCCTGGGTTCAAGCAGTTCTCCTGCCTCAGCCTCCCAAGTAGCTGGGATTATAGGCCTGCGCCACCACGCCCAGCTAATTTAGTATTTTTAGTAGAGATGGGGTTTCACCATGTTGGTCAGGCTGGTCACGAGCTCCTAACCTCAAGTGATCCCAAAGTGCTGTGATTACAGGCGTGAGCCATCCTGCCTGGCCTTTCTGGTTAAAATTCTGTGAGGTTTGCATAAAAGGAATAGAGTGGGGGCCCAAAAACCAGTAAGATGAGAAAATAGTGTTTCCTCAGTTCTAGGATCCAGGGAAAAAAAAAGAAATAAATAAAAAAGAGAAAGTACTGTTTCCTGCCACTTAAGAGGAAGGACTCACATATCCTACCTTCCATCAGCCTTGAAGGAGACGAGTGCCCTCTCTCTCACACCCGGTGGCCTTCCCTTCCCCTTTCCCAGAGCCTCCAAGAAGGCCCCTGGCCTGGCCTGATGCCCACCATCAGCAGCAACAGGGACCAAAACCTTTCTCCTTCCTATCCCTCCCCACCTCCTGAAAGGGCTGGGGACAGCAGGTGTGTCCTTGTTAGTTCCATCCAGCTCAGCTTTGGCTGGGGAGCTAATTTCACTGGAGCCAGGCTAAGCACTAGGGTAAGTAAGTATTTGTCCTGTCTTGGGTAGTTCCCTCACTGAAAAATGAGGGTAGAGTTCTAAGCCCTCCTCTAATTCTAAAATTCTAATTAAAACGTTGCGAGACTAGTGGTGGTGCATGCCTGTAACCCCAGCTACTCGGGAGGCTGAGGCAGGAGAATCGCTTGAACCTGGGAAGTGGAGGTTGCCGTGAGCCGGGATCGTGTCATTGCACTCCAGCCTGGCAACAAGAGGGAAACTTCGTCTCAAAAGAAAAGAAAAAAAAATCACCAGACTAATATTTACCTTGAGAATCCTTCTTCATCTTCTTGTGGTGGCCTTCGGTGACAATAAATCTGTTTTAGAAGAAAACACAATTAAGATTATCTATGACAACAACCACCATCTCCAAATCTGTATTGATTCCTTTTATTCATTACAAGTCTCATCTACCTGATGAGGTAACTTTTTTGAAGACAGGAATTGTATGCTGTGTAACACTGCTTTGATTCTTCCATAGTTCAGTCATCCTTGCTATCTTGCGGGGGATTGGTTCTAGGATACCGCCCCCACACCATACCAGAATCTGTGGATGCTCAATCCCTTACATATAATGCTATAGTATTTGCTTATAACCAACACACATCCCCCCTATACTTTATTTACTTAGCGACAGGATTGCCCTCTGTTACTCAGGCTGGAGTGCGGTGTCACAATCACAGCTCACTGTAGCCTCAACCTCCTGGGCTCCAGTGATCTACCCACCTCAGCCTCTTGAGTAGCTGGGACTACAGGTGCATACCACCACACCTGGCTTTTTTTTTTTTTAATTTTTAATAAAGACAAGCTCTCACTATGCTGCCCAGGTTGGCCTCCCAATGTGTTGGGATTACAAGCGTGAGCCACCATGCCTGGCCCCATGTAATTTAAGTCATCACTAATAAAATGTACACATATTGTACAGTGGTGACAGTTGTTATATTGTACTTTCTATTTGTATTTTTATTGGTTTTTTTTCTTCAAATATTCAGCCTGATCTAGTTGAATCTGAAGATGTGGACCTGCTGATGAAGAGGGCTGACTGTATCTAACTTAGGGTCTTGCATGCAGCTGACACTTAATACATTTTATTGACTGTTTTAGATAACATTCAACAGATAATTCCTAATAAAAACTCTTAAAAGTAGGAGAGGGGTGGAGCCAAGATGGCGGAATAGGAACAGCTCCGGTCTCCAGCTCCCAGCCCCAGCGACACAGAAGACGGGTGATTTCTGCATTTCTGCTTGAGGTACCGGTTTCATCTCACTAGGGAGTGCCAAACAGTGGGTGCAGGACAGTCGGTGAAGCGCACTGTGCGCGAGCCGAAGCAGGGCGAGGCATTGCCTCACTTGGGAAGAGCAAGGGGTCAGGGAGTTCCCTTTCCTAGTCAAAGAAAGGGGTAACAGACGGCACCTGGAATATCGGGTCAGTCCCACCCTAACACTGCGCTTTTCCAACGGGCCTGGAAAATGGCACACTAGGAGATTGTGTCCTGCACCTGGCTCGGAGGGTCCTATGACCACAGAGTCTCGCTGATTGCTAGCACAGCAGTCTGAGATCAAGCTGCAAGGTGGCAGCGAGGCTGGGGGAGGGGCGCCCGCCATTGCCCAGGCTTGCTTAGGTAAACAAAGCAGCCAGGAAGCTCGAACTGGGTGGAGCCCACCACAGCTCAAGGAGGCCTGCCTGCCTCTGTAGGCTCCACCTCTGGGGGCAGGGCACAGACAAACAAAAAGTCAGCAGGAACCTCCACAGACTTAAATGTCCCTGTCTGACTGACAGCTTTGAAGAGAGTAGTGGTTCTCCCAGCACGCAGCTGGAGACCTGAGAACGGACAGACTGCCTCCTAAAGTGGGTCCCTCACCCCTGAGCAGCCTAACTGGGAGGCACCCCCCCAGTAGGGACAGACTGACACCTCACTCGGCCGGGTACTCCTCGGAGACAAAACTTCCAGAGGAACTATCAGACAGCTGAATTTGTGGTCTCACAAAAATCCGCTGTTCTGCAGCCACCGCTGCTGACACCCAGCCAAACAGGGTCTGGAGTGGACCTCTAGTAAACTCCAACAGACCTGCAGCTGAGGGTCCTGTCTGGTAGAAGGAAAACTAACAAACAGAAAGGACATCCACACCAAAAACCCATCTGTACATCACCATCATCAAAGACCAAAAGTAGATAAAACCACAAAGATGGGGAAAAAACAGAGCAGAAAAACTGGAAACTCTAAAAAGCAGAGCACCTCTCCTCCTCCAAAGGAATGCAGTTCCTCACCAGCAACGGAACAAAGCTGGATGGAGGATGACTTTGACGAGTTGAGAGAAGAAGGCTTCAGACGATCAAACTACTCTGAGCTACGAGAGGAAATTCAAAACAATAGCAAAGAAGTTAAAAACTTTGAAAACAAATTAGAAGAATGGATAACTAGAATAACCAATGGAGAGAAGGGCTTAAAGGAGCTGATGGAGCTGAAAGCCAAGTTTCGAGAACTACGCGAAGATTGCAGAAGCCTCAGTAGCAGATGCGATCAACTGGAAGAAAGGGTATCGCTGATGGAAGATGAAATGAATGAAATGAAGCGAGAAGGGAAGTTTAGAGAAAAAAGAATAAAAAGAAATGAACAAAGCCTCCAAGAAATTTGGGACTATGTGAAAAGACCAAACCTATGTCTGATTGGTGTACCTGAAAATGACGGGGAGAATGGAACCAAGTTGGAAAACACTCTGCAAGATATTATCCAGGAGAACTTCCCCAATCTAGCAAGGCAGGCCAACATTCAGATTCAGGAAATACAGAGAACGCCACAAAGATACTCCTCGAGAAGAGCAACTCCAAGACACATAATTGTCAGATTCACCAAAGTTGAAATGAAGGAAAAAATGTTAAGGGCAGCCAGAGAGAAAGGTCGGGTTACCCACAAAGGGAAGCCCATCAGACTAACAGCTGATCTCTCGGCAGAAACTCTACAAGCCAGAAGAGAGTGGGGGCTGATATTCAACATTCTTAAAGAAAAGAATTTTCAACCCAGAATTTCATATCCAGCCAAACTAAGCTTCATAAGTGAAGGAGAAATAAAATACTTTACAAACAAGCAAACGCTGAGTGATTTTGTCACCACCAGGCCTGCCCTAAAAGAGCTCCTGAAGGAAGCACTAAACATTGAAAGGAACAACTGCTACCAGCCACTGCAAAAACATGCCAAATTGTAAAGACCATCGAGGCTAGGAAGAAACTGCATCAACTATCGAGGAAAATAACCAACTAACATCATAATGACAGGATCAGATTCACATATAACAATATTAACGTTAAATGTAAATGGGCTAAATGCTCCAATTAAAAGACACAGACTGGCAAACTGGATAAGGAGTCAGGACCCATCAGTGTGCTGTATTCAGGAAACCCATCTCATGTGCAGAGACACGCATAGACTCAAAATAAAGGGATGGAGGAAGATCTATCAAGCAAATGGAAAACAAAAAAAGGCAGGGGTTGCAATCCTAGTCTCTGATAAAATAGACTTTAAACCAACAAAGATCAAAAGAGACAAAGAAGGCCATTACATAATGGTAAAGGGATCAATTCAACAAGAAAAGCTAACTATCCTAAATAGATATGCACCCAACACAAGAGCACCCAGATTCATAAAGCAAGTCCTGAGTGACCTACAAAGGGACTTAAACTCCCACACAATAATAATGGGAGATTTTAACACCCCACTGTCAACATTAGACAGATCAACGAGACAGAAAGTTAACAAGGATATCCAGGAATTGAACTCAGCTCTGCACAAAGTGGACCTAATAGACATCTGCAGAACTCTCCACCCCAAATCAACAGAATATACATTTTTTTCAGCACCACATCACACCTATTCCAAAATTGACCACATAGTTGGAAGTAAAGCTCTCCTCAGCAAATGTAAAAGAACAGAAATTATAACAAACTGTCTTTCATACCACAGTGCAATCAAACTAGAACTCAGGATTAAGAAACTCACCCAAAACCACTCAACTACGTGGAAACTGAACAACCTGCTCCTGAATGACTATTGGGTACATAATGAAATGAAGGCAGAAATAAAGATGTTCTTTGAAACCAACGAGAACAAAGACACAACATACCAGAATCTCTGGGACACGTTCAAAGCAGTGTGTAGAGGGAAATTTATAGCACTAAATGCCCACAAGAGAAAGCAGGAAAGATCCAAAATTGACACCCTAACATCACAATTAAAAGAACTAGAAAAGCAAGAGCAAACACATTCAAAAGCTAGCAGAAGGCTAGAAATAACTAAAATCAGAGCAGAATTGAAGGAAATAGAGACACAAAAAACCCTTCAAAAAATTAATGAATCCAGGAGCTGTTTTTTTGAAAAGATCAACAAAATTGATAGACCGCTAGCAAGACTAATAAAGAAGAAAAGAGAGAAGAATAAAATAGATGCAATAAAAAATGAAAAAGGGGATATCACCACCGATCCCACAGAAATACAATCTACCATCAGATAATACTACAAACACCTCTATGCAAATAAACTAGAAAATCTAGAAGAAATGGATAAATTCCTCGACAAATACACCCTCCCAAGACCAAACCAGGAAGAAGTTGAATCTCTGAACAGACCAATAACAGGTTCTGAAATTGTGGCAATAATCAATAGCTTTCCAATCAAAAAGAGTCCAGGACCTGATGGATTCACAGCCGAATTCTACCAGAGGTACAAAGAGGAACTGGTACCATTCCTTCTGAAACTATTCCAATTGATAGAAAAAGAGGGAATCCTCCCTAACACATTTTATGAAGCCAGCATCATCCTGATACCAAAGCCTGGCAGAGACATAACCAAAAAAGAGAATTTCAGACCAATATCCTTGATGAACATTGATGCAAAAATCCTCAATAAAATACTGGCAAACCGAATCCAGCAGCACATCAAAAAGCTTATCCACCATAATCAAGTGGGCTTCATCCCTGGGATGCAAGGCTGGTTCAACATATGCAAATCAATAAATGTAATCCAGCATATCAACAGAACCAAAGACAAAAACCACATGATTATCTCAATAGATGCAGAAAGGGCCTTTGACAAAATTCAACAACCCTTCATGCTAAAAACTCTCAATAAATTAGGTATTGATGGGACGTATCTCAAAATAATAAGAGCTATCTATGACAAACCCACAGCCAATATCATACTGAATGGGCAAAAACTGGAAGCATTCCCTCTGAAAACTGGCACAAGACAGGGATGCCCTCTCTCACCACTCCTATTCAACATAGTGCTGGAAGTTCTGGCCAGAGCAATCAGGCAGGAGAAGGAAATAAAGGGTATTCAATTAGGAAAAGAGGAAGTCAAATTGTCCCTGTTTGCAGATGACGTGATTGTATATCTAGAAAACCCCATTGTCTCAGCCCAAAATCTCCTTAAGCTGATTAGCAACTTCAGCAAAGTCTCAGGATACAAAATCAATGTACAAAAATCACAAGCATTCTTGTACACCAATCACAGACAAAGAGAGAGCCAAATCATGAGTGAACTCCCATTCACAATTGCTTCAAAGAGAATAAAATACCTAGGAATCCAACTTACAAGGGATGTGAAGGACCTCTTCAAGGAGAACTACAAACCACTGCTCAATGAAATAAAAGAGGATACAAACAAATGGAAGAACATTCCATGCTCATGGGTTGGAAGAATCAATATCGTGAAAATGGCCATACTGCCCAAGGTAATTTATAGATTCAACGCCATCCCCATCAAGCTACCAATGACTTTCTTCACAGAATTGGAAAAAACTACTTTAAAGTTCATATGGAACCAAAAAAGAGCCCGCATCGCCAAGTCAATCCTAAACCAAAAGAACAAAGCTGGAGGCATCACACCACCTGACTTCAAACTATACTACAAGGCTACAGTAACCAAAACAGCATGGTACTGGTACCAAAACAGAGACATAGATCAATGGAACAGAACAGAGCCCTCAGAAATGATGCCGCATATCTACAACTATCCGATCTTTGATAAACCTGACAAAAACAAGAAATGGGGAGAGGGTTCCCTATTTAATAAATGGTGCTAGGAAAACTGGCTAGCCATATGTAGAAAGCTGAAACTGGATCCCTTCGTTACACCTTATACAAAAATTAATTCAAGATGGATTAAAGACTTAAATGTTAGACCTAAAACCATTAAAATCCTACAAGAAAACCTAGGCAATACCATTCAGGACATAGGCATGGGCAAGGACTTCATGTCTAAAACACCAAAAGCAATGGCAACAAAAGCCAAAATTGACAAATGGGATCTAATTAAACTAAAGAGCTTCTGCACAGCAAAAGAAACTACCATCAGAGTGAACAGGCAACCTACAGAATGGGAGAAAATTTTTGCAACCTACTCATCTGACAAAGGGCTAATATCCAGAATCTACAATGAACTCAAACAAATTTACAAGAAAAGAACAAACAACCCCATCAAAAAGTGGGCAAAGGACATGAACAGACACTTCTCAAAAGAAGACATTTATGCAGCCAAAAAACACATGAAGAAATGCTCATCATCACTGGCCATCAGAGAAATGCAAATCAAAACCACAGTGAGATACCATCTCACACCAGTTAGAATGGCCATCATTAAAAAATCAGGAAACAACAGGTGCTGGAGAGGATGTGGAGAAATAGGAACACTTTTATACTGTTGGTGGGACTGTAAACTAGTTCAACCATTGTGGAAGTCAGTGTGGCGATTCCTCAGGGATCTAGAACTAGAAATACCATTTGACCCAGCCATCCCATTACTGGGTATATACCCAAAGGACTATAAATCATGCTGCTATAAAGACACATGCACACGTATGTTTATTGCAGCACTATTCACAATAGCAAAGAGTTGGAACCAACCCAAATGTCCAACAACGATAGACTGGATTAAGAAAATGTGGCACATATACACCATGGAATACTATGCAGCCATAAAAAATGATGAGTTCATGTCCTTTGTAGGGACATGGATGAAATTGGAAAACATCATTCTCAGTAAACTATCGCAAGGACAAAAAACCAAATACCGCATGTTCTCACTCATAGGTGGGAATTGAACAATGAGAACTCATGGACACAGGAAGGGGAACATCACACTCCGGGGACTGTTGTGGGGTTGGGGGAGGGGGGAGGGACAGCATTAGGAGATATACCTAATGCTAAATGACGAGTTAATGGGTGCAGGAAATCAACATGGCACATGAATACATATGTAACAAACCTGCACATTGTGCACATGTACCCTAAAACCTAAAGTATAATAATAAAAAAAAAAAAAAAGAAAAAAAAAAAGTAGGAGAAAAAGGAAACCTGAGTCCCTCCTCTGAAGTGGCAGGA
Source organism: Symphalangus syndactylus (assembly GCF_028878055.3). NCBI lineage: Eukaryota > Metazoa > Chordata > Mammalia > Primates > Hylobatidae > Symphalangus > Symphalangus syndactylus. Next base: position 47,429,495 of record NC_072442.2, on the reverse strand, counting down.
AAACCAGCCTGGGCAACATAGCAAGGCCTTGTCTCTACAAACAAATTTTTTAAATTAGCTGCCTGCCTGTAGTCCCAGCCACTCAGGAAGCTGAGGCAGGAGGATCCCTGAAGCCCAGGAGTTTGATGTTACAGTGAGCTAGATCACACCATTGCTCTCCAGCCTGGGTGACAACAAGGCCCTGAGAAGGAAAAAAATAAGGAAAGGAAAAAGGAAAGGGGAAAGGAAGGAAAGAATAGAAGTATTGGAAAGGAAGAGACAAAACTATCATTATTTGCATATTAAATGATAAATGTTAGCCAAAGAAGCCTAAGAGAATCAACTAAGATTTTACTGGAAGTAATGAGAATTCAATACAGCGGCTATCTACAAAATCAAGAAATCAGCACACAAACCTCAAATACTTTTCCCATGTACCACCAATAACTAATTAGAAAATGGAAGAAAGATCCCATTTACAATGGCAATAGAAATGTATGAAGTATTTAGGAACAAAAATACAAAGATCTTTTATCTAACAAGAGATGTGCAAGATCTATATATGGAAACACTAAAGCTCTTCTGAAAGACATTACAGGAAATGAATACATGACATGAGATAGCACGTTCCTAGAATGTCGTACAGATGGCAATTCTCAAATTAATCTAAAATTTAACGTAATCCTATTCAAATCCCAAGACAGTTTTTGGTGGTGGCTGTTTTTGAGACAGGGCCCCGCTCTGTTGCCCAGGCTAGAGTGCAGTGGTATGACCACAGCTCACTGCATCCTCGACCTCCCAGGCTCAAGCAGTCCTCCCACTTCAGCCTCTGAAGTCTCTCATATGATGTCCAAGAAATGGTGACAAATCTCACAAAGGGACTAGGCTCAGCAGGGCTGGAATATTCAGGGAAGGTGTCAAGAAGAAAGATAAACTTGAGTTGGCTTTTGAGAGATTCATAGGACTCCCACAGGCAGAGTGAAATAAGGGCATTTTATGGACAAACACAGACAAAAGCAGAAATGCGGGTGGTGTGACTGGGGTATGGTGAGGGGCTGCTGTGGCTGGAATGGAGGGCTGCCACAATAATGGAAATGGTAAATGAGGCAAATAGGGTTGGACTGGTAGCATAGCGTCAAGGTTGCCAGCTTATTAAATCACTCTTCCCATATGCTAGCACTGGCCTGTTGGGAAAAGTAATACATCATGTAATCGAACAAAAGACAAACGGAGGCAAGCTCCAGGAATGGGCACTGTAAACAGGACTTGCCCCAGAGTAGCTAGATGTAGGCTTTAGATAAGTTGATGCAGCTGGGTGCAGTGGCTCATGCCTGTAATCCCAGCACTTTGGGAGGCCGAGACGGGTGGATCACCAGGTCAGGAGATCGAGACCATCCTGGCTAACATGGTGAAACCCCGTCTCTACTAAAAAAAACACAAAAAATTAGCTGGGCGTGGTGGCGGGCGCCTGTAGTCCCAGCTACTCGGGAGGCTGAGGCAGGAACCCGGGAGGTGGAACTTGCAGTCAGCCAAGATCAGGCCACTGCACTCCAGCCTGGGCGACAGAGCCAGACTCTGTCTCAAAAAATAAATAAATAAATAAATAAATAAATAAATAAAATAAAAATAAAAATAAAAAATAAAAGATAAGTTGATGCAGGTTGAGCATCTCTAATCTGAGGGGGAATGTCTCACATGGGGTCCAAGAAATGGTGACACATCTCACAGAGGGCCTGGGCTCAGGAGGGCTGGAGTATGAGACGTTCCCCCTCGCCTGTGAACTTCAAAATGTGGCCAACAATTTTTTAAAAGATGGCTACTCTGTAGTGCTTTAAATGGACCAATTTAGACAATGCCTTACACACTGGAGGACGATACTGTGTAAATCTAATACGTCTACAAGACAATACTTCTCTCTTTTGGCTCTCTCCTTCCTCTCCAGGGTGATGACAACTCCGTGAGGGTGGAGATTATACCCCTCTCATCATTTCAGCAACAAGGAAATAAATTAGTGGCAGAGTAAGGGTGATTTGGTGAGTACATCCAATTGTTGACATAGTTTTGGGTGGGAGAAATTTTGCCATTATATCGACTTCTTAAAATAGTCCAGTGGGATTAACTTGGTTTCAATTCACAGAGATCTGGAAGCGAGGATCCTTTAAAAATCCTGAAATACACACTGCAGTCAAAGAGCAAAGCACACACCTCAGCCTGAAATGACTGAAGAAGTATGTCAAGTAGCAGCAGGTGGGAAAGTGGCTTTGGTTTTCAGTTTGTGAGCTCTGAATCCACACAAAGACAAGACTGCATTCTGAAAACCTGAATTAATTATTGTCCTTACCACAATGAGGCAGAGAAGTATAATCAAACTCGTTACTATGATAGTCACAATTACTGCGAAGGCGAGTTTCTTCTTATAGCCATATCCTGGAACTTCCTTTGTGAGCTAAAAAAAACCAAACAGAATGAGAGCTAACTATTCAAAACCCCAATATTCCAGGTGAGTAGCTTACAGGTTCTTTTTTATTTTTTTGAAAGAGGGTCTCACTCTGTCACCCAGGCTGGAGTACAGTGGTTCAATCACCGTTCACTAGACTCGACCTCCCTGGGCTCAGGTGATCCTCCCACCTCAGCCTCCCAAGTAGCTGGGACTACAGACACGTGTCATCAATCCAGCTAATTTTTGTATTTTTAGTAGAGACAGGGTTTCACTATGTTGGCCAAGCTGGTCTCAAACTCCTGACTTCAAGTAATCCACCCACCTTGGCCTCCCAAAGTGCTGGGATTACAGGAGTAAGCTACCACCCCCGGCCTATGGTTCATCTTGTGCCCTAATCTATTTCACTCTTTACATGAGCAAAGTGGGAGATACTGTCATGGCCAAAGTTACATGGCCAAGATAAGCTATGGCCTGGGAGTCCCAGGTTCTCCTGTGTGGGCACTTTCCTGGGATATGCTAAATGATGGGAAATCTGGGTCTCATGTTTCTGTGTGGTCCTCACCTCAAGCGACTTCTGTTCTTTGTGTTCACTCTGGGCTTCCGTGCTCTCAATATAAGTAGCGGTCTTCCATTGGTCTGTATCCCATTCTACCTTGGATGCCTTTACTTCCTGCTGCTTGCTGAGAAGATTCAGCAGTTGGCCTGTCCTGAAGATGAGCCTGGCACAGGTCACTTGCACATCGGCCCCAGAGCAGTCCATCTTCAAGATCCGGATAACATGAGAAAGGAGCCTTCTCACATTGTTGTCGGGGATAAGGGACTGTAGCTGCTGGGTTAGCTGAATTTCAAACTGATCACCTGGGGACGAGAGCAATGGGTCATTGAAGCTTTTGGGCTCGGGGGACAGGTCAGTGCCCGCGTTGTTGTGTTCCCCTTTTGTCTCAGTTTGTGTAACAGTTGGCCCTAAGTCGAATGCAGTCCCAGTGGAGTCTGCCTCAGGAGGGTGATTGTAGTTTGTGTTTTCAGAGATGGTGCCTTCTGGCATGTTAGTGTTTTCCATAAAAACGTTTTCTTTAAAGGCATTTCTTGCAGTTGTGTTGTTTACATTTGTGTTTTTTATAAAACGTACTGAAGGAGCAGATACTTCCAGAAAAGGGTTTTCTTGAGGACTCAGGTCTCCTAAGGATGAAAAAGCCCCTTGTGAAGGGGAATTTATGAGGCTGTTTGCTGCAGAGAACGGAGGCCTGTTTGCGAGCATCAGTCTATTGAGATAACTTTTCTTTCTGAACTTTGGACTCTTTTTGAACTTGGGTGTTCTGTGGGCCACGTGGGAGCGAGTTTTGGGAAGGTGGTATTTTCTTCTGGAACGTATGATTGGTTTAGAATCCTCCATATGTGTGAGTCTCGCCTTTGCACTTTCTAAAATGGAAATAGCGTGGGTTAAGTCTTTCGATCTGTCTCTCACCTGAGGCAGGGCTTTTGCAGGGCTGGAGGTAGAAGGCGCGCCCTTGGAGAAGTGTTTCAGCACAGAGACTGCTGCCTTATGCTGTTGGGTGAACGAAGGCTTGCTGTAGACGGCGTTTCCCGCTAACTTCTCAGGCCCCTGCTGTATGTGAGGCTGTTCCAGCTCCCTTGGGGCTGGACTCCCGAGCCTTTTTTCTTCGGCAGCGTTCTCCACAGATGCCTGGGCACCCTGTTCCCTCCTGATGCTCTGCCTTCCCACCTCTTTGAAGTGCCTTTTCTGGATGCTGCTTGGGCCCATGACGACTCTGTTAACCCTCTGCAGGTTTTTACCTACACTTTGAATTTTTGCCAGGCTGTTTCCTGTGGTTGGCAGTTTAATGAACGGTAATAACATTGATTTCACATCTAGGTTTGCCGCTGAAAAATACGGCAAGATGTAACTTAGGGCACTGATAACATCACTCTCGTCATTGGTGTCTCGCTGCTCACTCCCAAAGCCTGACAAGTTGATGCCACTGCTGTCTGAGGGCGCCTCCGGCTCAACAGTCAGCTCAGTGCTTGTGTGATTCTTCCGGGCTTGTAACACCTTCATGAACGCTCCTTCTGGATTTCCTATAGATGCTTCTTCAGCTGTCAAAAAAGAAGAGACTGCTTTGATCATGAAAGATGATGGGACGGGATGCATCAGTCCATAGCTGTACACCCCAGTCACATAGAGTAGGAGTCAGCAAACATTTGAGTGCCATTCAGAGAGGAGAAACACACACCCAATCCTAAACCTATGAAATGGCAACAACAAAAGGAGAAAATACATCTTTTGAAAACACGGCCACCTACTTGGAACATTCCATAGTGTGACATAGAGTAACTCTGCTTAGGATTATTTCGTTGATCCCCAGGGGCCAACTGCCCAGTGCTCAGTCAAAGCCCAAGGTGGAAGACAAGTGCTTCCCTGATGAGCTGATGAGCTGGCCTCTCTGGAGACTGCTCCGTACCCTGTGCTGTCCTGCCTCAGATGCAGAGAGAGCACAAGGCTCCCGCTCTCCTCGTCCTCGGTGCGCCTGCGTTCTTGCTACCATCACAGCTGAATGCAATGAAAGGCGGTCCTCTGAGAGGAGCAGGGTGGAGATGCTAAAGTGGAGGCCCCCTCCCATTGCTGATAGATCCTCATCTGGCACGCGCTCCACCCACTCACCCCATTCTCTGCTCCCACATATCGTAGCCCCATCACAGAAGATGCGACATGGAAAAAAGCACTGTGTCCACCCTAGTTCTTAAATTTGGGCAGGGATTTGTGGTGTAGGTTAAGAGGTTTTTAAATTTGCCAGATTGGATGCCTATGTTGTTAAATACACAATGAATCTGTGGTATGATAGCAGTTTCTGGATAAACATTACTTGAGGTCCTAAAATGCAGAAGGGAAAAAGCAAGTTTTGTCAGATGCCTACTTTGCTTTCATTTCATCTCTAATATTTTGGATGGGGAATCATCCAAAGCTTCTGACTGCATGAAGGTCAAGTGTGCCAGTGTGCAGCTGGGTTTCTTTTCCAGAATTAAAAGTATTTTGGGTGGTGGTGAGGGTCAGCAGAAGAAGTAAATATTGTGAGAAACGGGAAACATGGGCTTGGGGAGAACCCAGAACTGGGGCCAGAAGACCTGGCACTAGGCTACAGCACTTAGCACCTCTGATCTTGTTTTCCTCATCTGTAAAAGGAGGTTAACAAAGCTTTTCTGCCCACTTCTTGGGGAAAAGGGAATAATATAATTGGTAAAAAAAAAAAAAAAAAAAGTTTTGAAAAATAAGCAACACTGACTTTATGTAACCATGCATTATTAATTATCCTCCCCATATCACTGGTAGATACCTGTATTCAAGCTATCTGGACATGAAAGCAGTCACATTTTAGAAGTCATGAAGTTGGTGCTAATAAATCTAATCTAAGAAACACTCTTGAAAGCCCTTGAGCGTTTGTTCTGTGAACAGAAAGGTTTGAGATTCGGAGCAAGTTCAGAGTTGGATGGTCTAAGAATGGAAAAGCCCTCCATTCCATTAGAAGAGCCAGGTAGCAATTTCTGGTTATGGAACCAGAAGCTCTCAGGCTTCAAATAAAACAGTATCACTTGTACTCCTATAAAACTGTAAAAACAGAAAAACCAAAACCGTATCTACATCTGTCCTATAAGGCAGAGAGTACTTGAGACCTCAGGGATTTAAAACCAGCTTACAAACTACATTGCACTATATGAAGAAATTATCACTGTGGGCAAAGCATCAAGCAGAGAGCACAGTACACAGTGTGTGGATGTTAATGGTATTCCCTAGCCTTCCCATTCCTTTGTCTTGGTCCTTTGTGCATATGGAACAGTTCTATTATTAAATTTTGTAATAATAACTGAGAACCTGACTCTCAGCAAGGGAGTAGTTCAGAAATTGAGGGAGTTTAACTCTGAATGAGTAAATAAAAATAAAGCAATTATGTCATTAGCTTAAAATTTTATCATCATTAAAAATAAAAAGTTTAAAAACAAATAATGTAACAATTTATCACCGCGCAATTTGGACTCACGACAATGTATGGTGTTTGTCAGACATGCACTGTTGCAATGCAGCTTGACTGTCTTGCAGACAGCCTCAATGCTGTTTTTAAATTGGCAGAGGCAGCAGGCCATATGGCTAGGTAAGATCCTATAGATGAAAACAGAGAGCAATAAATTAGTGGTAAAGCGGTTACTTGAGTAGGTAAAGGAGGCAGCCAACGCTACCAAAGGGGTGGGAAAAGGGTGCCATTGAAGCCTATGGACTGGACAGTTGGGTAGGAACCAGAAGGCCAACAGGAAGGAGGGCAAAGTTGCCCAACTGAAGGGTAAACATGGCAGTGAGTATGGTATGCCTAGAATAAAGGTGGTTGGGATTAGAATTGGGTGACAGTGATTAGTAGTTTAATTCAGAAGTATCTCTTCCCAACTCAAAAGTCTCACTTTGGGCTGAAAGTACAGAAGAAGAAGGTAGACTTTTAAGAAGTCTGAATAAGCCCCCAACTTCTAGAGTCCCTTTCTCAATTCCTGTTGGGAGTGGGAAATATTATAAATTACTCTGGGCATTAAAAATAGCTTAGTTTAACCTGGATTCCAGGGTTAAAAAATAACAAAGATTGCATTGGTCAAATCTGGACAATTTGAGCATTCAAAAGAATAACAACAATAAGTTACAACATATTTAATATAAAGAAGAATCCATGAAGAGTGATATTCAAAAAGAAAGAGGGGGAGTTCTTCTTCAATGAAATAATGCCAGCTAGTAAATATAGAAGGAATGACACAATTTTAAAAAGTGTCACTTTGCAACCATCAGTGTAATACAAATTCATTCAGACAAGGATTATCATTGATGCACATTTGGGTGAAAAGACATTTGAGAACAGGATCTTCACTGAACTCAAAGTAACAACCCACAGATTATTTATTAATTACCAAGGGGAAAATTGTTATTTTTTATTTTTATTTTTATTTTGTCACCCAGGCTGAAATACAGTGGCAAAATTATACCTCATTGCAGCCTCAACCCCCCTGGGCTCAAGGGATCCTCCAAATTCAGCCCCCTGAGTAGCTGGGAGTATAGGCTTGCACCACCATGCCCAGTTAATTTTTTTTTTTTTTTGTACTTTTGTATTTTCAGTAGTGACAGGGTTTCCCCATGTTGCTCAGGCTGGTGTAGAACTCCTGGGCTCAAGCAATCCTCCCACCTCGGCCTTCCAAAGTGCTGGGATTACAAGTGGGAGCCACTGCACCCAGCAAAATAATTACAATGGAGAGATCTGGAAGATCACCTTAGTCAAATGATCAAACTTAGTATTACAGGCCACCTGCAGTTACGAGGCAGGAAGGATACATCACCTATGCAGTATTTTTCCCAAAAATGCTTAACTTGAATTTCATCATGAGGAAACAGACAAATCCAGACTGTGGGACAATTTACAAGACAACTATCTTTGACTCTTAAAAAATGCCAATGTCATGAAAGATCAAAGAAAGTAGAAGCATGTTTTAGATTAAAGGAAATGAAGACATGACATGCAGTGCCTGATGTTTGATTGGATTCTGTACTATTCTTTCATCTTTCTGGCTTGTTTGAATTTTTTTCAACATGTAAATTTGGGCAAAAGAGGTAACCAAGACAATTGATTAATTTATTGTTGTGGCTTATTGGGGGCACTTTCAGAGAGATAAAAACAATCCCTGTAACTGAAGTAAAAGGTTAATCTTAGGCAGTATAGCATGGTCATTAAGGATACAGATTCCACAGCCAGACTGTGCTTAAATCTCAGCTCCGCTAATAATGTGAATTTGGGCAAATTGCTTAATCTCTGTTCCTTGGCCTTGTCATTATAATAGTACCTACCTCTAATGAATTTTGAGGATCAAATGAATCAGTACCTGAAAAATGCCTGGTGCACAGTGAGTGCTCAATAAGAGTTAACTATAATTATTATGTTGCAGAGGTTTTGGGGGGCCTCTTCTGAGTCCTCCAAAAGGATGGCTTTATTAGGGCCACATTAAGACTAAAACAGAAGAGGGTTTCATGGATACATGAAGTCTATGAGTTGGGGGTACAATGTATAGAGTTTTAGATTAAAACTGCATCCAATAAGTTGGCCTGACACATCTTTCGAACCTATAGAGGAATAATCACAAGTGACTAGTATTATTCCTTTGGGTCCAGTGGAAGCCTCTGATCTTCATATGGAATGGACCTGGAACCGTAACCCAGCATTTTGTTATATAGCAACCTTAACTCTGACACAAAGGTGTTTCTTTTGTTTATTTTGAGGCTGGGTCTCGCTCTGTTACACAGGCTGAGTGCAGTGGTACAATCTTGGCTCACTGCAGCCTCTGCCTCCTGGGTTCAAGTGATCCTTCTGACTCAGGTTCCCTAGTAGCTGGGACTACAGGCGTGTGCCACCACTCCTGGCTGATATATATATATAACCTGCAAAGAAGGCCAGGCACGGTATCGCATGCCTGTAATCTCAGCACTCTGGGAGGGTGAGGCAGGAGGATCACTTGAGACCAGGAGTCTGAGACCAGCCTGGACCACGTACTGAGACCTAATTTCTACAAAAAAATAAAAAATAAAAATAAAAGATACATCATATATGCAAATTAACTCAAAATGGATCATAGACCTAAATGTATATAATTTCTGGGAGAAGACATAGGAGAAAATCTTTTAGACGTTGGATTAGACAACAAATTCTTAAAGATTTCTTAGGTAAGAAACAAAAAATCACAAGCCATTTAAGAAAAAAATGCTAACTTAAAGCTGATCAAAATTAAAAACTTCTGGTCTTCAGAAAACATTTTTATTTTTTACTTTTTTTTTAGGCAGAGTCCCACTCTGTCGCCCACGTTGGAGTGCAGTGGTGCAATCTCAGCTCATTGCAACCTCCACCTCTCAAGTTCAAGCACTTCTCGTGCCTCAGCCTCCTGAGTAGCTGGGATTACAGGCATGTGCCACCACACCTGCCTAATTTGTGAATTTTTAGTAGAGATGGCGTTTCCACACAACCGGAATACTACTCAGCAATGAAAAGGAGTGAACAGTTGTCCCTCGGTGTCTGCAGGGGATTGGCTCCAGGACCCCCTGCAGATACCAAAGTCCACAGATGCTGATGTCTTTTTTATGAAATAACATGTTTGTATATAGCCTCAGGTATACTTTAAATACCTAATACAGTGTAAATGGTATGTACATAATTATACAGTATTTTAAATTTTCTACTGTTTTTATTATTGTATTGTTGTTTTATATATTTTATTTTTTCCAAATATTCTGCATCCATGGTTCGTTGAATCTACGGATGAGGAACCTGCAGATATGGAGGGCCAGCTGTAGTGATAGGTGCAACAACATGGATGGTAGCATAATCTCAAAAAAAATTCTTCTGAGTGAGGCCAGGCAAGGTGGATCTTATCTGTAATCCTAGCACTTTGGGAGGCTGAGGCGGGCGGATCACTTGAGGTCAGGAGTTCGAAACCACCCTGGCCAACATGGTGAAACCTTGTCTCTGCTAAAAATACAAAAATTAGCCAGGTGTGGTGGCATGCACCTGTAATCCCAGCTACTCGGAAGGCTGAGGCAGGAGGACCACTTGAACCTGGGAGGTGGAGGTTGCAGTGAGCCTAGGTCATGCCACTGCACTGCAGCCTGGGCGACAGAGTGAGATTCCATTTCAAAAAAAAAAAAAAATTAGGCTTTGTGAAAGGAGCCAAACACAAGAGGCTACATGCTATATGATTTCATTTATAAGACATTCTGGAAAAGGCAAAAGTATAGGAACAGAAATCAGATTAGTAGCTAACAGGGGCTGATGGTGGGAGGACGGGATTGCCTACAAAGGGACAGGAGGGGCCTTTTTGAGGCATCAGAAATGCTTTATACTGGGAATGTAGTGGTGGTTATGTAACTATACATTTGTCAGCCTCATCAAACTGTATACTTAAAAAGCATGAATGTTACTATATGAAAATTATACCTCAATGAACCTGACTTAAGAAAATAATAAAACGAACCTAAAGAACCAACTAAGTAAAAATAAATCTCAGAAAAAAGTAACTTACAGTTTTTCCAGTGCAACAGTCATCATGAGAGTGTTCTTAAGTGTTGTAAGTGGGACTAGCGTTGTTCCCATGTCTCTGAAGAAGAAAGCCGAAACATTCATGATATGAACCCCAATAAAAAGTTCTGTACTTAACAATTCAATTTTGCCTTCTCTATTAAATAAGCCAGCTCAAGAGTTTATTTGCTGTAGAATTCCAGGGGACTCTTATTAAAGAAATTAAAGCTGATTTGCATCATCAAATTAATGATACTCAAGAGCAGAACTTACACCTTTTTTTTACCATTATCTTCTCACTTTCATATTGCACTCACCATCTTATTTACGCTTTTCTTCATTTTTAGAATAATGAACACCTTTTCCCCTTTGCTTTCTTGGTTAAATAATATTCCTCCATGTGTCTACATGTTCCAAATCTATATGAGTTCTTCAATGCTGTTCTCTTCCCCTGCTGGCTGTCTTGACCATTATACATCCTCTTAATTTTTTTCTTCGCCAATAACTTTTTTCAATAACCCAGTTAAAATTTGAATTATGACATTTTAGCCTAAATGTAAAATACTTAAGCTTTGATGAACAATTTAAAAAGCATAAATCATCTCATGACTCACGAGAGTACTATGGTACTTACAGATATTTTAATGCTGGCAATTGAAAGAGATACGGATCTTCAACAGTTGTCAGAGGATTGCGATTCAGAATTCTGAAAAATGCAATGGAATTAAAATAACCTGCATTTTCAGTGTGTGAAACTGCATGGAAAGTTTACATTCATTTTTTGGTATGGAACTTGTAGGTAAAAAAGAAAAAAATGTTTCCTGTTTTTACCTAAGAAATCACCATTAGACTCCATAAAGCACTATTCCTCTGGGAACTACCGAGGTCTCTAGAAGATAACGGATAGAACGAGGGGAAGAACTACAAGGAAAAAAAAGTGGATAGCAAAGAAAAAATACGCCACAGAACTTTCCAGGTCAAAAACCCTAAAAGTGAGTATGTTGGTAGGAAGCCCTGACTGTGGAGGAAACACTATTTCTAGCATCCTCCATAATTCAAGTTGCTCATCATAATTCAAGTTGTTCATCTATTTTTTTTTTTTTTTGAGATGGAGTCTCGCTCTTGTTGCCCAGGCTGGAGTGCAATGGCTCGATCTTGGCTCACTGCAACCTCCGCCTCCCAGGTTCAAGCAATTCTCCTGTTCTGCCTCAGCCTTCCGAGTAGCTGGGATTACAGGCACCCACCACCACACCCAGCTAATTTTTGTATTTTTAGTAGAGACAGGGTTTTACCATGTTTGCCAGGCTGGTTTTGAACTCCTGACCTCAGGTGATCTACCTGCCTCAGCCTCCCAAACTGATAGGATTACCGGCGTGAGCCACTGCGGCTGGCTGCTTGTCTTTTATCTTTATAAAGTTTTTAAAATTTATGGTTTAATTTGCACAGTTAAAAAAAAAATAGGACCAATTCTTTTGCTTCATAGCCAAAGAAGAAGGAATAAATCTAAGAGGAGGAACTGGTCAAAACTATACTCCCACTTGTCTTCTTGTATGACATCACAGCCTTTCTTACACTGCATGTAATCACCTGTCCAGTTGTCAGGCTCCTGGACTATGAGCGCCTTGAGGGCAGATACCACATTTTTTTTTTTTTTTTTTTTTTTTTTTTTTTTTTTTTTTTTTTTCTGAGACGGAGTCTCACTCTGTCGCCCAGGCTGGAGTGCAGTGGCGCAATCTTGGCTCACTGCAATCTCCGCCTCCCGGGTTGAAGCAATTCTCCTGCCTTAGCCTCCCAAGTAGCTGGGATTACAGGTGCCCGCCACCATGCCCTGTCATCCCTGTGCCTGGCATGATGTCTGAAATGTATTAGGCATTTAACAAATGTTTATTGAATAAACAAATGACATTTTGTTTATATGTCAATAAAATGAATAAATTGATTTTGATGCAAATTTTTATTCCAAAATGCCGGAATCGATTTTCTTTTTAATTCTTTAAGGTGAACAAGAAAAATAAAAGAAACAGGAAGAAATAAAAGAAAATCTGCCTTTAGGTTAACCCAAGAATCATCTTTGTACTTCTGCAGAAATTATAAAAATAATAATTATTACAGTGAGTATCTACTGCGTTGCCATGTATTTGTGATCAGCAAATACCTTACGTGGTAGATATTATTATTGCCCTATTTTTTTTTTTTCCTTTTTTTTTTATTATACTTTAGGGTTTTAGGGTACATGTGCACAATGTGCAGGTTTGTTACATATGTATCCATGTGCCATGTTGATTTCCTGCACCCATTAACTCGTCATTTAGCATTAGGTGTATCTCCTAATGCTGTCCCTCCCCCCTCCCCCCACCCCACAACAGTCCCCGGAGTGTGATGTTCCCCTTCCTGTGTCCATGAGTTCTCATTGTTCAATTCCCACCTATGAGTGAGAACATGCGGTGTTTGGTTTTTTGTCTTTGCGATAGTTTACTGAGAATGATGTTTTCCAGTTTCATCCATGTCCCTACAAAGGACACGAACTCATCATTTTTTATGGCTGCATAGTATTCCATGGTGTATATGTGCCACATTTTCTTAATCCAGTCTATCGCTGTTGGACATTTGGGTTGGTTCCAACTCTTTGCTATTGTGAATAGTGCCGCAATAAACATTACGTGTGCATGTGTCTTTATAGCAGCATGATTTATAGTCCTTTGGGTATATACCCAGTAATGGGATGTATTGCCCTATTTTTAAATGAGGAAACTGAGGCACAGAGAGGTTATATAACTTGTCCTAGGTCACCAAGCTATTAAGCAGCAAAGCTGTGATTTGAACTCATGTGTTTAATCTGTATGAAGAAAAAGGGTTTACTTTAACCTTAGATTTTCTTTTAAATTTTTATTTTCGTTCTTCATTCATTCTTTTTCTTTCTCTCTCTTTTTCCTTCCTTCCTTCCCTCCCCCTTCCTGCTTTCTATTTTCTTTCCTTTCCTTTCTTTCCTTTCTCCTCTCCCCTCCACTCCCCTCCCCTCCCTACCCAAACAGGGTCTCGCTCCATTGACCAGGCTGGAGTGCAGTGGCGTGATCTTGGCTCACTGCAACCTCCTCCACTTCCCAAGCTCAGGTAATCCTCCTTCCTCAGTCTCCCAAATAGCTGGGACTATAGGCATGCACCACCATGCCTGGCTACTTTTTGTGTTTTTAGTAGAGATGGGAGTTTCACCATGTTTGCCAGGCTGGTCTTGAACTCCTGATCTCAAGTGATCCTCCTGCCTTGGCCTCCCAAAGTGCTGGTGTGAGCCACTGGGCCCACCCTTAATTTTGAGAAGACTAAATACAGAAGTGCCTTTCAACCTTCTTCTACTCCTCTGGGAGGACGTCTATGAGAATTACAATTTCTCATTAGCAGGGCACGGCAGCGCTTGCCTGTAATTCCAGCTGTGTCGGAGGCTGAGGCAAGAGAATTGCTTGAACCCGGGAGGCGGAGGTTGCAGTGAGCCAAGATCAAGCCGCTGCACTCCAGCCTGGGCGACAGAGCAAAAAAAGTGGATTGCAGTTTCTCTTTTTATGTCTTTCCCCTAATCATTTCCCATGATTAAATAGTTAATTAGTCTATGGTCAATGAGACTTTTTTTTTAAGAGACACATTCTCACTCACTGTGTTGCCCAGGCTGGAGAGCAGTGGCTATTCACAGCCATGATCCCCCTAGTGATCAGCATGGGAGTTTTGACCTGCTCCATTCCTGAACTGGGCTGGTACACCCGTTTTTAGGGAAGCTGGTGGTCTCCTGTTCCTGGGAGGTCACCATACTGATGCTGAACTTAGTGCAGACACCCAATCAGCATAGCATGCTACAGCCCAGAATTCCTGGACTCAAAGGATCCTTCTTCCTTTGCCTCCCGAGTATCTGGGACTACAGGCATGTGCCCAGTGAGCCTTCAGAGATTTAAAACCATGTTGTAAGTTACATCAGTGAAAATGGTGGAATAAAGACATCCAGGCTGGGCGCAGTGGCTCACGCCTGTAATCCCAGCACTTTGGGAGGCCAAGGCAGGTGGATCACAAGGTCAGGGGATCAAGACCATCCTGGCTAACAAGGCGAAACCCCGTCTGTACTAAATATACAAAAATTAGCCAGGCATGGTGGCAGGTGCCTGTAGTCCCAGCTACTCGGGAGGCTGAGGCAGGAGAATTGTGTGAACCCAGGAGGCGGAGCTTGCAGTGAGACGAGATTGCGCCACTGCACTCCAGCCTGGGCAACAGAGCGAGACTCTGTCTCAAAAAAAAAAAAAAAAAAGACATCCAAAAACTCATCCCTTCATAAAAGCAACAAACACCAAAAAAATGGCAAAAAAAAAAATTGACCAGAATAAACTTTTTCAGAACTCTAGAAATGTAACCAAAGTCTTGCAGCAACCCAAGGAGCATTTATTCAAGAAAAATTTCTGTAAGAACAGTGAGATTTGTGTTAACTTGCCTTAGACCATTCCTCACTCTCTAGCTCAGTAGTCACCTTGAAAAACAGCCCACATCCCCAACCAGAGGGAGCTGAGTGGAGCTGGAGCTCCTTCAAAACCTTATTCTCAGTTAACTGTCATGATGTCATCTGTCTGGTGGTTCCCTGGAAGACCTCATTTGAAAGGTTTATCTTTATTTGACCAGAATGAAAGCTGTCTAGTGCTAAAGCCTCTCCAAGAGGGTGTTTTTGGAAAACAATTACAGACAAGTGTTTTAACATGGCAACTGTATTGGGCAATGAATAACAGTTTGGGGAAAAAAAGCCTAATCAAAAAGCTTAATAGGAAAAGCTGAGGAATAAGATGTCCACAGGAATTTTGAAACACTCTGATATACGTTTGGGAAACTAGAAGTCCATAAGACATATTCCTGGCAATTTGGAATGTCATGCACATGCATAGGGCAGGCTGTCAGCATGGTCAGGAAAGACCTATTAAGTTCACAAACTCTCATCCCTGGCTGATCTTGAGGTTCTGCACAAGCAAGAAGTGAAAGCTAAGGCATGGCTGTAAATTGTCTAGCTGAGTGCTGAAGGTATGCCCCAACGTGTACACAGAGCCCCTTGGCAAAAACTAGGAGACTTACCAGTTCCAGGAATTTAAGTAAATCTTCATTTAATCATTAGCTGATCGGTAAGCTAACTGAGGAGAGACTTTAGTGGGAACACATGACATATAATGCAAGACTTTACAGAAGAAGTTCAGAAAAGTCACTAAATAAATAGCAACTACTAACACAAGCAGCAGTAACACCAAACCCTGGCGGCATAGATCTGATTTTCAGAATTGCTACATTATATTATTTAAAATATTCAATTTTTAACAAAAATGTATGAAAAATGCAAGGAAACAAAGTATGGCCCAAACATGTGGTGGGGGGAGAAATAAGCAGAAATTGTCCCTAAGAAAGACCAGATGTTAGACTTACTAGACAAAGATTTTTTTATTTTTTATAGCTGGGGTCTTGCTAAGTTGCCCATGGTGGTCTTGAACTCCTGGCCTCAGCCTCAGCCTCAGCCTCCCAAAGTGCTGGGATTATAGGCATGAGCCACCATGCTTGGCCTAGAGAAAAATTTAATTCAGCTATTTAAAATATGTTCAAAGAGATAAGAGAAATGATCCAGTTCTGTAGACTAGAGAACTAAAGGAAAGTATGAAAGCAATGTCTCATCAAATAGAGAATATCGGTAAAGAGATAGAAACCATAAAAAGGAGCCAAATAGAAATTCTAGAGTTGAAAAGTATGGTAACTGAAATGGAAAAGTTATTAGAGGTTCTCAATGGCACATCACAGCAGGCAGAAGAAAGAATGGGGAACTTGAAGGTTAATTGAGATTGTTGACTCTGAGGAACAGAAATAAAAATGAATGAAAGTGAATGGAATCTCAGACCTGTTTGTGGAACACATCATCAAGCTTACCAACATATACATAATGAGAGTCTCAGGAGAAGAAAAACAGAAAAAAGGAGAAAGAATATTTGAAGCAATAATGGCCCCAAACTTCCCAAACATGATGAAAAACAATCTGCATATTCAAGAAGCTCAAGGAACTACAAGTAGGAAAAACTGAGGGATCCACATCTAAACATACTGTAATCAAACTGACAGAAGCCAAAGACAGAATATCTTCAAAGCAGCAAGAGAAAAGCAATTCATCACATACAAGGGATCCTCAATAAGATTAATAGCTGATTTCTCTTCAAAAACAAGGGAGGCGCTGGGCATGGTTGCTCACACCTGTACTCCCAGTACCTTGGGAGGCTTGAGGCTCAAGAATTGCTTGAAGCCGGGAGTTGGATACCAGCACTGGCAATATAGTAAAACCCTGTCTCTACAAAAAATTTAAAAATAACTGGGTGTGGTGGTGCATGCCTGTAGGCCCAGCTACCCAGGAGGCTGAGGTGACAGCATTGCTTAAGCCTGGGAGGTGGAGGCTGCAACAAGGTGAGTGGTTGCACCACTGCACTCCAGCCTGGGTAACAGAGCAAGACCCTGTCTAAAAACAAAACAAAGCAACCACACACAACAGTGGAGGACAAAAGGCAATGAAATGGCATATTCAAAGTGCTGAATAATCTGTCAACCGATAATTCTATACCTGGCAAAACTACCTTTGAAATTGAAGAGAAATTAAGATATTCTAGATGAATAAAAACTGAGAGACTTTGTTGCTAGAAGACCTGCCCTATAAGGAGTACTAATGTGAATCTGCACAAAGAAATAAAAAGCACTGGCCGGGCACAGTGGCTCAGGCCTGTAATCCCAGCACTTTGGGAGGCTGAGGCTGGAGGATCACTTGAGGTCAAGAGGTTGAGACCAGCCTGGCAAACATGTTGAAACCCTGTCTCTACTAAAAATACAAAAATTAGCCAGGTGTGGTGTTGTGTGCCTGCAGTCCCAGCTACTCAGGAGGCTGAGGCACTAGAATCGCTTGAAGCTGGGAGGCAGAGGTTGCAGCGAGTCAAGATTGTGCCACTGCACTCCAGCCTGGGCAACAGAGTGAGACTCTGTCCCAAAATAAAGAAAAAAAAAGAAAAAGATACTTACATAATGCAATAATTATAAATCTAGTTGATGAACATAAAGTATATAAAGATGTAATGTGTGACAATAACAGTATAAAGGAGGGGGTGAGAGTGGAGCTTTAGAGAAGCAAAGTTTTTGTATACTATTGAAACAAAGTTGGAATTAATCTGAACTACAACATTATAAAATTAAGATGTAGCTGAGATGACAGGTGTGCACCACCACACTCGGCTAACTAAAAAAAAAAATTTAGAGATAGGGTCTCACTATGTTGTCCAGGCTGGTCTCAAACTCCTGGCCTCAAGCAATCCTCCTTCCTTGGCCTCCCAAAGTACAGGGATTATAGGTACGCACCACTGCATCTGGCCACAAACATTTGGTTTTTTATTGTTCATTTTTCAAGACAGGTGTTCACTCTGTTTCCCAGGCTGGAGTGCAGTGGCACAATCATGGCTCACTGCAGCCCTGACCTCCCGGGCTCAAGTGATCCTCCTGCCTTAGCCACCTGAGTAGCTGTGACTACAGGCGTGTGCCACCACGCTCAGCTAACTTTTAAATTTTTTTTGTAGAGATAAGGTCTCAGTATGTTGCCCTGGCTGGCCTTGAACTCCTGGGCTCCAGCGATCCTCCCACCACAGCCTCCCAAAGTGCTAGGATGACAGGTGTGAGCCATTGCACTGCACAAATACAGAAGACCAAATTATTAAAATTAGAAATGAGAGGGGACATTACTATTGTTCTTAGAGACATAAAAAGGATTATAATAGGAATAAAAAGGATTATATATATAAACAATATATGCTAATAATTGGATAAGCTGGATGAAAGACACATTACCAGAAAGATATAAACTACTGAATCTGACTTGAGAAAAACAGAAAATCTGAATAGACAGACCTATGTCAAGTAAAGAGATTGAGGTAGTAATCAAAAAACTTTCCACTAAGAAAAGCTGAAGACCAGCAGGCAGCTTCACTGGTGAATCTACCAAATACTTAAAGAAGAATTAACACCAATCCTTCATAAAGTCTTTCAAAACACAGATGAGGAAAGAACATTTCCTAACTTATTCTATGAGGGTGATATTAACCTGGTATCCAAACTAAACACATCACACACAAAAAATTACAGACCAGTATTTCTTATGAATGTAGACGGAAAAATGCTTGACAAAATCTGGCAAACCAAATTCAACAGAGTATTCTGTAAACATGGAGCAGATAATAATAGCACGATTCTCCAAATTGATCTACGGTTTCATCACAGTTGTTGTTTTTTTGAGTTAAAAAGTTTTCATTTATTTTCTGGGCACGGTAGCTCACGCCTGTAATCCCAGCACTTTGGGAGGCTGAAGCAGGTGGATCATCTGAGATTAGGAGTTCGAGAGCAGCCTGATCAACGTGCTGAAAGCCTGTCTCCATTGGAGTCTCACTCTGTTGCCCAGGCTTGAGTGCAATGGCGTGACCTTGGCTTACTGCAACCTCCACCTCCTGGGTTCAAGCAATTCTCCTACCTCAGCCTCCCGAGTAGCTGGGATTACAGGCACCCACCACCATGCCCTGCTGATTTTTGTACTTTTAGTAGACACGGGGTTTCACCATGTTGTCCAGGCTGGTCTCTAACTCCTGACCTCCGGCGATCCGCCTGCCTCGGCCTCCCAAAGTGCTGGGATTACAGGCGTGAGCCACTGCGCCCTGCTAACATATCCTCTTGCTAAAAAGCTACATATATTGCAAAGTATTGGAATAGGAATAACATAGCAGTTAGGTTGGGCATTTGGGCTGATTACATGTCTTTGCTATTATCAGTACAATTCTTAAAATCCCAGCTGGCTTCTTTCCAGAAAGTGACAAGCTAGTTCTAAAATTATAATGCAATTTAAGGCACCCTAAATAGCAAAATAATCTTGTAAAATAACAAAGTGGGAAGACTCAAATGTCCCAGTTTCAAAACCCAAATCAAATCTACAGCAATCACAGTGTGACACTGTAATGTGGACAGACAAATAAATCAATAGAATAGAACTGACAACCCAGAAATAAACCCTCACATTTATGGAAAATTGATTTTTGACAAGGGTGCTAAAACAATTCAATGTGGAAATAATGTTTTTTTTTTAAATGGTGCTGGAACAACTGAACATCTATGTGCAAAATAATGAAGGTGGACCCCCTACATCTCACACGATTATAAAAATTGATGCAAAATATGTCAGATATCTAAATGTAAGAGCCAAAACGACAAGACTCTTAGACAAAAACATGGGAGTAAATCTCCGATTAGACAACAGTTTTTTCTTCTCCAAACTGGATTTTTTTTCTTTTAAAACAATTTTGTCTTTTGAATTTAATGAAGTATTACTAGCTGAAGGCAGCTGACATGGTGAAAAGAATGTCAGACTGATGAAAGGGACACAGCCTGATTTGAAACCAAACCCTGAACCTTTTTAAAAAAGAATAAGACATTTTATACACACACATGACACCAAAAGCACAAACAACCAAAGGAAAAATACATTAGATTTTATCAAAATTAAAAACTTTTGTGCATCAAACGACACTGGCAAGAAAGTCACAGAACTCACAGGATGAGAGAAAATATTGGCAAATTATCTGTTAAGGTCTAATATCCAGAGTATCCAGAAGATATACAGAATTCCTATAATTCAATAAAAAGACAAATCAATTTTTTAAATGGGCAGAGGATTTGAATAAATATTTCTTCAAAGAAGATATATAAATGGCTCATATACACATAAAAATGTTGAATGTCTTAAATCATTAGGGAAATATCCATCAAAAACTGCAGCGAGATGCTACTTTACACTCACTGGGATGGCTATGAGAAGAGATAGACAACGACAGTGTTGACAAAGACATGGAGAAATTGAAACCCTCAAACATTGTAGATGGAAGAGTATAAAATGGAGCAGCCACTGTGGAAGTCAGTCTGCCAGGTCCTCAAAAAGTTAAACCTAAGAGTTGCCATATGATCTAGCAATTCTGCTAGGGATGCACCCTAGAATTAAAAACATGTCCACACCAAAAGTAGTACATGCATGTCCATAGCAGCATTATTCATAAAAGCCAAAATAAAGTAGAAAGAACCAAAGGTCCACTAAGTGATGAATGGATGAACTGATACAGTGATGGCTCCATACAATGGAATATCACTCAGCCTTGCAAAGGAATGATCCATGCTGCAGCATGGGAGGACCTTAGAAACAACATGCTTCATGAAAAGAAACCAGACACAAAAGGCCACATACTGTATGATTCGTTTATATGAAAGATCTGGAATAGGCAAATCCATAGGGACTCAAAGTAGATTAGTAGTTACCTGGGCCTGAGGGAAGACAGCACTGGGGTGTGACGGCTAATGGGTACCATGTTTCTTTTTGGGCTGATGAAAATGTTCTGGGGTTAGATAATGGTGATTGTTTGCTATACAACCTTGAGAATATACTAACCGCCACTGAATTGTACACTTTATAATACTGCGTTGATGGTATGTGGATCATGTCTCAATTTAACACAAAGAAGCATGTTGTACTGTATAGAACACCAGGTGCCAGAAGACCAAACATGCTGGCAGATGGAAAAAAGAGGAGTGAAGATTCACTCTCCCTTGACAAAGATCAAGAGTGAGTCAGTGGCGAGGCTGGGAGCCACACAGCTTGTCCTGCCTTGTGATCCCCCTCCTCTTCCTATTCCAGATGGTTTTTCAGTTAATTTGTTTTGTAACACTAATATTCAATAAGATGAGGTTACAAAGAGGAAGAATGTGAGTGCCACATGACTGGTTAAGTATGGATTCTCAAAATAGGGCTTTAAATATCCTTTGTGATTTTTTTTGGCATGAAAACTTGTAAGACCACTGGTGGGCTCTGTACAAGTCGGCTACTCCCTCATTCTATATCTTCCTCTGCTCACTTTCCTCCCAGCTATTAAAAACGAATGTAGGCTGGGCACAGCAGCTCAAGCCTGTAATCTCAGCACTTTGGGAGGCCAAAGCAGAAGGTGAGCTTGAGCCCAGGAGTTTGAGACCAGCCTGGGTAACACAGTGAGACCCTGTTTCTAATTTTTTTTTTTTTAACAACCAAAAATAATGACTGTAAAGCAATATGTAGCCAAACAACTTAGCAAAGTTTGTTATCTTTCCTCCAAAATTATCTCACTCTCCAACCTTCCCTCTTTCTTGACAGCTCATCCATAGCCTTGAGCTCAGCATTACCTCTGAACCAGGAAGCTCTTCTCCAGCTGACATTAGGATCTTTGCCTTTGTCCCTAATGAAATCAAAATATAGGGCCACTCGATATTACCCTATTTTCCTCCTGTTCTAAGGCATTCTTTTCTTGACTAAGGTTGTGCCTGGGCCATGGAGAGACTGAGTGGGAACTGGCTCAACGGCTCAAGTTTGAGGACTCTACAGCAACTCTTTTCCACAAACCAAATGATATGAATGTTTTTATTTATTTAGATTTATGTTTCCACTTTTTAAAAGTCTTTTTGTAGAGATCGGGGTCTCACTTTGTTGCCCAGGCTGATCTTGAACTCCTGGGGCTCAAGCGACCTGCCTGTCTTGGCCTCCTAAAGTGCTGGGATTACAGGCATGAGCCAGCACGCCCAGCCTCGAGTGTTTTTAGATTCACAGTAGATGATCATTTCCATTTCTGGTTCAAGTCCTTCATTTTATACATTAAACTAAGGTGCACTGACTCCCAGTCCATCGCCTTTTTGGTATCTTTATGGGAGTAAAATGTGGCAAGCTTTTTTTTAGCCTCAAAGACTGTCTCAGTGCAAAAGTTTAAGAAGTACTGCTCGAAATAATTTTTTTAAATATGGCTTATAAGATGAGGAAAATAAATATTTTTGTACAAGCCTTTTGCTGTAGAACAATGGGACAGAATCAAGGTAGCTCACAAAATAAGGGAACATTTCTTGCCTGTTTTTCCTCCAAATTCTTCTGTACAGGTCCAGACAGATGGGCTACGTTTCCTTTCTATTAACTGAGGAGACAGAGATGAAAGGACTGGAGCATGTCATCACTGTCTTAAATGTACTGAAATCCTAACAGCTTTAGCTGAAAAAATGTCCAAAGCAGGCCGTGAAAATAAATTTAAATGACAAACTCCAAAATGATCTATGCTAGAATCTCAAGGCAGTCAGGGAAAACTGGTTCCATGGAGGAAGGTAGTCAAAGAAATAAGCAGATGACCTAGACCCTCACCCAATATGTGCAATGTACTTAGGGAGAAAGTAACCTCTTTCCTTTATTCATCTACAGAGGTTCATGAGCCACACATCTCCCCACACCAAGCTCCTCAATACAAGACCTCGGACTGCATCACATAAATGCTTTTTCAGGGGCAAAGTCTAGAGAATCTGAAACGGTAAGCCTTTTTTTTTGAGATGAAGTCTCACTCTGTTGCCCAGGCTGGAGTGCAGTGGTGTGATCTTGGCTCACTGCAACCTCCACCTACTGGGGTCAAGTGATTCTCCTGCCTCAGCCTTCAGAGTAGCTGGGATTATAGGTGCCCATCCCCATGCCCAGTTAATTTTTTTGTATTTTTAGTAGAGACGGGGTTTCACCATGTTGGCCAGGCTGGTCTCGAACTCCTGAGCCCAAGTGATCCACCCACCTTGGCCTCCCAAAGTGCTGGGATTACAGCATGAGCCACCATGCCCAGCTGTGAGCCTGTATCTTAATCAAAGTCCTGAGAATAACCTTGAAGAAGACTCCCTTGCAATGAGGAAAAACCAAAGAAGCAAGGGACCTGGAGTCTGGTAGACCCGGGTTTGAATTCTGGCTCTGTCACTTTCTGGTGAAGTGACTTGAGTAATGAACATGAGCCTTTCTGGGTAGTGTTTACAGCACAAAGCAATTTGAGGAATAAATGAAAGAGCACGTGTCTAGTGCCTAGCAATGCACTGGAAACAGTGCCGGTGCTCAGCCGTCATGTCACACCAGCACTGACCGGTGAGCATAAACCCTGGGGATGCCCAGAGCTGGTACAGCCAGGAGCTCCAGAAGCATGGGATTCTCAGAGGGAAATGGAGCTCACTGCTGTACAGGTCCTGTTCAAGTTAGAAAGTAAGATACAATGCACACAAAGCCAAATTGTCATCATTCAGCTCCTATTACAGGGGAACTAAGAGCTGCATTGAAAATTACTTGCAAAGCTTGTATGTGGTTCTGCCACTTATTAGCCGTGTGAACCTTAGCAAATTACCTAGCGTCTCTGAGTTTCAACTTCCTCATCTGCAAAATGGAAATGATAATAATAACTGCATCGCAAGAGTTGTTGGAAAAATGAAAATGAGATATCACAGGAGGTAACATGTATGGAGCATTTACCATATGCCAAGCAGCGTTCTAAGAACTTCGGACATGTTATCTCACTTGTATAAGTACTTAGATGCCTACAACATAAACAGCACCTAGTAAATTAAGTATTGAAAAAATGCTTTGGGGCAGAGGAAGAAATGCTAAGCTTCTGTGAGAAGAGAAGACAGCTTGTTACACAGGTGAAAAGAATAAGCGGCAGCTGAGAGAAGAAAAGTATAAGAGTTGCTAGGTGTGACAATCTCAAGACTTTTCAACCATTACAAATTTAAACAGCCACCCTAAATCACCCCAAAGGACAGACCCGAGTTGTTCTTTTCGTCTTTAATGTTTGTGCCTCTCCGAATCAGAGAAGAAGCTGCCAGGATTCCAGTACATACCAAAACATGACAATACCCTCAACTGTGCAAACTTTTGTGCATCTACCGCTATGTAAAGGAAGCCGAAGTCAGTAGACTGGGGGGAACAGTAAGGCATGTTTGTGACCGAAGCTCAATTTGCCATCACAGTGTGGCCACACCTGCCTCAGTAATATCCTAATAGTGGGATAAATAATTCACTAGGGATAAAGCCTGGATTTTCCTCTTCTTCTCTCTTAGTGCTTACATTCTTGGCACGGTATGGATGTGCCATAGACAAGCCAATATGTGAGTGTGCTCTCTCTGAATAAAGTACAGCCTTTCTACATTGCCAAGTCATCCAGTTTCTAAAATTATTGTTAGAACCAATGAAGTGACTACGAGAATTTTCAAAAATAAGCCATCAGTCTGGACCTGTGTATAGGAATGAAGGAGACTTAAGTCAGGGAAAAAATATAAACATACTTAATATTTAGGATTATCAACCATTGCTGCTTTTCCATAAACCATTTCATTCATGATTTCATCTGTAAGAGATATGATTATTGCCCCCATTCAGCGAGGGACTTTGATAGTTAGCCGCCTGGTCCTTCTTGCTTGGATGCCCTGCAAATAAATGTCCTCCTTTCCCCAATGCAAAACCTCAATATAGTTGTTTAACTTTACGGCGCTTGGGCCAGCAGAATCCAGTTAAGTCCACTAATAAGCTCTTGGCCTGTCTTTGAGATGGATTTCAGATTCAAAATAGACTGACCCTATCACCCTGCTAACTTGGCTAGTCAGTATTTGTCAGTAACATAGAGGTTTCATTCAAGGGATTTACTGGGTTGTAACTATTGGAACCCAGGGATGATGTCAGGATTTTGTGGGGCCCGAACCTTATCTAGTAAAAACATAAAAAAATTATGAATACAAAAATTTCCAGGGGCCCTCCCAGGACCTTGGAAGGGCCTGTGCAAGTGAGAAGCCCTGAAGATTACGTTCTATTCAATTCATCTTCAATCAACCACAGCTGGGGCCTCTTTTTTTGTTTTTTACAAACTTATGTAATGCAGGGAAATATATTGTTTCAACTTACAAACACCACAAAACGGTGTCATATTGGTCATAACATTACTGGTACCTTCCCTTGGCAACTTGCCTTTGGAAAGAAATGCAATGGGCCTATATGTCACATGTGCCAAATATGACTCTGCAATGTAGCTTTGTTTACCAGGAAGATTTGACCCCAGAGGAGCCCAGCCCCTAACATACACTTGGTGTGTTCAGACCCTTGTGCCAATCTTTGAAAGTAACCGTGACTTAGTTTGAAGGGTACAGCTCTATTCTGTTTATATGAAATGAGTACTAGTTTCCAATATCAGCTAGCTCTGATTTTTTCATCACCACGAAGCAAATGCCTTTTTCTGTTGTTTAAGATGAACACAGAAACTCAAGAAAGTTAGTGTCTCCTCAAGTCTTTCTTAACCCACCCCCCATTCCTGCTTTGTCCTCTCCTTGTCACCCTGCCGTACAGATCCCCACATGGCTCTCATATGTTTTCCCATCAGCATCCACTTCCTCCCTGAGGAATGAAAGTCCCCTGGGGACAAAGTCCTTATCTTGGTGTGTCTTTGAGATGGATTTTGTAGCCCCAGCACTTAGTACAGTACCTGGCACAAATGGACATGGCACTCAGTGAATGTTTTTGAGTGAATTCATTAATTTTTATCAACTGTGATTCCAGTGTTTTCCTGGTGTTGGCCTACATAATTGTAGTGGAGCTGGCTAGATGACGATTTGAGACAGAGTCTCACTCTGTTGCTCAGGCTGGAGTGCAATGGTGCGATCTCGGCTCACTGCAACCTCCGCCTCCTGGTTTCAAGTGATTCTCCTGCCTCAGCCTCCTGAGTACCTAGGATTACAGTTGCCGGCCACCATGCCCAGCTAATTTTTGTATTTTTAGTAGAGACAGGTTTCACCATGTTGGTCAGGCTGGTCTTGAACTCCTGACCTCAGGTGATCCACCCACCTCAGCAAAGTGCTGGAATTACAGGCAGGAGCCACCGCCCCCGGCCACCAGATTTTTATGAGGGACTCCCAGTGGTATAAAGTGCTTAGTAAAGATGGTGAGTTTAAAACATTTGTATTGATGCTACCTAAACCTCTTGGTGGAGGGACCTAATGAGCCTGTTCTCTGGTGTGAGGGCAAAAGAAAAACAGACCCTTAGTGTCCTTTTCCTAAGTTAGGCATCAGCAAATTAATGAGGACAGAGAGGAGCATCTGCAGAAACTGCTGCTCTAGTCCAGACACATCCTGAACGCCTCCCTCTATCTCAAAATGTACTGTGTGAAACTAGATTTCTGAACCACAAGGCAGGTGGAAAGTCTTCTCTAAAGTCAGATGTAGAGGAGAATCTTCACCTTGAGTCCCCTTCAGGCCATTGAATATACCCACTCTGATTTGATGGGTATGTTATACAGAGAAATCATAGAATTTTTGCACTTACGGTAGAAGAGTAGTCAGGAAAGTATATGGAATTAAGATAGAGCGATATATTTTCTTCACAAATTTTTTTTTTTTTGCGCAATAGCTTAACATAAACACCATCTTGGCCAGGCATGGTGGCTCACACCTGTAACCCCAGCACTTTGGGGGGCTGAGGTGGGCGGATCACCTGAGGTCACAGGAGTTCGAGACCAGCCTGGAGGGGAGGTTGGAGTGTAGTGGCACAATCTCGGCTCACTGCAACTTCCACCTCCCGGGTTCAAGCCATTCTCATGCCTCAGCCTCCCGATAGCTGGGATCACAGGTGCCCGCCACCACGACCTGCTAATTTTTGTATTTTTAGTAGAGATGAGGTTTCGCCATGTTGGCCAGGCTGGTCTCAAACTCCTGACCTCCAGTGATCCTCCCACCTTGGCCTCCCAAGGTGCTGGGATTACAGGCATGAGCCACGAAGTCTGGTCCTACACTTTGGATTTAACTTTGATTCCTGCTCATATGCAGAGTTTCTAACTGCTTAAAGGTCTGCAACATTTAGCTGCAAGGAAGGAAGCTTAACACAAAATCCTCCAGGAAGCAAAAAACTGCACCACCATGCCCAGCTAATTTTTTTGTATTTATAATAGGGACAGGGTTTCACTATGTTGGCCAGGCTGGTGTTGAATTCCTGACCTCAGGTGATCCGCCCACCTCGACTCCCAAAGTTCTGGGATTACAGGTCTGAGCCACCCCGCCCAGCAACAAGGCTAATTTGAGGGTCACTTCTTTGATGCCTTTTCTTGCCCATGCTATAGGTCAGAACTAGGACAAGCAGAGGAGGTCATATATAAGCTACGTAAGTCTCTTGGCCTCTTTGTACCTTAGTTTCCCCATTTGAGAAAAATGAATGGATCTTAAGACACACTTTTCAGAGTTCATAATGGGCTCATACCCAGCTAACCAATCATTGTAGGAGTTTTTGTACATAAATAGTTGTTCACACGTATTCATCTTCTATTTCACTTACAACTTATGTAAAAACTGCATTCCATGCCAGGCCTGAAATGTTCCAAAGCTGAGTTCTGTAATTATATTGCAACCAAGATTTCTAAAAAAAAAAAAAGACACAAGCCAAAGGAAAAAAAAAATTATTTCAGAACATTTACCATTTGCCATGATTCTAATTTATATAGGATGGAACATAACCTCAATCCCTTCTCTATGCACTAAGGAAATCTCACTGTGGAAGATACTGGCTTATAATTTATACTTTAACGCTGCACATGTGGCGCATTAGCTACAAAACAGTGAATGCTCAGTAAATACCCGTGTTGAGTGATCTTTATTTCTCTAGAACAGGATTTCACAACTTTAGTGCCATCGACATTTTGGACTATATAACTCTTTGCCATGGGGGTTTGTCTTATACCTTGAAGGATGTTTAGCAGCATCTCTGGCCTTTGCCCACCAGATGCCAGGAGCACACTCACAGTTTTGTCAACCAAAACTGTCTCCGGACATTACCAAATGCCACCTGAGTGCAAAATCACACCAGCTGAGAACCACTGCTCTCTGATGATTCACTAAGATCTGTGTAATAATTCTCACAATAATCCTTGCTAGAGACAAAAAGGATTTGCTGTATAATTTTAGTAGCTTTCTACTGGTAAAATTTTAATCATATTTCAAAATGAATAGCAAAGAGGTTTACAATTTTTATAAAAATTCCAAATGTAATCAAGTTATATTTGTAACTTACAGAAACTGCAAAAATGGTAGTGGTTCAAATGTATGTCTTTCAATAGACTGTATTTTATTGCAGGATAAATCTCTAGGAAAAGGAAAATATTGCCTTGATTAGTTATTAAATGTCGATTAGTATGAATAATAGCAAGAGTTTAGAATAATATTGAATACACATTTTTCATCTCAACTCTAAACGTTTGGACTTGTATTTGAACTTTCCAGAGCCCCTAACCCTGCCCATACCTCTCCTAGAGTCTCACTTTCATGGTTTTAATAAATATACAACTTAATGGACTTTGGAATTAATTTTTCCTGAGAGCAGTAGACTTGATTAGATGCCCTTTTGTAGTGTCATCAAATCTTAGATTATGAGCTCAAAGATTTTATCTCTATATATACAATTTCTAATATTAAAAAAAAAAGTCGGGCCAGGTGCCGTGGCTCACGCCTGTAATCCCAGCACTTTCGGAGGCCGAGGCTGGTGGATCCCGAGGTCAGGATATCAAGACCATCCTGGCTAACATGGTGAAACCCCATCTCTACAAAAAAATACAAAAAATTAGCCGGGCCTGGTGACACGTGCCTGTAGTCCTAGCTGCTTGGGAGGCTGAAGCAGGAGAATGGCATGAAGCCGGAAGGCAGAGCTTGCAGTGAGCCGAGATTGCACCACTGCACTCCAGCCTGGGTGACAGAGCGAGACTCCGTCTCAAAAAACAAACAAACAAACAAAAAAGTCTCACATTTCTACACCTTCTTAGTTTTGGTCTGTTTTCCTAAGCCAGTTCAATATCAGAAGAAATAAAAGACGTCCTTTCACATCATTTGAAAGGAAGTTACCCTTTTACCTAATACATAACTTTGAACTAATTCAAATCATATTAATAGAATTAATTTCTATCATATTAATAGAAATTCATTTTTGGTCTTATATTTCTTTAATATTTCATGAAAGAAATTTCTTCAGTTATACAGTGATGGAGTGTGTCCCTCCCTCTTTACCTGGATGGTGTAACGTTGTCTGGCTGATGTCTCCAACTCTAGCCTCTCCCTTCCTAAACTATCCTGCACACAGTCATCATATAAACTCTCCAGAGGTGGCTTGCAAAGACCAGCATCTCCTGGGAAATTATTGAAGATGCAAATTCTTGGTCCCACTCTAGACCAACTGAATCAGTAACTACGAGGGTGGAGTCCAGAACTGAGTTCTAACGTGCCCTCTCAATGACTGTGACGCAGATCTATCTTACAGCACTGCTGTGGTAACACGGTTCCCCATGTTGGCTCCTCAGCTTGGCATTCAAAGCCCTAGAAGATCTGGCTCCATTTTCCTACCCTCCCTCCTTGTACTCTACGGGTACTCATGGCATTCCTCGAATACTTTCCGTGTTTTGCCCTCCCATTTTCCTTTTGCAAGTTTAGAATATTTTTTTCCCCAAGATGTGTGTCTGATGTTACACAATAGCCCTTCAAAATCCTATTCAAATGGCACTGTTCTAGTTACATCCTCCTGGGTCCAAATTGAAGGCATTTTTTCCTCTTCTATGCTCCAGAAACAATTTAACCCTCCTATGCTCCAGAAACAATTTATCCCTCCTAGTGCCCACATCCATTTCTTCTTTTTAATGTAGTTATTTTTTATCCCATTTCTTCTGAGCATAAACTCCTTGAAAGCATGGACTAGGTCTTGCTCATCTGCATTGCCCACCATGTTTAAAACTGACACATGGAAATAAAGCAAACTCAAATATTTGGAAAATAAATGAATAGCTGGGGGAGTGAGTAGAAGGAAAATAACTATTTTAAAGGAAACGTAGTTTTATTATTTCATGGCCTCTGTAGCACTTTGGCATCCACTTGAGGGTCTTTACACCCACTTCCCTTAAGCCTTCTATATTTGAAAGAATCTGTTTGCAAAAGACCATCACTAATGAGCTTAATAAGGATTAATGACATACACGCCTCTATGGACAAAGGGTAAGAATCAAGTTTTCATAGCAATGAACATAGTATCTTCTTGTCTCTAAACAGACAGAAATACAGGGATCCCTTTCTTGGTAACAGGGCTGGGGAGATCGTTATTTTGTAATTAGTGAAGAGTTAGGGGCATTTCTGATGTGCTTCTTTTTTTTTTTTTTTTTTTTTTGAGACGGAGTCTTGCTGTGTACCCCAGGCTGGAGTGCAGTGGCACGATCTCGGCTCACTGCAAGCTCCGCCTCCCGGGTTCACGCCATTCTCCTGCCTCAGCCTCCCGAGTAGCTGGGACTACAGGCGCCCGCCAACACGCCCGGCTAATTTTTTTGTATTTTTAGTAGAGACGGGGTTTCACCGTGTTAGCCAGGATGGTCTCGATCTCCTGACCTCGTGATCCGCCCGCCTCGGCCTCCCAAAGTGCTGGGATTACAGGCTTGAGCCACTGCGCCCGGCCTTCTGATGTGCTTCTTAGTGTAAACATTTCTAGCTCTACCACTTAACCATCATTTTAAACATCTGTTTTAATATAACAATTCCTGAAATGAAATCCTTAATACCAGCCTATTCTCTTGGTAGCTTAATATTCTTGATATTATTGATATAATTCAGCTTTTTAATATTTAAATGTTAATTTAATTCCGATTAAATTACCAAAAAATTCTGGATTAATGATGTTCAAATGAATGTAGGTGGTCTCCATCTTCTTCTCCTTTAGGCAACAATCTGAAGTTAACTTTAATTCCTTTCATCCTACTGAACCAACTTTTTGAAATCTTTTTTTGTGAAGGTCAGACAGTAAATATTTTAGGCTTTGTGGGCCACATATGATCTCTCTCGCATATTTCTCTGTTTCTTTTCTTTTTCTTTCACAGTCCTTTAAAAATGCAAAAACCATTCTTAACTTAATGGGCTATTTAAAAATAGGCCATAGATTAGATTGGATCTATTGGTTGTAGACCGAATAGAAAAAGAATGGTATGTGAACCCTTATAAAACAAGGTTCATATGGGTGTCAGTCACTGCTCAGATTTTCTTACCATGTGAAATTCTTTTCTGTCTGTATTTTGTCTATATAATTTAAAAACTGAAAATGCACAGGAGGTAGCTAATGCTAGAGATGGGCTGAGACCCTATACAAACTTAAAGAATTGCAGAATTTTATTGCTCGAAGAAATCTGAGAGATTATCTAATTTGAACCCCTTATTCATTTTACAGATAATATGACTAAAAACTCATAAATATAATTAACTAACTTACAAATACTGGAGGAATAGCAGGCCTTCAAATGAATCCTTATGTAATTCAGTCAAGTTATTTTCACTGAGAATTCTGGAAAATGAAAAAGTTATTTCTAGATTAAAATGCAAACTACAACTATTTGCTACACAGGACTATCTCCTGCATGTGGAGGAAAGCTGGGTCATGGTCACTTCAAGATGGTGGTATCTGCTGTGCTTTCATTCCAACCTTTTCTTCCATTTTCCTTTTTGTGTCCATCTCTCTCCACCACACACACACACACACACACACACACACACACACACACACACACCCCTACCCACTCTTCCCACCAAATTGTATTATTTCACGCCTCCTCTCTAGATCACAAAATCACTTTCAGAATCCAACACTGGGCCAGGCGCGGTGGCTCACGCTTGTAATCCCAGCACTTTGGGAGGCCGAGGCGGGCGGATCACGAGGTCAGGAGATCGAGACCACGGTGAAACCCCGTCACTACTAAAAGTACAAAAAAAAAAAAATTTGCCGGGCGTGGTGGCAGGCGCCTGTAGTCCCAGCTACGCGGGAGGCTGACGCAGGAGAATGGCATGAACCCAGGAGGCGGAGCTTGCAGTGAGCCGAGATCGTGCCACTGCACTCCAGCCTGGGCGACAGAGGGAGACTCCGCCTCAAAAAAAAAAAAAAAAAAACAGAATCCAACACTGGGTGGCACCAAGATCAGCAGAACCTCCATTTCCTCCTCTCTTTTCCCAAACCTTATTATGAAAGCCCCACATGGAACCATGTCAGGGCTGCAAGTGAAGCCATTCAACCTTTTCCCCCCATCAAAAAAATCTGAGAACTACAATGTGCATAAAGTGCACATAACATAAATGTTGTTTATATTTAATTTAATTTAATTTAATTTTTGAGACAGGGTCTCACTCTGTTCCCAGACTGGTCTCAAACTCCTGGCTCAAGTGATCCTCCTGTCTCTGCCTCCCAAAGTGCTGTGACTGCAGACATGAGCCACCTCACCTGGCCAAATATTCAGTTTAATAATTATGAAGCAGATACCCATGTAAACATCGTTACAAAAGATCATTGCTAGCATGCCAGAAGCCCCAGTGTGCCC
Organism: Symphalangus syndactylus; assembly: GCF_028878055.3. NCBI lineage: Eukaryota > Metazoa > Chordata > Mammalia > Primates > Hylobatidae > Symphalangus > Symphalangus syndactylus. The sequence goes on along the minus strand of NC_072442.2, from coordinate 47,396,726 downwards.
CTTTCCAATCATATCCCTCTCTCTAACCCTAATAGGTAACCACTATCCTGACCTTTGTAATAATTTTCTTGTTTTTAAAATGTAGTTCTGGCCTGGCGTGGTGGCTGATGCCTGTAATCCCAGCACTCTGTAAAGCCAAGGTGGGTGAATCACCTAAGGTCATGAGTTTGAGACCAGCCTGGCCAACATGGTGAAACTCTGTCTCTACTAAAAATATAAAAATTAGCTGGGTGTGATGGAGGGCACCTGTAATTCCAGCTACCCGGGAGGCTGAGGCAGGAGAATCGCTTGAACCCTGGAGGTGGAGGTTGCAGTGAGCCAAGATCGCACCATTGCACTCCAGCCTGGGCAACAAGAACAAAATTCCATCTGAAAAAATAAATAAAGCAATTCTTCTGCTTCAGCTTCCCAAGTAGATGGGATTACAGGCACCCACCACCATGCCTGGCTGCTTTTTGTATTTTTAGTAGAGACGGGGTTTCACCCTATCGGCCAGGCTGGTCTCAAACTCCTGATTTCAGGTGATCAGCCTACCTCCCAAGGTGCTGGGATTAAAGGTGTGAGCCACCGTGCCTAGTATATGTTTTATTTTTAATTTAAACTCATCATGACTTGTCTATATACATTGAACTAATGACGTGACACACAAACTGTTGTGAAAAATGTCAGTTACTTTGAATATAAGCATTTTTTTCCAAAATCACTTATGTGTCTAAACCAATTCCTTCTATAAATCAGGAAGAAAATGATAAAACAATTCAACAGGAAAACGAACAAAGGCCAGAAAACTCAGAGAAGAAACACAAATGTTCAATAAACATATAAAGATATTTAATTAAATTCATGAGTGATCAGAAGAATTCAAATTTAGATGGAATCCCTTTTATTCATTCATAACTTCAGCAAAAAGTTGGAGAATACCCAGTGGTGAAAAGGTGTTGGGAAATGAATGCTGTCATATTCTGCTGACAATCGAGTAAGTTGGCACAACATTTTTGAAGGTAATTAAAATTTTATATCTACATAGTCTTCACCCCAACAATTCCATTTCTAGGTATCTATGCTACAGGAATACTTGCCCATGTTCACAAAGAAGCATGTACAGGGATTTCATTGCAGCAATGCATGTAACAAGAAAACTAAGCATAATCTAAACATTCATCAATGGGGGAATTATTAAATAAACTGTGATGCATCGATACTATGGATTGTGCAGGAGTTTAAATGAATGGGGTGACCCTCTAAGTACTGGGAAGGAAAGAAATCTAAGGCATATCATGAAGTGAAAGAATCAAGTTGCAAGATGTTACCATTTATGTAAAGAAAAAATTTTAAAAACCACAAAACAAATCTATTTTGCTTTATGTAAATATGTATGTAGGTAAATGGGGAAAAGTCTGGAAGCATGTATACTAAATGCAGAGTAGGATTACTTCACGGATGAGGGAGTAGGGCACAAGGAGGGTTTTTGTTATATCTGTTATTGCATTTTTGTACATTAAAAATAGAATCATGGGCTGCGAGTGGTGGCTCATGCCTGTAATATGAGCACTTCAAGAGGCCAAGGTGGGAGGATCACTTGAGCCCAGGAGTTCAAGACCAGCCTAAGCAGCATAGGAAGACCCTGTGTCTACAAAAAATATGAAATTAGGTAGGCGTGGTGGCATGCACCTGTGGTCCCAGCTACTTGGGAGGCTGAGGTGAGAGGATCACTTGCGCCTGGGAGGTGAAGGCTGCAGTGAGCTGTGATTGTGCCACTGCACTGCAGCCCAGAGGACAAAGTAAGACCCTGTCTCTGAAAAAAAAAAAAAAAAAAAAAAAGAGAGAGAGAACAAAAAGGAATATAACCATGTATTATTTGTATGATAAAAAATAAATTTAAATTGCCTCTTATTTTAAAGAGAGCCTACCAAATTTAATTTTAAAATAACCATACGATTGCAATCAACAGTGGTTGATTTGGGGTATGGAGGAGAAATATCTTTCCTCAGAGGTACCGACCTAAAATTCTGGACCAAGAAGGATCTTACAATGCAGTTAGCCTTTTGTCATATTTGGAGAGAATATACTCACAGTTTCTTGGTCCAACTGTATGCTTTCCATACATTTCCATCAATGTAAGAAATATAGTTTCCTTGGAAATTTCTGTGAAGAAACACAGTTTATATCCTTGAATAGGTAGGAAAACAATGAACACGATAAGTAAAGGAATCATTGCAACCTTGTTGGGGATATTCAGAAACAGAAAATAACACCTGCTTTCTCATTTCCAGAGCTATCAGCTTCCCAGTTTACACAATTCATCAAGAAATTATGCGGGGCCACTGGCACAAATGATGAGGCATCTCCCGGAAGCTTAACTTCCTATCCATCCCATCTCTTGCACAGATGATGCCAGTTAATTACTTTGAATGTAAGTATTTTATATAAAAGCACTTATGTGTCTAAACAGACTCCTACAAATCAGTACCAAAATGGTAAATAATTCCACAGAAATATGGGCAAAAGCTTATCATTATCAACAAATGAGAAGAAAGAAACCCTGTGCCAGGTAACACCAAAGCTTTGGCCCAGTGCCCTCTGTTGAAACATCCTAGGCTTTTTCTTTCCACTCCTATTACAACTGATCTGATTTGGCCCCTTCACACTTCACTCCTAGATTTTGCTAGACCTTTCTATTTTGTCTCCCTGAATTAAGCTTTTCCTTTTGGGCACTTTACATTGGATTCTAAAATAATCCTCTGCATGTCCACACTTGCACATAATGCAAAAAAATAAAATAAAATAAAATAATCTTCCTGTTTTAATCATTTAATCTCTCTTGCTTGGAAACTTTCAATGGCTTTCCATACCTCACTGTGTAACTTTCAAACTCCTATAGCTGATAATCAAGGTTTTACAGAATCGTATCTTCATTGCTCCCTCACCTAATTCTTTGTAGCCACATTGGTTTACTAAATTCCAACCATACCGGTAGCCATGCGTTTGCCTAGACTGTACTCCCATTTTTTTTCTATTTAACAAATTATAGCTACTCTTTAAGACCCAAGTAAAGTTTTAGCTTACCCATGTAGCATCTCCACACCTTAAGGATCACAGATTCTGGCAACTTCTAGCACCAATGGTCTGCATTATCTTTCAGTACTTAATTATATATACCTCCTTTTTTATGCCTATTCTCTTTCTTCCCTCCTATCATTTTTTTTTTTTTTTTTTGAGAAGGAGTCTTGCTCTGTTGCCCAGGCTGGAGTGCAGTGGCAGCAATCTTGGCTCACTGCAAGCTCTGCCTCCCGGGTTCACGCCATTCTCCTGCCTCAGCCTCCCGACTAGCTGGGACTCCAGGCACCCGCCACCACACCCGGCTAATTTCTTTTTGTATTTTTAGTAGAGACGGGGTTTCACCATGTTAGCCAGGATGGTCTCGATCTCCTGACCTCATGATCCGCCCGCCTCAGCCTCCCAAAGTGCTGGGATTACAAGCATGAGCCACCGCGCCCAGCCTCTTCCCTCCTATCCTTTTCATGTTCTGGAGACAGTAGCATACTTGGCCCTGGGTTTGACACAAAACAACTTCTACATATAGAAAGCTAGGGATAAAGATGAGTTCTGGACAAAACTAAAGGACTGAGTAATCATGTGAACAGCCAACACTCCTACATATGCTAGGCACTGATGAAGTGTTTCATATATTCACTCACCTTAATTTCACAACAATCCTATGAAATGCTAACTAGCATAATCCGCAGTTTAAAGGTGAGGAAATTGAGTCACAGAGCAGAATAACTTGCTCTGGGTCACCAAGCTAATAAATAGACCTGGGTTCAAACCCAGGCAGCCTGGCTCCGGAATCAACTCTTAACCACTTAGAGCACCATCACTGAGATCGGGAGAGGGACAGGCTGGTGTAAAGAGGGTGAAGCGAAAATGGGAGGAGAGCAGCAGTTAAGCAATGATGTGATGGAGCTAAATAAAAATGGATACGAAAACGAGTAAAAGACTAGAGTACAAGTAAAAGACTGGAGAAGGGGCCTAACATTAAAGGAGAATGAGGAGAAGGGAGAGTTGACAAGCAAAGGTGAAAGCAGAAAGTCAGTTGTCCGTATGGCTTGGGGAGATAAAGAAGGCCCAGGAAGGCCTCCAGGAAAAGGCTGCCATGTCAGGCAGGACACAGAGGACAATTGAGGAAAGGTGATTCTTACAAGATGGTGAAGATGCCATTGTAGGTGTTGGGCTCTGGCACAGGCACTTGGCGGAGCCTCTGCTCTGGGTTGAGATCAATACATGACAGCATCTTATTTTCGCAGGTACAGAGCTCACATATGTTGGTGCTTGTGGAGGCCTTCTGTTCCTCTGGTGCAGTTAAAGCCTTATTTTGGGCGTAACTTTCAGACTGCACCAATGAATCCTGAGTAGGTTCTAGCTCAGTAGGTGGACCTGTGACTTTAGTCAGTTTTTGATGCAGAGTCTGAACCTGATCCGGATGAGGAGCTGTAGTCTTCTCCAGGGCTGTAGAATGTCCAATCTCTGTAGTGGGCTCTGGAGTTATGGCAAGCCCTGGGTTTGGAGGCTGAGTTGAGGTCTCCTCCATGGTTGGAGATGGTTTAACCTCTGTAGGAGGTTTTGTAGTTATGGTAAGCTCCAGGTCCAGAGGTTGAACTGTGGCTTGAGTCACGTGTGACTGCTGAGTCTGAACCTGGTCTGGATGTGGAAGAGTCACCTTAGGGTGCTCTGGAGAAACTATAATCCTCTTCAGGGGTGTAGAATGTCCAACCTCTGTAGTGGATTCTGGAGGGATGGTAAGTCCCAGGTCCAAAGGTTGAACTGTAACGCTGGGTGACACTGGATGCTGAGCTTGATCCTGACCTGGTGTTGGATTTGTTACCTCTTGATATACTCGAAGTTGGGGTACAACTTCCTTAGGAGGCTGAGTTGGGGTCTCCTTCATGGTTGGAGAAAGTTCAACCTCTGTCGTGGATTCTGGAGTGATGGTAAACCCCAGATCTAAAGGTTGAACTGCGGCTTGAGTCAGGTGTGAATGCTCTGGAGGTTGAGCTACAACTACATTAGGGAACTCTGGAGTCTGAGCTGGGGCCTCCTGAAGGGTTAGGAAAGACTCACCCTCCTCAGCGGTCTGTGGATGCTCACCTGCAGCCTCCTGCTGGGTTGGAGAGAGGTTCTCATTATTAATAGGTTGAATTGTGAAAGATCCAGCCTCTTCCGATGACTCTGGAGGCAGAGGTGGGCCCCTGTGCTGGATGGCGGGAGGTTCTACATCATTACCTGACCCTGAGAGCTGAGCTGTAGCCTCCTGGTGGACTAGAGGAGTTCCCACCTCTGCACTAGGCTCTGCTGCTATGGTGAGCTGCACGTCTGGAGGCTTAACAGAGACATTGGGCGAATCTGAATGCCGAGTTTGATGGTAACCTGGAGGTGAAACTGTGACTTCATGATGTTCTGGAGGCTGACCTGGGGTCTCCTGCTGAGTCGGAGAAGATTCGACCTCCCCAGAAGACTCAGAAGGCTGAGCTGGCTGCTCCTGCCCACTGATGGAAAGTTCACGCTCCATAGCAGGAACTGGAGGCTCAATTGGCGCCTCCTGTTGGGTTGCAGAAGGTTCCACCTCCTCTGGAAACTGAATTGGGGCCTCTTGCTGGGCTTGGGAAGATTCTGTGTCATTGGTGGGCTCTAAAGTTATGGTAACCTCCACATCTGCAGGTTGAACCGTAATGTTGGGCAAGTTATAATGAGCTTGATCCTCACCTGGAGGTTGAACTGTCACCTCATGATTCGGTAGAGTTAGACTCTCCATAGAAGACTCTGGAGGCAGAGCTGGGGCCTCCTGCTGGGTTGAAGAAGGTTCTTCCTCCTCAGGGAGCTGTGGAAGCTGTGCTGGGGCTTCTTGCTGGGCTGAAGAGGACTGGATGTCTTCAAGGGTCTCTGGATTTTGAGTTTCGGGCTCCAGATGGAATTGAGAAGGTCCAACTTCCTCAGAGGGCCCTGGAGGCTCATCTGACTTCACCCGGAGTTCTGGAGGCAGGCTGCCGGGATATGGTGTATCCATATTCGAATATTCATCCTGCAAAGTCTGTTTCTGACTCCGAGGTGTGGATAATTGACGTGGAATCCCAACAGTCTCAGCAAGGCTCCAACGCTGAGCTAGATCTTTCTTCAGGTTCTTGGGCGAAACAATAAATTTGGTTAGTTTTGAAACCTTACTGTCTAGCGGAACAAGTATTTCATCTGCCTAATGATGTGCAGCCCGATCTAGATCTGCAGTTTGAACCTTACTTTTGAGGCGAGGAAGCTGAACTAGGGTCTGGCTCTCATCCCCATCTAGCAGTGGACCTACCTCTGGGAGCCTTTCTTGCGGAGTCAGCTTGTCGTTTAAATCCTGCTGTGCAGCCGAGAACTGCTCTGGCCCCAGGGGCAGCTCTCCAGCTGAACCTGTGTCCAGGAATGGAACCAAATTTTCAGTCGATTCCTGGGGTGGGGCTGACATCTCTGAGGAAGCAGAGGGCCCCAGGTAATCAAAGTCCCCGGGGTATGCCGGGAGAGTAGGCGCATGGGGAGATTCCCATGGGAGATGGGAGGAGTGGGAAGACGAGGGCTCAGGAGGCCCCAGGGGGTTAGAGGTCAGCTGGAGCGGGTCCTTGACCCACTCCAGAGGCTGAGCCTCCTTGACTAGTGGCCACAATAGTTGCCACATAAGGAGGGGCCATGGGCCCCAGACACGCAGCCGGGACATGACACACACTAGTGCTACACACTGAGTGGGAGCCATTCTGGCAGCCCGGAGACGCTCGTGCCCCTTACAAGTGTGAGCCCCGCCCTGTCTTTATGACACCTTTATTTATGCCACCTTTATTAGGCTTGGATCCAGATCTGCTCCATGTCACCAGGGCACTCTTATGTCACAATCCTGCCCAAGCGGGATCCCGCCTTCCCACCCCGCCCTGCCGGAACACCCCTCCCCTCCCCTTAGTGAGGAAGGATTTGGGCCTCAGACCCTGGTGGTCCCAGGACCCCAGTGCCTGCTGTGGTGGGGTAGGGTGCGGTAGGGTGGGGTAGGGTGGGGTGGGGGCGCGGCAGAGCTTCCCAAGGAAGTCACGGGACCTCGCCTCAGGATATTCAGAAGTGCTAGTCCAGTTCCGGCAGCCTTCCTCCTTCAAGGTGAAATCCGAGAATACTCTTCCTTCCAGGGAGAGCAACTGACCTGCAAAATGGGCGCCAGTTAGGTTGGCAGGCAGGATGCACATTACAGTCATTTATTCCAAAGTGTTGCCATTTTCGCTAAACTGTTCCATGTTTGATAATTAATTCACCACCCTATTAGGTAGGGGCTGCCAGGGAATAAGCAAGGACTCCAAATTTTCTGTAGGACGGGTGTTGGGAGTTGGCAATTCGGTCTGGGAGAGAAGGTTTTAATCCGAGTGAAGAGCCCTTTGCACTAGGCTGGGAGGAGGCTGAACTGTCATCCTGCCTTGACTCAACACAGCCATTACCCTAGAAGTTACAGCGCCACCCTTCAGAGATCTACCCTGTGTGCACACATGGAGAAGAGGCTTAGGTTGTTAAAGTCAGCATGTTAAATAATTTCCTGAAATGCGACTGTAACTAGAACCCAGCTGACTTCCCCCACAGCCATTCTTACCTATTTTATTACTGTCTGGCATAACTACCAGCATGTAAACTCCAAGAAGGTGCTTCATCTTATTCCAGTGCCTAGCACAGGCATCGGGTGCATAGTGATGGCTTTAAAATTGAAGGGGGGCCGGGTGTGGCGGCTCACACCCATAATCCCAGCACTTTGGGAGGCCGAGGTGGGGGGATCACTGAGGTCAGAAGTTCGAGACTAGCCTGAGCAACATGGTGAAACTCCGTCTCTACTAAAAATACAAAATTAGCCAGGTGTGGTGGTGCATACCTGTAATCCCAGCTACTCAGGAGGCCAAAGCAGGAGAATCGCTTGAACCTGGGAGGCAGAGGTTGCAGTGAGCTGAGATCGCAACATTACACTCCAGCCTGGGCAACAAGAGAGAAACTCCATCTCAAAAAAATAAAATAAAATTGAAGAGATTCCAAGATTCACCTCATTTAGGGATGGATCCACTGTTATAATCAGATTTCTGAAATGAGTGCTGACTTCCCCTCACATTTCACAGGAAGCTAGACTTCTTAAAGCTTGAAGTTTCCTTGGTGGATTTAATTTAAATTGAATTAAAATAATTATTTTACAGGGAAAAATTTCAAAACACTTTGCAACTTTGGGGTAAAAGTTAAATAAAACACTGTAGCCCCAAGTTAAGTTCCCACTGAAATGATACTTTTGCTCTTTAAAAAAAAAATTCCATAAATGGTAAATAATGACTGTTTTGAGATTAATTTAGAAACTTAATCCCTATTTAAGAGCTTTCATGTGCAGTCATGCATTTCTCGCCATGTGAGGAGCTTGAGAAATGTGTCATCAGGTGATTTCACCATTGTGCTAACATCATAGCGTATACTTCCACAAACCTAGGTGGTGTAGCCTACAGCACACCTAGGATACACGGTATGGCCTAGGACTCCTAGGCTACAAACCTGTACTGTATGTTACTGTACTGAATACTAAAGGCAGCTGTCACACAATGGCAGGTATTTGTGTATGTAAACATGGAAAATATATAGTTAAAATACTGTGTAAAAGATAAAAATGGGGCCCGGGTGCAGTGGCTCATGCCTGTAATCCCAGCACTTTGGGACGCCGAGGTAGGTAGATCACCTGAGGTCAGGAGTTTGAGACCAGCCTGGCCAACATGGCAAAGACCAGTCTCTACTAAAAATACGAAAATTAGCTGAGTGTGGTGGTGCGTGCCTATAATCCCAGCTACTCAGGAGGCTGAGGAAGGAGAATCACTTGAACCCGGGAGGTGGAGGTGGCAGTGAGCTGAGATTGCACCACTGCACTCCAGCCTGGGCAACAGAGTGAGGCTCCATCTCAAAAAAAAAAAAAAAAAAGATAAAAATGGTATACCTATATAGGGATAGCTCCATTATACTCTTAGGGAACCACCATCATATATGCGGTCTATTGTTGACCCAAACCTCATTTTGTAGCACATGATTGTAAATGATTGACAGAAAAATCTTCAGCAAAATATTCCACCCAAGATACATGGGAGATATTGAGATCCACGTAACAAGCCATATTTGAAAGGCATTATAGTTTTTGAAAGCTGTGGTGCCATCATTCTTAAGGCCAGTTACCTTCTCCCCACATCTCTGGGATCCTGTTTGAAGGGAGTTCTAAAAAGGCCTGTGTTCAAGCAGCCCAGCATCCCTTACTCCTAGAGCGGGGGGAGACTAACCCCTCTCCTGTGTCCACAACTGTAGTAATCCAGTCCTCAGTTCTGCTCTCCAAACTTCAAATAAGGGGTCAGAGCCAAGGGTCAAGACTTTAGGAAAAGCCCCAGAAATACCTTGCACTCAAAAAGCAGTTTCAGTTTCACATTTTCCTGAGAATGAAACAAATTATCCTCCAAATTCTGCTGCTTGTTTTGAATTATGGTTACATTGGCTATGTTATCCGACCCTTGAGTTGTTTTTCTTTTTTTCTTTTTTTTCCTCTAGAGAGTGTCTTGCTCTGTCATCCAGGCTGGAATGCAGTGGCATGATCTCGGCTCACTGCAACCTCCGCCTCCTGGGTTCAAGCGGTTTTCATGCCTCAGCTTCCCAAGTAGCTGGGATTACAGGTGCCTGCCACCACACCCAGCTAATTTTTGTATTTTTAATAGAGACGGGGTTTCACCATATTGGCCAGGCTGGTCTTGAACTCCTGACCTCATGATCCGCCCACCTCGGCCTCCTAAAGTGCTGGGATTACAGGTGTGAGCCACAGCGCCCGGCCTGTTTGTTTTTTGCGGTGGAGTTTCACTCTCGTTGCCCAGGCTGGAGTGCAATGGTGTGATCTTGGCTCACTGGAACCTCCGCCTCCCGGGTTCAAGCGATTCTCCTGCCTCAGCCTCCTGAGTAGCTGGGATTACAGGCATACGCCACCATTTCTCCATGTTGGTCAGTCTGATCTTGAACTCCTGACCTCAGGTGATCCACCCACCTCGGCCTCCCAAAGCACTGGCATTACAAGTGTGAGCCACCGCACCCGGCCCTGTTACCTTTGAGTTTTTATCTCCACATACTTGAATTAAACCGTGTAGTTCTTCTTCCCATCTGACATCTACAATCTCTTCACAGGGTCTGTACTCCACAGCTATTTTACCACTTTCTGAAATAAAGTTAGCAAGGATCAATTCAGAATCTTTTTCATTCTAAAACTTCCTGCATATAATGGTAGCAACCCACAATGAGACATTCTTTTGGTTTCTAAAAGCAGAAAATAAGCATTTTCCTGGAAGTTTCCTCATCTCCTCATCATATACTTCCATTTTTGTTTTCTTTTTTCTTTTTTTTTGAGACAGAGTCTCACTCTGTCACCCAGGCCGGAGTACAGTGGCACTATCATAGCTCACTGTAGCCTGGAATTCCTGGGCTCAAGTCATCCTCCTGCTTCAGCCTCCAGAGTAGCAGGCACTACACCACTGTGCCCAGCTAATTCTCTTTTTTAGAGACATGGTCCCGCTTTGTTTTCCAGGCTGGTCTCGAACTCCTGGCTTGAAGTGATCCTTCTGTCTTGGCCTCCCAAAGTGCTGAGATTTCAAGCGTGAGTCATCATGTCTGGTTTCACAGCTCAGTTTTTAACATATGTATGAAATGTCAACTGTGTTTGGTTCCAAGGACTTTATGATCTTACAGATAGGAACTAAGGAATAATAACATAAGAAATAAAAAATGTGGAAATAAAAATGTTCAGTCATAATATGATTAAATAGTAAGGCACCAGGTGGGGGGTCGAAGTAAGTTCGAATCCAAAATAGAGACCACTGGGCTAGCAGACACTTCACATTAGAAGCACGGCTAGGTGTCTACTCCCTGAGAACCAAAATTCCACCAGATACAATGAACAAAGCTTTAGAGAGAGAAAACATTTGAACATTTTATGGGCAGAAAATGGCCCACATACTCTATAGACAATACAATTTCCTTCAAGGCAAACTACAGCTATAAGGCTTTTGGTCCAAGAAGTTTTGAGTGTGTGCAAGGGATACCCTTGCATACTAGGGAGGGGTAGACAACCCACACATTTAGCTTGGTTATTAAATGTCGTTACTCAGACTTGACAGTTGATGACCAAGGAAGTAAGACTTTCACTAGAAGGGGTGCCCAGGTTGGAAAGCTGAGAGCAATCAGGGCCACCTCTTACAAGCAAATAAAGGTCTGTAGTAACTTAATTAGAATCTCTCAGTCTCTAAGCCTTCAGGGCTGTGAAGCAGAAGGGCAACTCTGTTCAGGGACTCTTTGCTAAACACCAGGTTTCCTTTGGGCACAGGCTATGACATTTGCGCCACTGTAGAACTGAACAGGGAATACAAGCAATGCCATTCAATAGGATGACCACTTCCAAGGCTCACAGCAAAGCAGCTGATTATTGTATAAGAATCATATTTGGCCAATATGTCAGTGCCAGAAATGAGAGCTGGAACTGAATTCTCAATTCGAGAAACATAATCTAATAAATTCTTCAGCAGAGAGTTTATTTATTCAGAGAGAAAACAACGACAACAATAGCATATTTTGTCTGCTTACCTTGTAAGTATAGTTCTGAGTTTTTACACTTGTCATCTCATTTTTTCTTACGATATCCACCATAAGGTTGATGGGATTACTAACCCCAGTTTGCAGATAAAGATTGCAGCTTAGAGATATTAAATATCATCAAATCTCTCTGGCTATAAGACTAAAACTGCATACAAAAATCTAAGAGACAGAGTTAGGACTCAAATCCATGTGTCCAGGGCTTATAATCACTATTTTGTATGATAGGCATGCAATTAAAGAAGACCTGCCTGAAACATTTTCTGTGTGACCTGAGGCAAGTCCTTTTATATCTATAAACTAAGGACAGTATATGCTGTCATTTTTTCTACAAATGTCACAAAGAACAAATTTGAGCCTGTCGCTGTGAAAGAATTTAGCAAATGGCAGCATACTAGGGAGTGTTTTAGATATCGATATTTTTATCCAATTAGCTTTTCAAAATGAGTTTATTTGCTCATTGAAACTGAAGTACTTCAACGACGATTAAGAAAGTTTTACCTAGAACCACAATCAACAGTTTCTGGAATGCATCTGACAAAGCCTTCTGAATAGCAATCTGGGCTAACTTCCTTTTCATAGGAATGACAATGGTCTTAAATCTAACCAAAACAAATGGATTTAACATGCTTATCTGAGTGATAATTGCTACATGTTGGTTAAAAAATAAAAATGCATCCACGAATCTTAGCTCATAATCTTCGTGATGAAAGGCAGACAGCACAAGGGTAGGGTTGAATGTCTCTGTTACAGGTACATCCTGGCAGGGCCCATTTTTACTGCCTCCATCTAGTTGGGAAGTTCCTTAAGTACTAGAGGGAGACACAAGCCAAGAACCTGGCACATATCTCACATCACCCAGAGATTTCAAATTCTTCAGTTAAGGCTACACTCCTACGGACCCCACCCTCCTATGCATCAAGGGCTGGAATCACTCACCGAAAAAAAGTTTTGTTGGCTGTACACAGTGGCCCATGCCTGTAATCCCAGCACTTTAGGAGGCCAAGGCAGGTTGAGGCCAGGAGTTCAAGAACAGCCTAGCCAACGTGGTGAAACCCCATCTCTCTTAAAAATACAAAAATCAGTCGAGTGTGGTGGCACATACCTGTAATCCCAGCTAGCTACCTGGGAGTCTGAGGCACAAGAACAGCTTGAACCAGGAAGCGGAGGTTGCAGTGAGCCGCGATCATTCCACTGCACTCCAGCCTGGGTGACAGAGTGAGACTATTTTCAAAATGAGGCCGGGCACAGTGGCTCACATCTGTAATCCTAGTACTTTGAGAGGCCAAGATGGGCAGATCACTTGAGGTCAGGAGTTTGAGACCAGCCTGAGCAACATGGTGAAACCCTGTCTCTACTAAAAAATTTTTTAAAAATTAAAAATTGGCTGAGTGTGGTGGTGGGCAGGAGGCAGGTGAACTGCTTGAACCTGGGAGGTGGAGGTTGCAGTGAGCCAAGATCACATCAGTGCACTCCAGCCTGGGCGACAGAGCGAGACTGTCTCAAAAAAACAAAAAAGGTTTGGTACAGATGATCTGGCTCCTCCCTGGGCATCATCCATGAAAGCCTACTCCCCTCCATTAGCCTATAGCCCTGCCTCTGACTTCAAACCCTGAGCCTGAGGGCCATGAATACTAGAAAAAAATCTCAATGTCAGTATCAATTGAGTACCCTTTCTAGGTATCTATAGTAGACTCTTTTTCCACTGAAGCCCTTCTATGAGTAAAAAAAGGCTGAATGGGCCGGGTGCAGTTGCTCATGCCTGTAATCCCAGCACTTTTGGATGCCGAGGCAGGTGAATCACGAGGTCAGGAGTTTGAGACCGGCCTGACCAACACAGTGAAACCCCATCTCTACTAAAAATACAAAGATTAGCCAGGCATGGTGGCCACATGTGGTGGTGCATGCCTGTAGTCCTGGCTACTCAGGAGGCTGAGGTGGGAGGATCCCTTGAGCCCAGCAGTTTGAGGTTACAGTGAGCTATGATCATGCTACTGCACTCTAGCCTGGGCAACAGAGCAAGACCCTGTCTCTAAAAAATAATAATAATACATAGATAAATCTTTAGATAATTTTGTTGGGATAACTGAAGGCTATAAGAGATACATATTTGAAGGACTATTTTAATACAAAGCAAGTTCTTAACCGAAAACTGGAAAAACATTACTTCCTTCTTCCTCCTAAGCTTCTTGGCAGGAAGTACACTGTACAATTTTACATTTAAAGGTTCTGGCCGGGCGGGATGGCTCACACCTGTAATCCCAGCACTTTGGGAGGCCGAGGCAGGCAGATCACGAGGTCAGGAGATCAAGACCATCCTGGCCAACATGGTGAAACCCCGTCTCTACTAAAAATACAAAAATTAGCTGGGCGTGGTGGTGGGCGCCTGTAATCCCAGCTACTCGGGAGGCTGAGGCAGGAGAATGGCTTGAACCCGGGAGGGGGAGATTGCAGTGAGCCAAGATCACGCCACTGCACTCCAGCCTGGTGACAGAGCAAGACTCTGTCTCAAAATAAATTAATAAATCAATTAATTTATTAACTAAATTAATAAATCAATTAATTTATTAACTAAATTAATAAATCAATTAATTTATTAACTAAATTAATAAATCAATTAATTTATTAACTAAATTAATAAATCAATTAATTTATTAACTAAATTAATAAATCAATTTATTTATTTATTTATTTAAAGGCTCTGTCAGGTATTGCCTAAGGTAAAAGTCTATATTGTAAGACATATACTGAAATCCTGCCCAGGACTTCAGTAGCTCAGAGAGGGAAGGGCTTGATATGTGTCTGAAAAGACGAGTTTTAGACGGCAAAAAAAAGGAGATCCTTCCCATTTCAACTCCTTACCTTCCTCCACCCCCAATGAAAACAGACCTTCCTCCACCTTATCCACAGGCTCCTCCACCAAGCCAAGGCCAGACTCCTGCAATCATAGGATGGCAACACCACTGCTAAAGCACAGAACTTCAGGCTTTGCTTTGGAAGTGGCACCATGGTCTCTTCATTTTCCCTTTCTTCAAGGTCAGTAAACAGAGGCTGTTAGGAGTTTTAGTGTAAGTTCCTTCCGAGGATGTTAATTAGGCTTCAAACTGTTTTGTTCTGAGAAATAAAAACTAAATTCCAGTCATTCAAGCTAACAGTTGAGGTGTTTTTTTGTTGTTGTTTTTGTTTTTTTTGTATTTTTTTTTAGTAGAGACGGAATTTCACCATATTGGCCAGGCTGGTCTCGAACTCCTGACCTTGTGATCCATCCACCTGGACCTCCCAAAGTGCTGGGATTACAGGCGTGAGCCACCATGCCCGGACAGTTGAGGTGTTCTATGGCTTCAAAATCAAGTAAGATTTGCAAATGAATTACTAGATACAACCGTTTTTTTTTTTTTTTTTGAGACGGAGTCTCGCTCTGTCGCCCAGGCTGGAGTGCAGTGGCGCAATCTCGGCTCACTGCAAGCTCCGCCTCCCGGGTTCACACCATTCTCCTGCCTCAGCCTCTCCGAGTAGCTGGGACTACAGGCGCCCGCCACCACGCCCGGCTAATTTTTTGTATTTTTTAGTAGAGATGGGGTTTCACTGTGGTCTCGATCTCCTGACCTCGTGATCCGCCCGCCTCAGCCTCCCAAAGTGCTGGGATTACAAGCGTGAGCCACCGCGCCCGGCCCATTTTTTTATTCTATGCCACACAAACAGTGGAAAAAATTATGGACACCACAATCCAAGTGATTGAGATTATTAATTTTAGGTAGCAGGCCAATTCAGACACGTCCACTTATCCTCAATGGCAGGAGGCCTCTCACATCCCCTCCCTATAACCCAGTTCAATACTTCTGTCTAAAGTCTGGAATTTCAATGTTGAAAGGAGAGCGTGGTTAGTGAGAGAAAATCTACAAACTTTATCCTGATGATCCTTTCTGACCATCCATTGAAACCAAAGTAGTAATTCACCAGTTCTTGGCATCAGGACCTGTTTCAGGCAAGGGCCTGATGTGGAACTGCCTTATGTCTGGTGCCAAGAGGAACCTAAAGTCACAACAGATAGACCCATAAATATCACAGCCTGCCAGAGATTTTATTTTGGATACACCTGAGATTTATCAATACCAACTGTGCAAAGAAAAGAAATTGTTTCAGTCTTCCCATTCAGTAGCTCCTTCTTAAGAACATGACCTGAAGAATAGATAAGAGGAACCCACCCATCCCCCACCCCAAGTTACTAACCCCCGTTTAAAGAGGAAATACACATACTTCTATACATTTTACAAGCAACTAAAACAACTAGAGGTTCATCTGCATTTATAAGCTTCTTTGGGAACGCAAATATCTACCGAGTGTTAATTCTTGAAATATTTTACACATTTCTGTGAATTTCTTATATTACCAGTTCTTTCTTATATGTCTATTTCATTTTGTAAGTGTAGTATATGATTATATTCATGAAACTCAAATGATACAAATAAAGTCAAATTTATTGTATTAGAAATTAACAAGAATTAATAGTAAAGTTAATTCTTTGTTGATTTGTTTATGCACCTTCCTCTGTCACTGGTTTATAAGCTCCATAAGTGCCAGAGGAAAACATAACTTATTCTTTTTTCATTCCCAGAACCAAGCACAGTTCTTGGCATATAATACAGGATAGATGATCTGTTGATTGAGTGAATGAATAAAACGAGCAAGTAAAAAATGAAATTACTTTTTCCCACTGAAGAGAAAGAGAAACGCTTGTCGGGAAGGAGAAATGAAGACTAATTTTTTTTTTTTTTTTTTTTTGAGACGGAGTCTCCCTCTGTTGCCCAGGCTGGAGTGCAGTTGCAGGATCTTGGCTCACTGCAAGCTCTGCCTCCCGGGTTCATGCCATTCTCCTGCCTCAGCCTCCTGAGTAGCTGGGACTACAGGTGCCCCCGACCACTGCCGGCTAATTTTTTGTATTTTTAGTAGAGACGGGGTTTCACCGTGTTAGCCAGGATGATCTCTATCTCCTGACATCAGGATCCGCCCACCTCAGCCTCCCAAAGTGCGGGGATTACAGGCGTGAGCCACCACACCCGGCAATGAAGGCTAATTTTTAAATGTTGAGTGCTACCGCGGAGACCAGCCTGTATCATGAGTCACAGTGAAGCCTTTCGGGACATCTAGGAAACTTCAGAAGGACTCTGAGCCCCTGGGTGGTACAGACAGTTGTCGCCTTGGATAACCTTGCCATAGTTCTTGCTGGCAACCATTTCCCTTCATTTCACTGAAACAAAAACAAAAACAAAAAACCCTCACAGGTGCCTTAGGCCTTTCCTTGATTTTAAAACATTATTCTCTTTTCTGTATTTATAAAAAGCAAAAAACACAGGAACTAGGCGTATGTGCTAAAGTAGAAAAGAACACTTAAGGCCAGGAGCAGTGGCTCATGCCTGTAATCCCAGCACTTTGGGAGGCTGAGGTGGGCAGACTGCCTCAGGTCGGGAGTTCGAGACCAGCCTGACCAATATGGTGAAACCCTGTCTCTATTAAAAATACAAAAACTAGCCGGGCGTGGTGGTGGGTACTTGTAATCCCAGCTACTTGGGAGGCTGAGACAGGAGAATCTGGGAGGTGGAGATTGCAGTGAGTGGAGACCGGGCCATTGCACTCCAGCCTGGGGAACAAGAGTGAAACTCCGTCTCAAAAAAACAAAAAAGAAAAAGAAAAGGACCCTTAAACTAGATAACAGTGGGGGTCAAGTAGTAATCCAAGGCTCTGAGTTCAGTAAGTAAATAAATCTAATATGAATGCTCTTTCTTCTCATTCATCTATTAACTTGTAGAACATTTCCTCCATCACTGCATCAGCGATGAGCTTTATGCTGTGAAATTCTCAAAATCTAAAGCTTATGAAGTGGTCTCAAGGTCCAAAGCGCACTAAAAACTCATTACTTACAAAATGATACCAAGTAACTGTTTCATCATCTTTACCGTACCTTTACCATATTTGAGTGGCTATGTGAAATGGTCACAGGTTAGAAACACATCATAGTCCAAAAGTTAAATAATATCTCACAGGTAATCATTTCAGTCACAGGAAGTAGAACCAGGATTGAAGAGGGTGTTGAATAAGCTACAAAAGTGGGTATAGTATACCTGGAGTCATTACTAAGCAGAGTTCTCAGATTTGATCAAGGTTAATTCAATGAGGAATGGAATATAGACAACAGGCAGCAAGATTAGCAGGAAGCAGTCAGATTAAGTAGCCAATCAGGAATTGAAATTGGTCCTTGAAAATGGAAAGGTGATTGAATTAAGGCATACAATGAGATATCATTCTGTGGCTCTGGGAAAGTAAAATTGGTTGTCATGTTAACATGGAATAGGATTTCTACAAGGCCGCTTAAAGAATGTTTCCATCCTCTGAGAACTGAAGGGAGTTCCAAATAGGCAGTTTGTGACTGATGATGAGCATGATGATGATAAGGTCTCCTTTATATAACAGCCGGCAGAAGACTTGGTCACACCCACACATTTTAAATTCACATAAAGGTAAATATATGGTCAGGCGTGGTGGCCCACACCTGTAGTCTCAGCACTTTGGGAGGCGAAGGCGGGTGGATCATTTGAGGTCAGGAGTTCGAGACCAGTCTGGCCAACATGGTGAAACTCCATCTCTACTAAAATACAAAAATTAGCCAGGCATGGTGGTGCATGCCTGTAGTCCCAGCTACTCAGGAGGCTGAGACAGGAGAATCGCGTGAACCCGGGAGGCGGAGGTTGCAGTGAGCCAAGATCGCACCACTGCCCTCCAGCCTAGGCAACGGAGACTCCGTCTCAAAAACAAGTAAATATAGCTGGGCATGGTGGCTTGTACCTAGCTACTTAAGAGGCTGAGGCAGGAGGATTGCCTGAGGTCAGGATTTAGAGACCAGCCTGGGCAACACAGGGATACTCTGTCTCTAAAAAAATTTAAAAAGTACCACCACCAGGCCCAGCTAATTTTTTTTGTATTTTTAGTAGAGACGGGGTCTCACCATGTTAGCCAGGCTGGTCTCAAACTCCTCACCTCAGGTGATCCACCCGCCTCAGCCTCCCAAAGTGCTGGGATTACAGGCATAAGCCACAGTGCCCAGCCGAGAACTTGCATTTCTAACAATTCCCAGGTTGTGCTGTTTGGGGAACCATACTTTGAGAAACACCTCCCTATAACCTGATAGGTTATTTCCCCTAAGATCCAGATGAGTAAAAATTAATACACATTAGATGAAATTCCAGAAGTTATCTTCAAATTTTGCTACTCATTGAATGTCATGAAGATATTGGAAAAAAAAGAAAAAAACAAATGACAAAAAAACAACCTTGCTACTCAACAAGGGATTTGCTATTATCACGTTTCAAAGAAATTCAGAATCTCAGGCCTAAACCCAGGCCTACTAAATTAGGATCTGCAGTTTCTCACCATCTTCAGGTGATTTCTATGGTCATTAAAGTTTGAAAGGCTGCCTTGAAACAGTCCTTCCTAAAACTGAAGTGGAGGTGCAGCAAAAATCATTTGGAAAATTGTTTAAGGTAATCCCAAATGCAACCCAAATTTACAGAATCCCAGGTGAAGCTCAGTAGTCTGTATTTTTATCCTTCTCCCCAAATAATTCTGATGTGCAGGCAAGTTTGAAAACCACTGCTTTAAAGAAAATGGATACTCCCCTTACCAAGCAGAAAGTAGGATTTTGGAAACTCATGCAAGGGAAGCAAAAAGATGCCTCAGGAGGCACGATTACAACAGGATTGATGGAAACGGAAGCTGAAGCTTAACCAAAGATATTAATATATGCCCACAAAAGAAAATGCTAAGGAAGTCAAGTGGTCTGCCTGAATTCTGAAGAAAAATGGAGAACCAAAGGACAAAATTTGTCAACGAATTTCCAGCAGTCTGGGTTAAGGGAGTGAATTTCTTGACTGAATGACACAGACTCTGTACCACCTGATTGGCTGTTACCTTAATGGAGGAATTATCTATTACAATGTATAGGTACTTTAATTAGAATGACCTGGCAGTTACTGAAGCAAAATTTTCCGCTCCTTTGTATTCTGTAATACAAGAAGGATCTACATGGATGTTCTCTTCTCTGAACTGTCTGGATGAATGGATGGTCAGTGGCACTCATCATGCCTTGGTTTTTAAATCTGCATTGTGGTCATAATCTGTTATTTAATTAATTTCTCGTATTTTTAATAAAAACTCCGCCTATATATTTTAAACAGAAATTGCCTTACTTTGCTGAAATTCTGAGAAATCCTAGACAGTCTTTAAGGCCGGGCTCAAATGTCACCTCTTTGCTGTGCCTCCTGGTGCTGTGCTTCTGATACTTTGTACGGTCCTCCATGACAGCATGAGCACAATTATATTACAGGCAATTATTCATGCTCCCCTAGCTCATTTGTTGACTCCTTTAGAGCACAGATCATGTTTTATTTATTGTAGCAACTAAAACAAGTATTTGTTCAACCAATGACACCCATAAACAAAACTACCTGCCGAGGGGAGAGATGCAGGGGTAAAGTTATGCCAAGATTAAATCCCAGAAACCATTGTAGATTTTTCAGAGTTGACTCCTGTTTTCAGACTTCTAGACTTCAAAAAACAACTCTCTATAAAATGTATGTTTCTAGAAGGAAGAAGTGTAACATTGTCCCCTTATTTATTTATTTTTTTTTTGAGGTGGAGTCTTGCTCTGTCGACCAGGCTGGAGTTCAGTGGTGCAATCTTGGCTCACTGCAACCTCCACCTCCCAGGTTCAAGCCACTTGCCTGCCTCACTTCAAGTAGCTGGGATTACAGGAGCCCACCACCACACCTGGCTAATTTTTATATTTTTAGTAGAGATGGGGTCTCACCACGTTGGCCAGGCTGGTCTCAAATTCCTGACCTCAAGTGATCCACCTGCCTAGGCCTCCCAAAGTGCTGGGATTACAGGCGTGAGCCACCATGCCTGGCCTATAAAGTGCTTTCTATTTGGCATTGTGCTAAGCACTTTAAAATGCATTATATCATTTTATCCTCAGATCAGCTCCATAAAATAGCTACCATTATTACCTCTACATGTATATAGATATATGTATCTATATATACGTATATCTACATACATTGAAAGTCTCACCAGTGTTTTAACTTTTGCTTTCAACCACTATACATATTTTAAAGAGCTTAAGAGGAGAAACAACCGTTTGCGTTTTTAAATTTTCCCAGATACCATTTCTGCTGCTCTTTCTTTGTCTCTGAAGTTCTAGTATTATCACTGGTATAATTTTCCTTTGGCCTAAAGACCTTCTTTTACTTTTATTTTAGAGCAGAACTTCTGCCAACACATTCTCTTAGATTTTCTTCATCCGAAATGTCTTTTTTCTTTTTGCCTTAATTGTTGAAGGGTATTTTTGCTGGATATAGAATTCTGGATTGACATTTCTCTCAGTACTTTAACGATGTTCTGTAGTTACTTGAATCACTGAAAGGCTTAAAGTTGGGGACCGGCTCTATCACATACACATTTTATAGAAAGGTTCATTACTTTCATATCTTCACTGTGGACCATAGCCTTTATCATCACAAAATTTTGTTTCATTTATGAGTTTTTAAATTTTGCTTTGAAGCTAAACTTTTATAACTCCTTTCTATTTCCTACAATGTGGAGTTTATGGCGGACAGCACAGGCAGTTGGAAATACATATCTGGAGTTTAGAAGAGAGGATAAGGTAGGAAAATGGATCTAGAAGTCATTGATATTTTGGCCGGGCACGGTGGCTCATGCCTGTAATCTCAGCACTTTGGGAGGCTGAGGCAGGCAGATCACAAGGTCAAGAGACTGAAACCATCCTGGCCAACATGGTGAAACCCCGTCTCTACTAAAAATACAAAAATTAGCTGGGTGTGTTGGCACACACCTGTAGTCCCAGCTACTCGGGAGGCTGAGGCAGGAGAATCACTTGGACTCAGGAGGCAGAGGTTGCAGTGAGCCAAGATCGTGCCACTGCACTCCAGCCTGGTGATAGAGTGAGACTCTGTCTCAAAAAAGTCATTGATATTTTGGTGGTAATTGAGTCAACTGATAATTAGGGGAAAGTTGGGGAAACTAAATGCTGAGGACTATCACATGTAAGAGGGATGTTTGAAGGAGGAATAACTGGTCAAGGAAATCAGGTCATGAGTGGCAATAGTAAATTTAAGAAGGATGTAGTAGCCAAAGGTATCATACATGCACTGTATATATATGTAGATATATATCTTTCAATGTATGTAGATATATGTCTACATACATATACAATGTATGCATGTAGATATAATATACATTGAAACTATAGATACATATCTATATATCTACATACATTGAAAGTGTATATAGATATATACACACATACACACACACACATATATACAATTATAAGGGAGGGGGGCTAGAATAAAGAAACCTGTATGTTTGCAATACTTTTACATTTTATTTAGAGGTAAAATGCTAACTCTAAGTAGGTAGGTTTGGTATATATTTTGTAATTCCTACAGAAAAAACATAGCACAGATATAACCAAAAGCCAATTAATAAAACATAACACTAAAAAATATTCAATTAACCCAAAAGCAGGCAGAAAAAAGAAACAGAAGAAACCCCCCAAAAAAGAGATAATCAGAAAACAATAAAAAGGAAACTTAAATCCAATCATTATCAATCATATTAAATGTAAATGGTCCAAAACACATTAATTAAAAGACACTGTCAGATTACATTTAAAAGAAAAACGAAAAAACAAGAAACCATTTGAAAATATAATGATATGGCCAAGTATCGTGGCTCACGCCTATAATCCCAGCATTTTGGGAGGCTGAGGTGGGCAGGTGGCTTGAGCCCAGGAATTCAGGACCAGCCTAGGCAATAGGGCGAAACCCCATCTCTATTTTTACAAATTAAAAAATAAATGAATACCATGATATCTAGATTAAAAGCAAAAGGGTACAGAAAGATATGTCATTTTAACACCAGTCGAAAACAGTATTATACTACTAATATAAAACACTAATTTTATATTAATATTAAATAATTTTTTTCCCCCGAGATAGAGTCTTGCTCAGTTACCCAGGCTACAGTGCAGTGGCATGATCTCGGCTTACTGCAACCTCTGCCTCCTGGCTTCAAGCAATTCTCTTGCCTCAGCCTCCCAAGTACTTGGGATTACAGGCACCTGCCACTGCGCCTGGCTAACTTTTGTATTTTTAGTAGAGATGAGGTTTCAGCATCTTAGCCAGGCTGGTCTCGAACTCCCGACCTCAGGTGATTCACCCGCCTCGGCCTTCCAAAGTGCTGGGTTTACAGGCATGAGCCACTGCACTTAGCCTGTTTTTATTTTTTATTTTTTTCTTTTGAGATGGAGTCTTGCTCTGCTTCCCAGGCTGGGGTGCAGTGGCGTGATCTCGGCTCTCTGCAATATCCAACTCCTGGATTCAAGTGATTCTCTTGCCTCAACCTTCTGAGTAGCTGGGACTACAGACGTGTGCCACCACACTAGGCTATTTTTCTCTTTTTAGTAGAGATGGGGTTTTGCCATGTTGTCCGGTCTGGACTCGAACTCCTGACCTCAGGTGATCCGCCCGCCTCGGCCTCCCAAAGTGCTGGGATTACAGGAATCAGCCACCATGCCTGGCCAAATAATGGTTTTTAATATAGTGATTATTACCAGAAATAAAGGTTATTTCAGAATGATAAAGGGGTCAAATAATCAAGAGGACAAAACTGTAAATGTTTCTGCATCTAATAACAGTGCCTCAAAATACACGACGCATAAACACAATTTCAAGCAGAAAGAGAACAAACCCATAACAATCGTTGCAGACTTCAACACTCCTTTCTCAGTAATCACTAGAACAAGCAGACACGTAATCAGCAAGGATAGGGAAGACCTTAACACGATCAACCAACTTGACCTAATTATCATTTATTAAACACTTTACCTAACGGCAGCAGAACACATCTTTCCTATTACAAACTGAACATTCACCTAAACAAACAATGTTTCAGGCCATATACAAACCTCTACATGTTTTTTTTTAATTCATCATAACGAGTATGTTCCCTAACCATAATGGAATTAAATTAGAAACCAACAACAAAGATGTCTGGGAAATCCCTAAATGTTTGAAAATTAAACAATACATTTTAAAACAAATCATGGGTCAAAGAGTAAGTCATAATAGAAATTTTACAATATTGTGAACCAAATGAAAATGAAAATAAAACATGTATCACAAATTCTAAGATACGTTTTTAAAAGTGCACAAAGGGGCTGGGCGCAGCGGCTCATGCCTGTAATCCCATCACTTTGGGAGGCCGAGGCAGGTGAATCACGTGAGGTCAGGAGTTCAAGACCAGCCTGGCCAACATGGTGAAACCTCATCTCTACTAAAAATACAAAAATTAGCTGGGCGTGGTGGTGGGCGCCTGTAATTCCAGCTACTTGGGAGGCTGAGGCACGAGAATAATTTCAACCCGGGAGGTGGAGGCTGCAGTGAGCCAAGATCGCACCACTGCACTCCAGCCTGGGCAACAGAGCAAGATTTTGTCTTTAAAAACAACAACAACAACAACAACAACAAAAAATGCATAAAGGAGCACAGTGTAAGTTTAGCCTGGAAACCCAGCACTTTGGGAGGCCAAGGCAGGAGGATTGCTTGAGCCCAAAAATTCAAGACCAGCCTGGGCAATATAGTGAGAACTCATCTCTATTTAAAAAGAAAGAAAGAAAAATCAAAGAAAATGAGGTATATATGCACAAGAGGATATTATTCAGCCATTTAAAAAGTGAAATCCTTCATCTATAAAGCTTGAGGTTTGGAAAATAAAACCTGTTTGCAGCAACATGGATAGAACTGGAGGACATTATGTTAAGTGAAATAGGCCAAGAACAGAAAGACAAATATCACACATTCTCATTCATATATGAGAGATTAAGAAGTTGATTTCGGCCGGGCACGGTGGCTCATGCCTGTAATCCCAGCACGTTGGGAGGCTGAGGCGGGTAGATCACGAGGTCAGGAGATCGAGACCATCCTGGCTAACACAGTGAAACCCCGTCTCTACTAAAAACAATACAAAAAATTAGCTGGGCGTGGTGGTGGGCGCCTGTAGTCCCAGCTGCTCAGGAGGCTGAGGCAGGAGAATGGCGTGAACCCGGGAGGCGGAGGTTGCAGTGAGCCGAGATGGTGCCACTGCAATCCAGCCTGGGCGACAGAGCAAGACTCCGTCTCAAAAAAAAAAAAAAAAAAGTTGATTTCATGGAGATAGGCAGTAGAATGATGGTTACCAGGGGCTGGGAAGCAGGTAGGGATGAAGACAAGTCG
This sequence comes from Symphalangus syndactylus, assembly GCF_028878055.3. Taxonomy (NCBI): domain Eukaryota; kingdom Metazoa; phylum Chordata; class Mammalia; order Primates; family Hylobatidae; genus Symphalangus; species Symphalangus syndactylus. The sequence goes on along the minus strand of NC_072442.2, from coordinate 47,371,692 downwards.
ATTCATGGGCATAAAAACTCAGTCAGATAGAAGGAATACGTTTTAGTTTCTGTTTGCACAGTAGGGTGACTAGAGTCAACAATAACTTAGTGTATATTTTAAAATAGCCAGAACATTTGTTATCTTCCCAACACAAAAAAAAAGGATAAACATCTGAGATGATGGATACCCTAATTAACCTGATTTGATCATTACACATTGTATGAATCTATCAAAATATTACATGTACCCTTATAAATATGTACACTCTACCTTAAGGAAACAGTGAAAAAAGGTGTGGAACAACAACGACCACAACAGAATCAAAGAGGAAAATCTTCGTGAACTTGGGTTAGTCAGGCCAGGAATCAGCAAACCATGGCCAATCCACTACCTGTTTTTGTAATAATCAAAACAATATAATTGATAATTTGTAAATTATGTGAAATTCAAACTGCAGTGTTCATAAAGTTTTATTGGAACAGCTATTCTCATTCATTTACATATTGTCTATGACTGCTTTCATTGCTACAATGGCACAGCTGCAACAGGGACAGCAAGGCTGAAATATTTACTATCTGACCTTTTACAGAAAAAGTCTGGCAAGGTCTGGGTTAGGCAGAGTTGTTAGATGAACACCAAATGTGTAAAAGAAAAAATGTGGTAAATCAGACTTCATCAAAATTTAAAACTTATGCTCTGGGAAAAAGACACTGCTAAGACAATGAAACACAAGGCACAGATGGGGAGAAAATATATGAACATTACACAGCCTAACAAAGCACTTATATCCAAAACATATAAAGAACTCTTACTACCCAATAGTAAGAAATTGGCCAGGCATAGTGGCTCATGCCTGTAATCCCAGCACTTTGGGAGGCCAAGGTAGGCAGATTGCTTGAGCTCAGGAGTTCAAGACCAACCTCGGCAACATAGCGAAACCCTATCTCTATTAAAAATACAAAAATTAGCCACACATGGTGGCATACATCTGTTGTCCCAACTACTTGGAAGGCTGAGGTGGTGGGAGGATCACCTTGGGCCCGGGGTCGAGGGGAATGACAGGCTGCAGTGAGCCAAGATCATGCCACTGCACTCCAGCGTGGGTGAAAGAGCGAGACTCTGTCTAAAAAAATAAAAGAGGCCTGGCGTGGTGGCTCACGCCTGTAATCCCAGCACTGTGGGAGGCCGAGGCGGGTGGATCACGAGGTCAGGAGATTGAGACCAACCTGGCTAACACGGTGAAACCCCGTCTCTACTAAAAATACAAAAAATTAGCCGGGCGTGGTGGCGGGCACCTATAGTCCCAGCTACTTGGGAGGCTGAGGCAGGAGAACGGTGTGAACCCGGGAGGGGGAGCTTGCAGTAAGCCAAGATCGCGCCACTGCACTCCAGCCTGGGCGACACGGCAAGACTCCATCTCAAATAAATAAATAAATAAATAAAAAGAAGAATAACAATAAAGAAAGCAACCCAATTAAACATCTTAAATAAAGATTTTGGTATCTTGGCCAGGCATGGTGGCTAATGCCTGTAATCTCAGCACTTTGGGAGGCCGAGGCAGGCAGATCGCTTGAGCTCAGGATTCAAAATCAGTCTGGGCAACATATCAAAACCCCATCTCTATTTAAAAAAAAAAAAAAAAAAAAAAAAAAACTAGCCAGGTGTGGTGGTGCGCACTTGCAATCCCAGCTACTTGGGAGGCCGAGAGGTGGGAGGATGGCTTGAACCCAGAAGGTGGAGGCTGCAGTCAGTGGTGACTGTGCCACTGCTCTCCAGCCTGGGCAACAGAGCAAGACTAGCTCAAAAAAAAAAAAAAAAAAAAAAAAAAGATTTTAGTATTTTTCCATAAGCAATGATATACAGATGGCAAATAAAAAGATGCACATAAAAAGAGGCTCAGAACCATTAGTCATTAGGGACAAGCAAATTAAAACCAGAAGGAGCTACCACCATATACTTATTAAGGTGGCAAAAAAAAAAAAAAAAACTTGAGGCCAGGTGCGGTGGCTCACGCCTGTAATCCCAGCACTTTGGGAGGCCAAGGCGGGCGGATCACGAGGTCAGGAGATCGAGACCATCCTTGATAACAAGGTGAAACCCCATCTCTACTAAAAATACAAAAAAATTAGCTGGGTGTGGTGGCGGGCGCCTGTAGTCCCAGCTACACGGGAGGCTGAGGCAGGAGAATGGCGTGAACCCAGGAGGCAGAGCTTGCAGTGAGCCGAGATGCGCCACTGCACTCCAGCCTGGGCGACAGAGCCAGACTCCATCTCAAAAAAAAAAAAAAAAAACCTGACGATATCAAGTGCTAGAGAGGATACAGGGCAACCAGAACTCTTCATACATTTACAGGTAAGAATGTAAAATGGTACAGCTACTTTGGAAAACAGTTCTGGCAGTTTCTTATAAACATACAACCCAGAAATCGTACTCCTAAGTATTTACTCAAGAGCAACAAGTATTGTGTTCATACAAAAAACATTATGGAAATGTTTAGGGCAGCTTTATTCATAGCTGCCAAAAACTAGAAACAACTGAAATATTCAACTACTGAACAGATAAATGCACTGTGACACACTCACATAAGGGACTGCTACTCAGCAATAAAGAAACTACTGATACAACAACATAGATGAATCTCAAATACATTATGCACTGTACATGTATAAACTAAAAAATTAAAATACCTTTTTAAAAGTCAAACAGGCCAGGCGTGATGGCTCACACCTGTAATCCCAGCACTTTGGGAGGACGAGGCTGGCAGATTACCTGAGGTCAGGAGTTCAAGACCAGCCTGGCCAACATGGTGAAACCCTGTCTCTACTAAAAATACCAAAAATTAGCCAGGCGTAGTGGCGGGCGCCTGTAATCCCAGCCACTCAGGAGGCTGAGACAGGAGAATCGCTTGAACCCGGGAAGCGGAGGGTGTGGTGAGCTGAGATCGCGCCATTGCACTCCACCCTGGGTAGCAAGAGTGAAACTCTGTCTCAAAACTAAATAAACAAAGTCAAACAGTACATGAAAAAATAATATGATCAAGAGAGGTTCACCGCAAGAATGTAAGGGTGAATCAATATAAGAGCTACTAATTCTATGAATATACACTACTGTAATTAACACGTAGCATGCAGGAGGAAAACTATATGATCATCTTAAAAGATGCTAAGATGTCATTTGACCAAATATAATAGCCATATCTGATTAAAAATAAAAACTTACACAGAAAAAAATTGAAATAGGTGAATACACTCAACACATTAAAGGTCTCAAACCAACAGTTAACCATTAAATATCTGCATCAGTTCCATTAAATTAGGATAGCATACTAAGATGCCTATCATTATAACTAACATTTGACATTGTTTTGGAGGAGGTGGTAGGGAATGCAATTTTTTTTCTTTTTTCTTTATTACCCAGGTTCCCATCAATGGTAAAGGCAATGTAATTTGAAGAGAAAAAGGAGATATAAATATAAGAAAATCAGATGTGTACATGATTCATGTTTACAGATGACACAACTTTATTCCCAGAATAAAGTTATTCCAATCAAAGCAAAAGCTACAAGAAACAATTAGAAAAAAGAATAGGTGGCTGAATTTTAATTAATGAGTTTTCAACTAGAAGCCCCCTAGGAGAGCAGGTATTTTTATAGACAAAGATTAAATAAGATATCATGGCATAAGTGAAAATATTTAGCAAATAAATTATACTTCATCCAATTTTGTAAAAAGTATGTACATACACATGTGCCGGGTGCAGTGGCTCACGCCTATAATCCCAACACTTTGGGGGGCTGAGGCGGGCAGATCACCTGAGCTCAGGAGTTTGACACCAGCCTGGGTAACATGGTGAAACCCCATCTCTACTAAAAAATACAAAAAATTAGCTGGGTGTGGCAGCAAGCACCTGTAGTCCCAGCTACTCGGGAGGCTGAGGCAGGAGAATCACTTGAACCCGGGAGGTGGAGGTTGCAGTGAGCCGAGATTCCGCCACTGCACTCCCGCCTGGGTGACAGAAGAGAAAAAAAGAAAAAGTATGTACTTTTTTGCTCAAAAGAAAAAAAAAGTATGTATGTACACATGTCCACCCAAAGATGGTGACCTAATGAGAGGAACCAAAATATTAATGTTCTGGGTTTCCTAAATTTTCTACATTACTTTCCTGATAAAGGGAAAAAGCAAAAATAAAATGTAAAGGTTTTTTTTTTTTTTTTTTTTTTTTTTTTGAGATGGAGTCTCACTCTGTCACCCAGGCTGGAGTGCAGTGGCACGATATCGGCTCACCACATCCTCCACCTCCCGAGTTTAAGTGATTCTCCTGCCTCAGCCTCCCAAGTAGCTGGGACTACAGGCGCATGCCACCACGCCTGGCTAATTTTTTGTATTTTTAGTAGAGACGGCGTTTCGCCATGTTGGCCAGGCTGGTTTCGAACTCTCGAGCTCAGGCAATCCACCCGCCTCGGCCTCCCAAAGTGCTGGGATTACAGGTGTGAGCCACCACGCCTGGCCAAAATTTAAAGGTTTTACTAGATTTCCAGCATTATTTATGAAAGTCAAAGCTTTTTTCCTAAACTAATTACCGAAATCACAGACTAATGAATGTCAAGAGCTCAAAAATAGGGTGAACAAACTATGGCCGGCCACAGCCTGTTTTTGTAAATAAAGTTTTATTGGAACACAGCCACACTCATTTGTTTACTTATTGTCTATGGCTGCTTTCTGCCTGAGCTCTGCTCAACGGCAGAGCTGAGCAGCTGTGACAGAGCCAGATGGCCTCCAAAACCTAAAATATTTACTAATTGGTGCCCTAAGAACAAGTTTGCCAATCCCCTGATCATTAGATCATCTAGTCCATCCTACACTGTACAGGTGAGTAAACTGAGGTCCACACAAGAATGACTTCTCTATGGTCCAAACTCAAGTAAAGTAAGAAGCAAGGAAGACTCCATTTCCATGGTACTTTCCACCACTTGGCCAGGAAACTCTCAAAACAGACATCCTGCTGTTTGGGAAGTAAACCTCAGGGTCTCTTATCACGTCGCAAGTGAGTGTATTTGCCAATACATTGATGAGAAGAGGACTTTGGGCCTAGTCAGTATCCAAGAACACCTGCTAAAGGTCTGAGTAAACCTTAGTAGACTAGAAAAAGTTAATTTAAAAACCATATAGGCCGGGCGCAGTGGCTCACGCCTGAAATCCCAGGACTTTCGGATGCCCAGGCAGGCGGATTGCCTGAGGTCAGGAGTTTGAGACCAGTCTGGCCAACACGGTGAAACCCCATCTCTACTAAAAATACAAAAAAAAAGCCGGTATGGTGCCATGCGCCTGTAATCCCAGCTACTTGAGAGGCTGAGGCAGGGGAACTGCTTGAACCAGGGAGGTGGAGGTTGCAGTGAGCAGAGATCACACCACTGTATTCCAGCCTGGGTGACAGAGGGAGACTCCATCTCAAAAAACAAACAAAAAACAAAAAAAAAAAACAAAACACATAAGCACAGACTAGGGAAGGTTTAAAAACAGATGCTGAGAGTATAATCTGGTTCAGTTTTTAAAATAGCACACATTGTAACCCAACAATCCAATCCCACTCCTAGGAACCTACCCTACAGAAACACCAGCTTAAGTGACTAAAGATACATCTCTAGCACATTTAGGACAGCACTGTCTGTAAAAGCAAAAAGGGCCTGAATTCTAGGCAAATAAATATTATCAGCAAATGCAGTTATGTGTTAATAAAGAAGGGGGCACTTCGTGCCTTTACCTTACAGAGGGTCCTAACCTTCTGAGCATGTAAATTTGTGACCCTTGCCATAAACAATCTCTACTGTTAGGTTTCTTCCGAGACACAGAAGATTCACAACTCATGCCATTAAGGCAGTTAAGGACAACCAATATACCTGGAAGACGGTAATCTTCCAAGTTACAGAGGATCAGAAATCTAATGCATTTCACCTGGATAATTCAGACTCAAAAGTTCAAATCTGTATCTGAAATTGCAGTAAAGCCACTTTAAAACTTTTCGTTCTTTGCACAGCACTTTGAAAGCACAGTACAGTCATAAGGTGGAGAAATGAGTAACTTACTGAATGAGACTTTCAGAAGTGTGTGAAATAGTTTTGATGTCTACAAAAACAGGGAAAAGTGCACTTTCTTTCTGTCTACTTGTTCTCTTGATTACTGTGAGAAGAATGTTGAAGTCTACAATATTGTTAAGGACGTTGTCTGTTTCTCCTTGGAGTTCTATGAGTCCTCACGTATTTTGAGGCTCTGTTATTAAGTTCATAAACCTTTAGGAAGGATTGTTTTAGGATGGGCTAAGATATTATTCGCTATTTTAAACGTTGGACCATCTCTTGAGACAAATATCCATGCAAGAATTAGAAAGGAAAAAGGATAAGAGAAATTCCACAGATTAATATATGCATTTCTGAAATACTTTTTAACTTCCATAAATAGAATATACACACAGGTGGCTCACGCTTGTAATCCCGGCACTTTGGGAGGCCGAGGCGGGCGGATCACGAGGTCAGGAGATCGAGACCACGGTGAAACCCCGTCTCTACTAAAAATACAAAAAAAAAAAATTAGCCGGGCGTGGTGGCGGGCGCCTGTAGTCCCAGCTACTCGGAGAGGCTGAGGCAGGAGAATGGCGTGAACCCGGGAGGCGGAGCTTGCAGTGAGCCGAGATTGCGCCACTGCACTCCAGCCTGGGCGACGACAAAGCGAGACTCCGTCTCAAAAAAAAAAAAAAAAAAAAAAAAAAAAAAAAAAAAAAAAAAGAATATACACACAGACCTCAAAAGAGGCACTACGAACATAGTGAAATTGAGCAAGAAGCCGTATTTCTAGTAAAATATATAAACTGCACCTACTGAATGTTGCCATTTGATATGAATCACATGGCCATGCCGTTTCCCAAGCGTGGGAATTACAGAACACATCCATGAGTAGAGAGGAGTCTAAGCATAACTTTCCTAGTAAATCTCAGGGGGGTTCCATAGACAAATGATTTGAACAGTGACTCCTGAGAAAGAGGTTTTATATAGGAGAACCCAGACACACTAGGACATACTAACATCTCACAATTCAGTTTGCATATCAACATTTACACTTTTATAACACTGAAATTCTCTGAGTTATCAAATTTACTTTCTCAACCAAAAGTCTCTGAATCCTAATCTTTCCTTCCCTTCTGGCCTACATATATGACTCTTAGCTTACTTTTACCAGGACTGTGGCAGACTTTCTAATTACGTGTTAACTGACTGCCTCTTCACCCTATCACCAAGAACAACAAATAATGGAAAGTCATCTCACACATGACCCCAAATCTTATTGCAGAAATGCAATACCATCACATACACAAATAATGCCGGGCCCAGAGTCTCCACAAAGGAGGACCTCACTCAGCCAGACTGCTGGGGCTACCCAAGCTGTGCAGGATTTAGGGCAAATAAAAGGCTAGAAAAGGAGATGTTAGGTAAATTCTCACTGGTCTAACAGAGGCAGACTGACTACAATGAGTCCAGGAGAACTTTCTGCAATGACATGAAATGCCCCAAATGCCCTACATTTGTGTGGTGCAATACACGTGGCTACAGAGCACTTGAAATGAACGTATAACAGCTAGTGCCACTGGAGAAAGTGAAGTTTTCATTTTACTTAATTTTTTTTTTTTTAAGAGATGGGTTCTCACTCTGTCACCCAGTCTGGAGTGTGGTGGCACAGTCCATAGCTGACTAGAGCCTCAAACTCCTGGGCTCAAGCAATCCTCCCACCTCAGCCTCCCAAACAGGTAGGACTACAGGCTCGCCATCCTATGCCCAACTATTTTAATTCTTTTGTGAAGACAGGGTTTTTACAAAACCCTGTTGCTCAGGCTGGTCTTTAACTGATGCCTCAAGTGATTTCCCACCTCAGCCTCCCAAAGTATTGAGACTACAGGTGTGAGCCACCACGCCTGGCCTACTTAGTTTTAATTAATTTAACTCTCCACATGTGGCTAATAGCTACCATACTAGACAGTATAGAGGGTGAAAACAACCCACAGGCTTTCTTTGACTCAACATTCAGTTCCACAATTACCTGTGCTGCCTACTGCGTTCAAGAGATTTAACCAGGCACTCCAGAGACTGAATGGGACTTTCCCTGCCCAAAGTAGCTTGTAATGAAGGAAGGGCCAGATCATTAACAGGCCATTTCAGTTCCACCTCTTAACAGATAAAGATACAGATAAAGGGGTTAAATAATTAAGAGGATAAAACAATCCTTCCTAAAGGTTTATGGACTTTAGGAAGGAGCCTCAAAATACATGAAGATTGCTAGAACTTCAAGAAGAAACAGACAAATCCTTCACAATAGCTGTAGACTTCAACACTTCTCTCAGTAATCAACAAAACAAGCAGAAGGTCAGACAGATCCTAATAACACTATCAACAAACTTGACCTAATTGATATTTATGCAATACTCCACCCAACAAGAGCAGAATACAAAATTCTTTTCAAGTACATATGGAATATTCACTTCGACTGACAAAATTTTGGGGTGCAAAACAAACCTCTAAAAATGTTTTACAAAATTAAAGTCATACAAAGTATGCTCTCTGAACAAAATGAAATTAAATTAGAAACCAGTAACTGAAAGATACCTAAAAAAAAATCCCCAAATATTTGGCTGAAACAATTAATGCACAAGGTCCTGGAAGTTAAGGGGGTGGGAAACAAAGGAACTCAGCCCCACCTGGGGGTAAAGGGAATGGTGATCAGAGAAGGCAGGCTGGAGAAGGTGACGGATGGGTGACTGGGATTTGGGTCTGTGAGAACTACAAAGAAATAAGTATTACTAGATCAATCTGAGATGAAGAGAAGAAATAAGGAGTGAATAAGGAAAAGAGAAATAAGGGAGATGTAAAAAGTAAAGTAGAGGTTCCTCTTCAAGACTTTCCTCTCTGTCTAATTAAGAATAAATAGTAACTTCTCTTAGAAGCAAAATTTATTCAAAGACCTGTGCTAACATTCTTAAATATCTGCTAGCGGTAATAAAGAAATCAATGTACTTTATGTTCTTAACTCCCACAATTTGGCCTAAATATTTGCCCTGGCATGCTTAGACTGCTCCAAGCAAGCATTAGGTCATAGCCTGTTCCTCTTCCTTATTTAAAAGTGTTTTTACCTTTCTCAACATTCCACAAGTTACTTCCTCCTTCCTTTGTTCTCCTCTGCCTTTGCCTCTTTTAAAAAGTTCTAAGTTGCCAGCCAATCGGGACAAATACAGAATGTGAGCTCCCGTTCCAGCCAAAGGAAACCAGACACAGCAGTAGGGTAGATGCGTCAGGTTATAAATGACCCCGTCTCCTTTGTTGGGTGTACTCTCATGGCAAAACTGCTGGCGAGTGTACCCTTTCTGCAGGAAGTAAAAACGGCCTTGCTGAGAGAATTAAATTTATGTTCAAGTGCTGTTTCTTCACGGCACCAGGGAACAAGCATTTCAAACAGGAGATTTAGAAGTCAGTTCATCCTTCACTCCTTTTCTCCTGCTCATCACATCCCAGCCTAACCAATCTATCATTAAGGATTCATTCTAATGCCTGAATTATTTTCTGCCAGGTGCTGTGGCTCACACCTGTAATCCCAGCACCTGGGGAGGCCAAGGCGGGTGGATCACTTGAGGTCAGAAGTTCGAGACCAGCCTGGCCACTTGAACCGAGGCAGAGGTTGCAGTGAGCCAAGGTCATGCCACTGTACTCCAGCCTGGGAGACACAGTGAGACTCTGTGTCAAAAAAGAAAAGAAATTAAAATTGAATGTGCAATAATCCAGCAAATAATCCTATTTATATACCCAAGAGAAATGAAAATATATGTATAGATAAAAACATGTACACGAATGTGCTCAGCAGCATTATTCATAATAGCCAAAAAGTGGAAACAGTTCAAATGTTCATGAACTTACGAAATGGATAAGCAAAACATGGTCTCTGGGCTCAGAGGTGTGTGCCTTAACTCTAGCTACTCTGGAGGCTGGAAGGCTGAGGCAGGAAGCCTGAACCCAGGAGTTCCAGGTCAGCCTGGGCAACATTGCAAGACCCTGTCTCCATTTAAAAAATAACGGTGGTATAGCCATACAACGAAGTGTTATTCAAATATAGTACTGATACATGCTAAGATATGCATAAACCTTGAAAACATTAGGCTAAATGACAGAAGCCATACATTATATGATTCCACTTAGTAAGAAATGTCCGTAAGAGGCAAATCAACAGCGAATGACCGTAGATTAGTGGCTGCCAGGGGATGAGCAGGAGGGAGGTGAAGAACAGGGAGTGATGCTATAGGCATGGGCTTCTTTTGCAGGGGCGTAAAAATGAGCTGGAATTAGGTAGTGTTAATGGTTGCACAACTCTGTCAATATACTAAAAAAGTCACTAAATTACATACTTTACAAGGGTACATTTTACAGTATGTAAATTATATCTCCATAAAGCTGTTACCTTTTAAAAACTGAACTTTCATAAATATTGCTTGAAAATCATTCTGCACGGCCGGGCGCGGTGGCTCAAGCCTGTAATCCCAGCACTTTGGGAGGCCGAGGTGGGCGGATCACAAGGTCAGGAGATCGAGACCATCCTGGCTAACACGGTGAAACCCCATCTCTACTAAAAATACAAAAAAAAATTAGCCGGGCGTGTTGGCAGGCGCCTGTAGTCCCAGCTACTTGGGAGGCTGAGGCAGGAGAATGGCGTGAACCCGGGAGGTGGAGCTTGCAGTGAGCCGAGATCGCGCCACTGCACTCCAGCCAGGGGGACAGAGAAAGACTCCGTCTCAAAAAAAAAAAAAAAAAAAAAAAAAAAAAAAAAAAAATAAGAAAATCATTCTGCAATTTAAAAGATGTTCAATAAATGTTAACTATTACTGTCACTATTTTTAAAATGTGACAATCTCAAAATAATATTTGAATGTAACTATCTAGAAAAACATAAAAATTGTAGATATATACCAGCAGACAAAACAATTGAAACATTATATTTAATTACACGCATTTTAATTCTTTCTATATGATCACTTTAGATCTTTTAAAGTGCATTTTAATGTATAATTTTTTTTAAGTTAAGAAACATGCTGCCTCCTGATACTTATGTTAAAGAACCAAAAGCATGAAAAGAATTAGAGGCCAGGCATGGTGGCTCAGGCCTGTAACCTCAGCACTTTGGGAAGCCGAGGCAGGTGGATCACGAGGTCAGGAGTTCAAGACCAGCCTGGCCAATATGGTAAAACCGTCTCCATTAAAAAGTACAAACATTAGCCGGTGTGGTGGTGGGCGCCTGTAGTCCCAGCCACTCAGAAGGCTGAGGCAGGAGAATCGCTTGAACCCAGGAGGTAGAGGTTGCAGTGAGCTGAGATTGTGTCATTGTACCCTAGCCTGGGCAACAGAGTGAGACTCCGTCTCAAAAGAAAAAACAAAAATAGAATAATTAGCGGCGGTGTTAAGCTAGTGCTGAGATCATAACCACTGTCAACAGGCACTCAAAGAGAAGGAAGAACAAGGTGCGCAACAGGATTCAGGGAAGATCTCCCAGGAAGACGGATTCGAGCCTGGCTAAGAAGCAGGAAGGGAAAAGGGCATCAGCTAGGATTTGTTCCTGTGTCACCCAGATTACCACTTGCCCATCATGACTACCACTCTCTCACCCCCATGTCTCCACCATTAAGGGTCTTTAGTCAAAGGGAAGACACAGGGACTTGAGGACTGAGGAAAGGAGGACCTAACAGAAGAGACCAGAGCTCCCGGTCTTAACATCCCCAGTCCTGTTATATGCATGTTTCAACACAAACTTCCAAACACGCCCATGGGTGAGCAGAATAGAAAAGCACGAACTGTATGCAAGACTATTTATTACTGCGTAACTAGGACATGCCTACTACTCACAAATCATGTTGCCCAACTTTTTCAAAACCCTTTTGGCTCTCACTTTAATTCTCATGTTTAATCTCTTGAGGTACTGATACCTGAAAACAGATGTCATTAATTTCCCTTATAATCTTGACCTCGCTATTGTTACTGAAAGTACTACCGTTCTGAGGGAGGCATAGGTGATGCACTCCTCTCTCTACATTCTATGTGTCAAGGACAGAAGAACTCTAAAGTACCTGCTGGACTGATCTTCCATTCAGGACTACAAAACCCACCAGCTATCTTGTCCTTGTCAATCCATCCTGCAGAACAGAAGCTATGCTTCAAGATCTTCTGATCATCTCAATACCCAAAATTAAATAGATTTGAAATAGATTTGAGAGAGAGGGCTACACCAGTGGTTCAACAGCATCTCTGTGATTTGATGTGATTCTGTTTCATGTTTGTGCATGGTGCTGCTGCGAATACAGCATATCTTCTCAGGGTGTTCAGGAATGAGGATCACGATCTAGCCCAATCCTTATTCTACAGAAGAGGGGGAAAGTACAGTTGCTATAGCCTGATCCTCTAGGTACTGCCCAACACAACATACAAGGGAGCTTTGGTTTATTTCCTATTCCCACACTCAGCCTCTTGTTAAACCGAGTTGAGACTGCCCACACTTTGGTATCAGTGCCTGCCGCTCCCTCCCGCTCTCTCCGGCTCCCTCCGGCTCCCTCCCTCAATCTGCCTGTCCTTACTCTCCACATGCCCATCCAGGAAGCCGACGCCCACACCAATCCCCTTAAACAGGGTATATAATCTCGCCCTCCTTTAAATGCCCACTGCACTTTGCACCTCACTTGTAACAACCAGAAATTATACTGAAAAGATATTAAGTTGACACTGGTGGGAATAATATTGTCAAACCAGTGACAAATTCTGTTTGAGGTAAATCTATGGCTCATTGATGGCATCTCTGCCGCTGATCTCCACTGTCACAATCCTTAGAGGACATAAATCACTAACTTTCCCAGGATAACACCAGGGCTTTTGTTTTATGAAGTCATCAGAGGTTCCAAGTTTTAAAATTCCAGGAAAGTATTCTCAGAAGTCTCACACAAGACTGAGACTGAAACACAAGAACCATTCTGTTTTAAATACAATTTCTTAAAATTAGCGAATGCTTAATTTCAAAGTTCTGTCAGAACTTTACCAAATGCCTATTGAAAACACTTCCTATACAATCCTTCTCATTATATCGGCAATGTCATAAAACCTATAGGCTGAAGTAATTCTAAATTTAAAAAGCAAAAATAAATGAATCAAAGCATTATTCAGCCATATGCCTTCAGCTAAAGCAAAACTAGGTGATTTCAATTTTATACGAAAAAGTTGTTATCCTTACATTTTTTTCCATAAAAGGAAAACAATCTTCAATAAATAAACCTTTCATAACTTTAGTAATATCAACTAATGTCTTTGCATTCAGTTATATTACCTACAAAATACTGAGTTATTTCTTATATTAGGAGTTAGTTCTTACGTTAGGAATGTCACATGTCAATAATTAAGCCAACGCTGTAAACTATAAAAATTAATCAAATTACTCTAAATTACCAATAAAGTAAATTCCTCTTTCAGCTTTCACAGTACAACAGGATTCAAATTCATCAATCATACTTCTTTATGTGTTATTCAGATATCTTCAACCAGTTCTAAAATTTTTTTCTTCCATCTACACATTTACCTGACAGCCTTCCACCCAGGAAGTACAGACTATAAAACCAATGAAACTAGTACTTAGCCTAAACAACTCACTGTCACGCGTTGTTACTCATTGAAGGCAAGTGGGCATGTTCTAAAAGTTTGGAACTCAAAATGTCACTCACATCTGGGGGGTGGGGGGCGAGGGGAGGGAACTTAGAGGGCGGGTCAATAGGTGCAGCAATCCACCATGGCACACGTATACCTATGCAACAAACCCGCACATTCTGCACACGTACCCCATTTTGTTTTTAGAAGAAATAAGGAAAAAAAAGTCACATCCATTTTACCATAATCTTAAGAAATAATGTGTTGCAAAAGGTAAAACATCCAAATTAACATCACAGCCAATAAAGGAAAATGCCTGGCAAGCAATATGAAATAGCAACTCAAAAACAAAGTAACTCTTGCAATGAAAAACATTCACTGGGCCGGGCCAGGTGGCTCATGCCTGTAATCCTAGCACTTTGGGAGGCCGAAGCGGGCGGACTGCCTGAGTTCAGGAGTTCAAGAACAGCCTGGGCAACATGGTGAAACCCCATCTCTACTAAAATACAAAAAATTAGCTGGGCGTGGCAGTGTGCACCCGTAGTCCCAGCTACTCAGGAGGTGAGGCAGGAGAATTGCTTGAACCCGGGAGGCGGAGGTTGCAGTGAGCCGAGATCATGCGTGCCATTGCACTCCACCCTGGGCAACAGAGCAAGACATTCACTGATCAAATTGTCCATCAAAATCCAATTAGAAAAGAACAACAACAACAAAAAACCAACTAGGACAACTTTCAGTTTCCTAAATCCAAAATATTTAGGGGTTATGACACCCACTGTAGAATTATCAAAACTTCATGTATTACAAGTTCTCATCTACTAACAGTAATTTATCCAACCAATCTTTGATGAGCACCTGCTATGTGCAAAACACTGTTACAGGAGCTGCAGGGGGAATAAGCTCAATAGCTATCACTACAGAGTTAGTAATTTCATATAAGGATAGACAAGTAGACACACAGTAGGCTACAGGTGTCATTAAGAAAAACAAAATGTCAGGCTGGGCATGGTGGCTCACACTTGTAAGCCCAGCACTTTGGGAGGCTGAGGCGGATGGATCACCTGAGGTGGGGAGTTTGAGACCAGCCTGACCAATGTGGATAAACCCCGTCTCTACTAAAAATACAAAATTAGCCAGGCGTGGTGATGCATGCCTGTAATCTCAGCTACTTGGGAGGCTGAGGCAGGAAAATTGCTTGAACTTGGGAGGCAGAGATTGCAGTGAGCCAAGATCGAGATCGTACCATTGCACTCCAGCCTGGGCACCAAGAGCAAAACTCCTCAAAAAAAGAAAAACAAAATGTCAGAGAAGTATCAAAAGTAAACACATTTTTTTAAAGAACACCTAGCTACAAATTGTAATTTAAGTCAGCATATGCACAGCCATCAATCCTAAATATTATTTGCTAGGCCTTCAAATACAACTTAAAGTTAGCTGAATTGCCCTGACAAATTGTCTCAGCTCTGTCTAACCAGAAAAAACTTCCTCCAGGGGTGTATGCAATCCAGCCTCCATGTTTCAATTACCGGCTCTGGGTACAAAGACCAACTTGTGATTTCTTAAGGTAAAAATTATTACTATAAAAGATGTACTAGGCCTGGCACGGTGGCTCACGCCTTTAGTCCCAGCACTTTGGGAAGCTGAGGTGGGCGGATCACGAGGTCAGGAGTTGGGAGACCAGCCTGGCCAACATGGTGAAACCCCACCTCTACTAAAAATACAAACATTAGCCAGGTGTGCTGGTGGGCTCCTGTAATCCCAGCTGCTCAGGAGGCTGAGGCAGGAGAATTGCTTGAGTCCGGGAGGTGGAGGTTGCAGTGAGCCAAGATTGCGCCACTGCACTCCAGCCTAGGCGACAGAGCAAGACTCCCTTTAAAAAAAAAAAAAAAAAAAAAAAGCACTAAAATTAAGTTGGCAAGAATTTACATGTACTCCTTTTTACATATAAGACATAAATATCTGACACTTGATTCATTCCCTTCATTCTCCAGCCAGCCTCCCAGGGCAAGTCTGGCAAGGATTCTGACCATGGGGCAAAAGAAACTACCTTTTTTCAGTTTATGTTAGGACAACCTACGTGAGTTTACATTTGGCTTAATATAATACTACCCTACTTCTCCAATCAGTATTTAAGCATTTATGAAAAAACAGAAACTTTTCAATTTAACCACTTCTACTACCCTAGTCTCTCTGACAAAGACATGACACATCTCACTTCAAGGAAAAAAGGGTCCTTTTTCCTCACAATACTTCCTCATAAACTTTATTTTTAAAATGCTTTTAAAACCAGATTCTAATTTAATTAATCCAGATTTGCAAAATTATAAAGGAAAAGTCTTGCCGGTTGTTGCTTCGGTTATGTTAATTTCACAATTTAGTACACTGCAACTACGTATTTAATACAAAGCAGCCTTTCTTGGGGCGGGGCGGGGCGGGGCGGGGGGGAGGGGCGCGGTGTTTAACAAAATACATCTCAGCACCAGCCTAGAGAAACTTTTCTGTGTGAAAACAGAAGAGGGGTTACCATGGAGAAATTCATTACGGATTTCGGGAGGGCTTTTTCCTCAGAAATAGAGTGAAAAGAAAAAGTGGTTGTGTAATAAATCTGATACTGATGCTGTGTGACTTAGAAGTTGGTCCAAAAGTTCATCTTAGGCAATTATGTCTAGATGATCAACTACACATCATCTGCAACAGGTGACAGGAAACTGCATTTCCCAGGCAAGGCAAAGCGATCAAATGAGTTAAGACGCGCGTTCCTGCGGTCTTGTACTTTTATTTTTGATTTAACCAAAACAATTTTGAATCGGATGAATTACCAAATTTGGTTGGGTCTTCTTGGCTTTCTGCTTTGCTTTTTAATCAGCCATTTACCAGAAACTGTTGCACAGGCCCATTAGCACTCGAAGAATAAAAACAAACACACAGGACCAGATAAGGTTCCCCTACTAACCCAAATGATCCGTTTCCTTAACATAATTTTAAAACCACAGCTAGGGGTGTGAAAACAGGACAGATTGTGACACAAAATCTGTCCAAATCCTTAATTCCCTTTTAAGGAACAGATATATAATAAAAATCCGAAAGGAACCACATTAGAAATGAAAAGAGGTTTGCAAAACAAGACGCTTCTTTCATTCCAGAAAACCATACCAAAACAAGGGGAGAAAAATGAAAGCAATGGATATGTGTTTGCCCAAGTTTCAATCTTGCCCAGTGGAGACACTACACTGGCACAAATTCTGAGGAGGAAAAAGAGGAGGTTGGCGGGCGGGGGCGGGAAGAGAGAGCGAGTGTGGCCTGCAAACCGCAACAATGCAATCTCCATTTTGAACAATGCGCCTCTTTCCTCTTATAAATCTAGTTTTTTGCCACTTGATGTGCCCTCGCATTTCCCCTCTGGGGGTCGGCGGGGTTGGGGGGAGATCGGAGCAGGATGCACAGCACATGAGTGAGCAAGGGGGGGAGGGCAGAGAAGGTGGGGAAGGAGTCTGTAGCAACTGGGCTGGGTGGGTACCTGGAGTGCTGCTGTAGGTACTATAGCTCCTGAAGCTGCTTTCCGTGCAGTAACTGGCGTCCTCGTACACCACTTTGTTGACCGCCCTCCGGGCCGCGGCGGTCCGGGCCAGGTGGCTGCCCCCACCTCCCCCCGGCCCGGGGCGCTGCTGCTGGGGTGCGGCCGCCGGCGGCGGCGGCGGCTTTCTCCGGCTACTGCTGCCCATTCTGGGCGAGCTCAGCCGCGTCTTGAGCGCCACCTCAGCCTGGCGGCGGCCCACCTGCCCCGGCTGCTACCGCGTTGCCGCGAGCGGAACCCCGGATAGGTCCGGACGTGGGCGGCGGCGGCAGCGGCGGGGCCGGGGCGCAGCGCTCCGCAGTGGAAGCCGCGGGCTGCTTGGTCTGCCTGCCCCGCCGGCCCCTCATGTTGGAGCCCAGGAGGAGGGAGAAGGGAAAGCGGACGGGGAGGGGGGCGCGCAATGGGCGCAGTGGGGGCGGCCGGGGCCGGGTGGGGAGGCCCGAGGGGCCGGGCAGGAGGGACCCGGCCTGCGGAAGCGGTTGGAGGGAGAAGGCTCGATCCAAATGGCTGGGGCCCCACTCCGGATCGCCTTCAGCCGCTATCTTATCTCTTCCGTCTACCGGAGCGCGGTCACGTGAGCTGCGCCACCGACGAGCCTGGAACCGGGCGAGGTGGCGCGGCGGCCGCTAGGGGGAGCGCGGGAGCATTGAGTCGGGGGCGGAGAGCCTGGGGCGCCTGGGCTGGGCGCAGCGCGGCGAGGCTGGACTCCGGGCGCGGTGGCGCGGCTGAGAGAGACGTGCAGCTCGCGAAATGCCCCGCGTCTAAGGCCTTCGGAGACCACAGTTTCCGCGGACCCCTGGCTGGAGCCCAAAGCCGACCGGACCTCCTCCCTGCGTCTCCCCTTCCGCGGCTCGGAGAGGAAGGCAGGAGAGCCCCCAAATATCATTCCCCTCCCGCCCCCTAGGGAAACTGAGGCTGAAAGAGCCAGCGAGAGAAAGAAAAAAAAAGTCTCGGAGTGGGGCGGCCCGAGCGACCTAAGGGACGGGGCAGCGCCAGCGACCGAGGGAAATTAGTCGGGGTGGGGGAACAGGGAGACAAGCCCCCAGAATTTAGGAAACTCCGAAGCTTGGAGCTGGAGTCCTGAAATTGACTCCGATGACAACTGCTCCGGATCTGTGCCAGGAGCCACGCCCCGGGCTGCCACGCCTGGAGGGAGGGGGCGTCCTCAGACCTGTTGCGTGGAATCCCCACTGGGAAAACCTCAGTAAACTCCAGCCTGGACAACATAGTGAAACCCCGTTTCTACTAAAAATAAAAAAATAAGCTGGGCATAGTGGCGGGCGCCTGTAATCCCAGCTACTCAGGAGGCTGAGGCAGAAGAATCGCTTGAACCCCTGAGGTGGAGGTTGCAGTGAGCCAAGATTGCGCCATTGTACTCCAGCCTGGGCGACAAGAGTGAGTAGTCCCAGCTACTTGGGAGGCTGAGGCAGAAGAATGGCGTGAGCCCAGGAGGCGGAGCTTGCAGTGAGCGGAGATCGCGCCACTGCCCTCCAGCCTGGGTGACAGAGCGAGAGTCTGTCTCCAAAAAAAAAAAAAAAAGAATGAGACTGGAAACCATGCCACCTGGTGAAATGAATAAAGAAATAAATGTTGTCTGGACTGAGTGGCTCACACCTCTAATCCCAGTATTTTGGAGGCCGAGGCGGGCAGATCACTTGAGGCCAGGAATTCAAACCAGTCTGGGCAACATGGTGAAACCCTGTCTTTTCTACAATTACAAAAAGATTAGCCGGACGTGGTGGTACATGCCTGTAATCCCAGCTACTCAGGAAGCTGAGACACGAGAATCGCTTGAACCTGGGAGGCAGAGGTTGCAATGAACTAAGATCACGCCACTGCACTCCAGCCTAGGTGACAGACTGAGACTAGGTCTCAAAAAAAATTATAATTCAGTAACATAGTCAGTTACAAGATAAACATTGAACCTGCCTCCCAGGTTCAAGTGAGTCTCCTGACTCAGCCTCCCGAGTTGCTGAGATTACAGGCGTGTGCCACCACGCCTGGCTAATTTTTTGTATTTTTAGTACAGACGGTGATTCACCATGTTGGTCAGGCTGGCCTCCAACTCCTGACCTGAAGTAATCCACCCACCTCAGTCTTCCAAAGTGCTGGGATTACAAGCGTGAGCCACTGTGCCCGGCCTCAATTTGGGTTTTTATGGAAGCTTCATTACAGAGTCATTAATGATTACACCGTTGGCCGTTGGTGGTCAGCTTAACCTTCAGCCTCTCTCTCTTTCTCAGAGGTTGACAGTGGCAGTGAAAGCCCTGACCACCAGCCCCAATCCTGAGGCTCTCTAGGAGAGCCTAATTAGTCAATCAAAGTAAGTAAAGAGACTTACTTTGCAGATTCTGAGGGTTTTAGGAATTGTATGCCAGGAAACAGGGAGGAAGATCAAATACGTGTTTCACATTCTCAGAGGACCACAAAGAGGAGATTGGTCATCAGTGTTTCTCAACAGAAGCGCTTTGGCGTTTTAGACAAGCCAGTTGACACACTGTAGGAAGAAGTTTAGCATCTCTGGGCCTGGATACCAAAGGCTAGTACCAGCGCCATCGTTTTTACAACCAAAAAGATAAACTTGCCCTCTTCCCATACATTCGCAAACACTCTCTAGGAGGTGTCAGAACCACTTCCGGCTGAGAACCACTGGAATACGTTTTAGAATATCCAAAAAATGTACTTCCATTTCAAGAAAATTATGTGGGATTGGTGTTTTTCGTTTTTTAATTATTTGGAGGAAATTGCCAATGACAAGTGCTTGAACAAAAAATCCAAATTACAGACTAGTGTATATATAGTATGATGTATCCATTCAATTCACTCAGCAAATGTTTATTTAACACTTAAGGTATGCCATGCACTGTTTCCATTCCACATTCTGTACAGAGTGTACAGAATATTTGTAGTTTATGTCCTTTATATGTAAATAAATAGGTCAGTTGCACTTCAAAGCCAACAAATAAAAGTGATCTCTAAATCTAACCCCCAAAGACAATCATTTTTAAACAACTTTAGAATATATCTTGTATATATTGTTTTAATGCGTGTGTTCATATATAAACACACTTTATACAAAAACAATCTAATGAGGAAGAAAAATTATACTTTGGGAAAGAAGGAGCCGGGCGCAATGGTTCACACCTGTAATCCCAGCACTTTGGGAGGCCAAGGGAGGTGAATCACATGGCGCCAGTAGTTCGAGACCAGCCTGGCTGACATAGTGAAACCCCATCTCTACAAAAATGCAAAAATTAGCTGGGCGTGGTGGCGCACACCTGTAGTCCCAGCTACTCCGGAGACTCAGGCAGGAGAATCACTTGAATCGAAAAGGCAGAGGTTGCAGTGAGGCGAGATCGCGCCACTACATTCCAGCCTGGGCGACAGAGCAAGACTCTGTCTCAAAAAAAAAAACCACATTATTGCTAAGGTAATTTGCTTTTGAGTTCGGGACCAGCCTGACCAACATGATGAAACTCTGTCTCTGCTAAAGTTTCAAATATGTATAAGTACTGGCATATTTTTAAAATACATTTTATTTTCTTTTTAATTTATAAGATATGTGATTGCTTATTTACATCTATTTATTTTTATTTCTGCCTCTTTTTTTAAATAAGGTTAATTTTTTTTTTTAATGGAGTCTTGCTCTGTTCCCCAGGCTGGAGTGCGTAGGGCTGCCTCCGCTCACTGCAATCTCCGCTTCCTGGGTTCAAGCAATTCCCCTGCCTCAGCCTCCTGAGTATCTGGGATTATAGGCACCTGCCACCATGCCCAGCTCTTTTTGTATTTTTAGTAGAGACGGGGTTTCACCATGTTAGCCAAGCTGGTCTTGAACTCCTGACCTCAAGTGATCCTCCCTCCTCGGCCTCTCAAAGTGCTGGGATTACAGTTGTGAGCCACCATGCCCGGCCTGTTAAATTGCTCTATAATTTCCTTTGGAGTGAATTCGGATTAGACCATTGATTTTACTGTTTTTTTTTCTTTTTCCCTTTTTTTTTTTTTTGAGAAGCAGGGCCTTATTCTTTTTCCCAGGCTGGAGTGCAGTGGTGCAATCACACCCCATCGCAGCCTCCACCTACCCAGATCAGTAAATCCTTCCGCCTCAGCCTCCCAAGTAGCTGGGACTACAGGTGCGTGCCATGTCACCATGTCTGGCTAATTTTGGGGTGTTTTTTGTTGTTATTGTTGTTGTCATTTTTTTTTGTAGAGACAAGTTTTTGCCATGTTGCCCAGGCTGGCCTCAAACTCCTGGGCTCAAGCAATTGATCCTCCTTCCTCGACCTCCCAAAGTGCTGGGATTATAGGCATGAGCCACCGTATGGGCCCTGGTTATCTTTTTTTCATATTACACATTTTCATTTTCAAACATTTGAATTTTGCAAGCTTATTTTGAGTGAGAAGAGTTTTGTTTTCTTCTCTCCTGAAGCCCAGTGTAGCCCAGTCAACCCTTAACTTCCAACAGGGAGCCAGCGCTTATCACTGCCTCACACACAGCATGTTAGTCTCCCTTACCCCGGAGAAACTCTTACTGTTAGTGTTCAGCCACCACTTCTTCCTGCTGAATCTGGAGTCTAGAAGGCCTGCAGTTTTAGTCCTGCTCACAGTTTTGTATCTGTTCCATTGAGATTGTTGTAACTTATTTAAGTATGACTATGTCTTTTCAATTTCTCTTTTTTTATATTTTACTCTCACTTGTATGTTCTTGAAGGGAGAGGGAGGATCAAAGTGTGTGCCCACTATACCATCTTGGTTTTCCCAAAATCCGTCCCATCATGTTGTAAAAATCTATGAACTAGGAAATGAAACCCAAGGTTTTCTTTCTAACCAAGGAAGAAGTTCAGTCTCTCTCTATAAATAGAGAAGGGCTGTTGAATAATTTGTCACATTGCTTCTCTTTTGACTTTATAAGACTAAATTGTCTATAGACAGAGAAACAGATTCATTATTAAACCAGGGCCATTCAGGTTTATTTGGTAAAATATTTGTGATATATTTAAAAGCTTCCTGAGGTACTCATGTAATGATTGTTACTAGTGTAATTGGTGCATAGGGCTGGGTGACCCTGCAAAAAAAGAGGCACAGCAAACTTTCTTTCAGGTACAGATGGACTTTATCTTTAGGCAAATCCTTGAAATTTTGGTGGAGGGAATCAGGTTTTCCTGTGGGGTTTTTGTTTTTGGCTTTTCATAGACATCTATATGAAGTCTCTGCTTTAGAATCTATAAAACTATAGCTTCAGAGGCTGGGCATGATGGCTCATGCCTATAATCCCAGCACTTTGGGAGGCTGAGGTGAAAGGATCACTTGAGGTCAGGAGTTCGAGACCAGCCTGGCTAACAGGGCGAAACCCCATCTGTACTAAAAATGCAAAAATTAGCCAGGCGTGGTGGCAGGCACCTGTAATCCCAGCTACTTGGGAGGCTGAGGGAGGAGAATCACTTGAGCCCGGAAGGCAGAGGTTGCAGTGAGCTGAGATCATGCCACTGCACGACAGAGCGAGACTCCATCTTGAAACAAAAAACTGTAGCTTCAGAGATTCACTTAAATTATCATTTATAGGCCAGGAGAGTTGTGGCTCACAGCCTGTAATCCCAGCGTTCTAAAAGGCTGAGGCGGGTGGATCACTTGAGGCCAGGATTTTGAGACCAGCCTGGGCAACATGGCAAAATCCTGTTTCTACAAAAAGGAATTTGCTGGGTGTTGTGATGCACACCTGTAGTCTCAGCTACTTGGCGAGGCTGAGGCCAGGGGACGCTTGAGCCCAGGAGGTCGACCCTGCAGTGAGCCATGATAGCACCACTGTACTCTAGCTGGGACGATCAAGTGAGGTCCTATCTCCAAAAAAAAGTTTTGTTTTGTTTTGTTTTGTTTTAAGACAGGGTCTCACTTTGTCGTCTACGTTGGAGCACAGTGGTGCCATCACAGCTCACTGAAGTCTTCACCTCTCAGGCTTAAGGGAGCCTCCAACCTCAGCCTTCCAAGTAGTTGGCACTACAGGCATGCGCCACCACACCTGGCTAATTTTTGTATTTTTAGTAGAGGTGGGGTTTCACCATGTGGCCAGGCTGGTCTTGAGCTCCTGGACGCAAATGATCTTCCAGCCTCGGCCTCCCAAAGTGCTGGGATTACAGGTGTGAGCCACTGTGCTGGACGAATTTTTTTAAAGAAGGAAAAATAAAATTAATTCATCCCTTCATTAAAAAAATTAAAAACTCTTTAAAGGAAACGTGGGCTAAGTTATTTTTCTGAGAGACTATAAGATTTAGGAAGAAAAATAATCATGATGAAACGTTTTGGGAATATTTTTGGTATTTAAAATTATTGTAGAAATTTATAAATGTGTCAGATTTTGGCTGGGCACAGTGGCTCACACTTGTAATCCAAGCACTTTGGGAGGCCAAGGTGGGCAGACCACCTGAGGTCAGGAGTTTGAGACCAGCCTAGCCAACATGGTGAAACCTATCTCTAAAAGAATTTTTTAAAAAAATTTTAAGTCAGATTTTAAGAAATATTCTTATGGCCGGGTACAAGTGGCTCATAACTGTCATCCCAGCACTTTGGGAGGCAAAGGCAGGCAGATCACTTGAGCTCAGGAGGTAAGTTACCTGGGCAACACAGCAAGACTCCATCTCTACAAAAAAAAATTAGCTGGGCATGGTGGTGAGCACCTGTAGCTACTTGAAGGGATTAAGGCAGGAAGATCATTTGAGCCTGGCAGGTCAAGGCTACAGCAAGCCATGTTTATGTCACTGCAGTCCAGGCAGGGTGACAAAGTAAGACTCTTATCTCCAAATAAGAAAGAAATCCTCTTGGTCATAGATATGATTTCTTTACACCAAGTTTGTTTGTGGATGCCAATCACAATGGGTTTGTCCCTAGGGTAATATAGTTTGCTTTGATCATTTCCAAGAGTAAGTTGTACTACAGGATAGCAGAAGAGATATGCTTAAAAAGTATGGCAAAATGTGGCCGGGCGCGGTGGCTCACGCTTGTAATCCCAGCGCTTTGGGAGGCCAAGGCGGGCGGATCATGAGGTCAGGAGATCGAGACCACGGTGAAACCCCGTCTCTACTAAAAATACAAAAAATTAGCCGGGCGTGGTGGCGGGCGCCTGTAGTCCTAGCTACTCAGAGAGGCTGAGGCAGGAGAATGGCGTGAACCCGGGAGGCGGAGCTTGCAGTGAGCCAAGATCGCGCCACTGCACTCCAGCCTGGGCGACAGAGCGAGACTCCGTCTCAAAAAAATAAATAAATAAAAAATTAAAAAGAAAGTATGGCAAAATGCATATTGAGAAAACAGTACGTTGGCCAGACACAGAGACTCACGCTTGTAATCCCAGCACTTTGGGAGGCCGAGATGGGTCACCTGAGGTCAGGTGTTCAAGGCCAGCCTGGCCAACATGGTGAAACCCTGTCTCTAACAAAAATACAAAAAATTAGCTGAGCTTGGTGGCACGTGCCTGTGGTCCTAGGTACTTAGGAGGCTGAGGTGGAGGATCACTTGAGCCTGGGAGGTGCAGGGTACACTGAGCCGAGATTGTGCCACTGCACTCTAACCTGGGTGTCAGAGTGAGACCCAGTCCCAAAAAAAAAAGAGAGAAAAAACAAGATGCAGTAAAGAAGCCGACCAAAACCAAGATGGTGACAAAAGTGACCTCTGGTCATCCTCGCTGCTCATTAAAACTTTTTTTTAAAAAAATATGAAAAGAGGCTGGGTGCTGTGGCTCATGCCTGTAATCTCAGGACTTTGGGAGGCCAAGGCAGGTGGATTGCCTGAAGTCAGGAGTTTGAGACCAGCCTGGCCAACATGGCAAAACCAAAAATGCAAAAATTAGCCAAATGCGGTGGCACACACCTGTAATCCCAGCTACTTGGGAAGCTGAGGCAAAAGAATTGCTTGAAGCCAGGAGATAGAGGTTGCAGTGAACTGAGATCATGCCACTGTACTCCAGCCTGGGAGACAGAGCAAGCCTCCGTCAAAAAAAAAAAAAAAAAAAAGCCGGGCTTGGTGGTGCACGCCTGTAGTCCCAGCTACTCGGGAGGCTGAGGTGGGAGGATCATGTGAGCCTGGGAGGTCCAGGATGCAGGGGGCTGTGATCCTGCCCCTGCCCTGCAGCCTGGGTTATACAGCGAGACAAAAGAAAAAAGAAAAAAGTTAGTGGTAACAGGATAAACTACATAAGCATATATTATTCCTTCACATTCATGAAGCAGGTCAATTTGAAGCTTGAGGACGACTTCCATTCCTCTAGGTGAATCTACCAAGAAATGCCTTGGTAGAGCTAGGAGTGCCAATGGTATCAGCAAGGCCAGCCTGGTTGCCTGTGATTCATGGTAATTCTCACTATGGCTTTGACATGATGTTCCTACACTGTGCCTATCAACACTTGTAGACACACTGTATAAGCGTTTGTTACACTTACTTTTACTTTTGTCATTAGGTCTTTTATTACAGAGGCCACTCTGCACTCCACAATCACACACTTATACAGCTCCACCTTGCCAAGCAGTGTAGACCCTGCCAAGCAGTGTAGACAGGTTCTGGATAACTATCCTTGCATCGTTCCCCACACCATGTCCCAGATGTTGAACTGAAGCAGCTCCTTCCATGTTCCCTGCCTGTTAATTAGCCAGGCCACTGCCCACATTGTCACAAACATTATATTAACTGAAAAACTGGCCCATGCCATATTCCATTATGAGAAGTTATTTTTAATTCGATTAAATTCCAATGTTTATTCAGAAAACCTGGTAGAGATTGAATTGCTCTATGTACCTTTCTTAGTTTTCTTCTTCATAGCATATTTTGACCATTTATCTTCTACACCTGGCTGACCTGCATGGTCCTTGTAGTGTAACTTCTACTTGGTGTTTGTGCTTTGCTTTGTTTTCAAATTTAAATTGTGAGATACATTTTCAGACCTACCTAAGAAATAGCCCTGATATTGAAATGGCTTCTGTGGAATAGGTTTGACAGATGTAAGTCTTTGATTCTTTGGCATTGGTTTTTGTGCCTGTTACAGTTTTACACACATTCATTCAGAGGAAGACATTACCATCAGTGTGTGGTTTATTTTTTCAAATTCCAGTATGTTTTCAAAGACTCATATTTCACTAAGCAGTGTACTTGTTGAAACCGATGTGAGTGACTTTGTTTCCACATGTGATAGAGCATCAGATACTGGAGTTTGCCGGGGGTAGAATGGTTGGATTCAGGAATGTTTAGCTGACTCATAGCAGGAAGTTATCCTGTAAAAAAATGAAGCAAGGCAGGGAAGACAGATTTAAGTACCATGCAGCTCAAAATGACAATCACATTGTCATTTTCATTGTGAATACTTTTAGGTTCTATATTGGCTGTGATCTTTGTACTAACTGGTATCATGGAGAATATGTTGGCATCGCAGAAAAGGAGGCTAAGAAAATGGATGTGGCCGGGCGCGGTGGCTCACGCTTGTAATCCCAGCACTTTGGGACGCCAAGGCGGGCGGATCACGAGGTCAGGAGATCGAGACCACGGTGAAACCCCGTCTCTACTAAAAATACAAAAAATTAGCCGGGCGTGGTGGCGGGCGCCTGCAGTCCCAGCTACTCAGAGAGGCTGAGGCAGGAGAATGGCGTGAAGCCGGGAGGCAGAGCTCGCAGTGAGCCGAGATTGCGCCACTGCACTCCAGCCTGGGCGACAGAGCGAGACTCCGTCTCAAAAAAAAAAAAAAAAAAAAAAGAAATCTACCCAGAGAACTGAAAATTCAAGGGGATTGATCATAGGGAGCCTGGATTTCAGACGGAGTTAAGGTAGGACAGAGGAGCACAACTTCTCATTATAAGCCCCTCTATGCTTTTTGATTTGTACATGGTGGTTATTCCTCCGGTTAAATTTCTAAAATTGCTTTTTTAAATTGGAAAGGCCTTTGGTGGTAACTGTGAGGTAGAGGCCAAGGGGTGTGAATCCTACCCTGCTGCCAGCTTGCCGGCAGAGCCCGGAGGATGACTGCTGGCAACTGATGATGAAGGAGAGGAAATTGCCTGGAGGTCCTGGGGCCTGTGGCAAGACAAAGGGAATTTGGTAAAGGAGCAAAGGAGACCTAGGCTGGGCCTGCACAGTGAAGGGGCCACTTAGGATGTCTTCTTGCCACCTGGTTATTTTATGTAGCTTTTTAATATACTCAAGTTGACATAATTTTCAATAAAGCACATGGGAGCTGAATGGAGATGTTTGCTCAATTCTGCTTAAATAAACAAATTAGGCTGTGTGCAGTGGCTCACGCCTGTGATCTCAACACTTTGAGAAGCCGAGGCAGGCAGCTCACTTGAGCCCAGGAGTTTGAGACCAGCCTGGGCAACATGGGGAAACCCCATCTCTACAAAAATTACAAAAAATTAGCCGAGCATGGTGGCACGTGCCTGTAGTCCCAGCTACCCAGGAGGCTGAGGTAGGAGGATCACCTGAGCCCTGGAGGTTGAGGCTGCAGTGAGCCATGATTGCACCACTGCACTCCAGACTGGGCTACAGAGTGAGACCCTGTCTCAAAACAAACAAATCAAAAAAAAAAAAAGAAAGAAAAAAAAAGAAAAAATTACAATGCAAAGAATTGTGTAAAGACAACTTGCTGTTGCATTTTTAGGGAATTTCTATTGCTTTCCGGATTTAAGGCAGAATGAAACATCACTAGCCAGTTATTGAAACTTGATTTTATTATGGATTTCCAGAATTTCCTTTGCCATATTTTCCCATTTTAATTTAGGATCTCCAGCATTGTTTGCACATTGTTTTCATTACTGCACTTTGTTATAATTCATCAGTTATACCATCCATATTCTTTCTTTTCTTACAGATTGCGATATCTTTAGTCTGAATTTTTACCTGGAATCAGAACTGGATGTTGGGGTCACTGTTTTATTGTACCTCATGATTACCTAATTCAAAATTGCCCCCCAAAAAGTTAAGTTAGCTAATATAATTTTTTAATGTTAAAGATGTGTAGTGGTAAACAATTTATTCTAGCAGCCACGTGGAACAATGTATTTAAAAATTGTAAACTATTGGAATACTGTATTTATCTGCTATTGCAATATAAAGTCCTTTGACTTAGTCCTGGTAACTGTACAGTAATTTGGTTTACTAACAAAAGTTGTGAGGCCAGGCTCAGTGGCTCACGCCTGTAATCCCAGCACTTTGGGAGGCCGAGGCAGGCGGATCACCTGAGGTCAGGAGTTTGCGACCAGCCTGGCCAACATGGTGAAACCTCGTCTCTACAAAAAGTGCAAAAATTAGCCGAGCATGGTGGCAGGCACCTGTAATCCCAGCTACTCGGGAGGCTGAGGCAGGAGAAACGCTTGAATCTGGGAGGCAGAGGTTGCAGTGAGCCGAGATCGCGCCTTTGCACTACAGCCTGGGGACAAAAGCGAGACTTTGTCTCAAAAAATAAAAAGTTGTGAATAAAACTGTGTGAAACTGGGAGACTTTCTGGACTTTAATAGAAAAATGTGATTTTAAAATTGCTTTTTCTTTTGTTTTAGCATAACTTTTCCCTTTATAGTCCCCTCGTCTGTGTAAATAAACACACACATACACACACACACACACCTTTCACCACAATGGTAATGCTTCTGTAAATATCTGTATTTGTCCAGTTGCCTGAAAATGTTGTAATCTTTATTAGACAAATATATATACATATATATTTTAAATATTGGCTTTTTCCAGTGAACTATTATGCTTAGTGTACAGTGAAAAGTTTTAATATTATAGGTTAAAAATTTCTTAACTGTTCTTTTCTATTCGCTTGCCAAGGGTGAATGAAAGAACATGGCTGCTTCTCCCAGACTGATTGACTTTGGCATCCGCATAAAGCATCGTTTTCAAAAATGAAAAGTGCTCAATTGTTCCCTTTTTTCTATATTCTGTAGGTCTCACAACAACAAACTGCAGTCTACAGCTTCCTAAAGTTCAGCATGTTAACCTAACATAAAACACAGAAAGAATACCCAGGAGGCGGAGCTTGCAGTGAGCCGAGATTGCGCCACTGCACTCCAGCCTGG
Source organism: Symphalangus syndactylus (assembly GCF_028878055.3). Taxonomy (NCBI): domain Eukaryota; kingdom Metazoa; phylum Chordata; class Mammalia; order Primates; family Hylobatidae; genus Symphalangus; species Symphalangus syndactylus. Next base: position 47,342,393 of record NC_072442.2, on the reverse strand, counting down.
GCGACAGAGCGAGACTCCGTCTCAAAAAAAAAAAAGAATCTTGTTGCCTGAACTATTTTCAATTAAGGAGCCAGATGTTTTTACTCAGGCTATCCTGACAAGACTTGACCTAAACTTTGTTTTTATTGATCATAACAGTCCAATTATATTATTGGCCAATTTTATCCAATGGGCAAGAAAAAAGCAAAGTTGCCAGGTGCAATGGCTCACGCCTGTAATCCCAGCACTTTGGGAGGCTGAGGCGGGTGGATCATCTGAGGTCGGGAGTTCGAGACCAGCATGACCAATATGGAGAAACCCCGTCTCTACTAAAAATACAAAATTAGCTGTGCATGGTGGCCCATGCCTGTAATCCCAGCTACTTGGGAGGCTGAGGCAGGAGAATCGCTTGAACCCGGGAGGCAGAGGTTGTATTGAGCCGAGATTGAGCCATTGCACTCCAGCCTGGGTGACAAGAGCAAAACTCCATCTCAAAAACAAAAAAAGGAAGAAAAGAAAATGAAAAAAGAAAAGTCAACGACACCATTATCTTGTCAAGATCAAATGGTTTTATTATCGTGGCAGAAGCGAGAAAACTTTGTTTATTAAAAAAAGAAAAGAAAAAGAAAGCAAGAAAAAATGATACTCTGGGGGTCAAGTATAACTCCATGGAAATGCCACTTCTGCTCTTCAGTGAAGAAGCTGGTTTAGAGTCTCAAAGAAAACTTTTGACTGTATTTATTTATTGTTGCAAAAAACATGCTTTTTTATTGTTGCCCTCATTTGTCAACTAATTATTTTTTCTTATAAATCCAGCCACAGTTACATATAATCCATCCGTATCTTATCATGATTCCTGTACGTAAAAGTACAAGACAACCTCTAGATGTCTTTTCTTTCTATGAAAGGAGCTGCTATGTACACATGTGCACACACACACACAACTGTGAATCAACAATGAGTTTATTGTTCATGGCAGATTAAAATCAAGCTTGCATAAAGATTGGGCTAAGTGGTCCTGGACTACAGACTCTGTTGCCTTGAATATAACAGTACAATTTGTCAATTACTCCACATCAGGTTAAAATGAGTGAAATCTATTTGAAGGTATCTTCTTTGTAAACATTTGTCAGATTCTAATTTTTCTTTTTGTATTAAAATTCAACTATGGATGTATGTGAAACAAAATAAATGGAGATAGTTTTTCTCCCACAGACAGAGGTGTCTTTGAATGCGTGCTAATGATTATCTGTAAGCCTCTGTGGGGAGGGAGGGCTGCAAGGTCACGAAAGGCAAAAGAATCTAATTGTACCTGGAATTCTCCCAGGACAGCAGTGGCCCCTCGTTTTATCATTTCCAGTCAATTGTCATCACGTCAGAGAAAAATCTTCAGGGGTGCTAATCCTGTTGCATCAATTGATCATACTAACGAAAAAGGTAATGCGACAAGATACACATTGCCTTCATCTGTACGTTCTGTGATACCGGGCAAATTACCAATTACAGACAGCTACTTATATTTTATGAAGGACATTTTTTTTAGATGATCTCATCCTCTGTGTTATTTGTTTATTGGCTTTGTTTTTTGCTTGTTGGTTGGTTTGTTTGTTTCTTCCATGTAAGGAAAAGTAGTGTAAGCAATAGCAAGAAAATGAGGAAGATGTATTTTGCATGTTCTTCCTTTCAATGTTCTTACACATTGTATTACTGCATTGTGGTAATAGCTTCTATAAAATCTGCTATAGCTGGATTATGCAGCTTTGCAAAAATTTTACTAGATTTTATTCTAACTCATATTAGCTTTGTCCTATCAACTTCTGGAATTTATCTAATTATTGCTTTTAAAAGTTTCCTTCCTTTTAATGTTTCCCTGCTATGCAAAACCTTTCCCAGACCTTGGTTTCTTAAAAGAAAGATGTTGCTACCGTTCCCAATTCTTTCTTATTACAGGCTCAGGTGTGCAGGTTATTCTGGCTTAATTTTATCTAATGAAGCCCATTCCTTTTTGTACATAAAGATGTCACTTAAACCTATTGTTTACAAACTAAAGAGACTGGCCGGGCGCGGTGGCTCAAGCCTGTAATCCCAGCACTTTGGGAGGCCGAGGCGGGCGGATCACAAGGTCAGGAGATCGAGACCATCCTGGCTAACACGGTGAAACCCCGTCTCTACTAAAAAAAAAATACAAAAAATTAGCCGGGCGTGTTGGCGGGCGCCTGTAGTCCCAGCTACTCGGGAGGCTGAGGCAGGAGAATGGTGTGAACCCAAGAAGCAGAGCTTGCAGTGGCCCAAGATCATGCCACTGTACTCCAGCACAATTTGGGAGCCAGGCACGGTGGCTCATGCCTGTAATCCCAGCACTTTGGGAGGCCGAGGTCAGCAGATCACCTGAGGTCGGGAGTTTGAGACCAGCCTGACCAACATGGAGAAACCCCATCTCTACTAAAAATACAAAATTAGCTGGGTGTGGTGGCGTATGCCTGTAATCCCAGCTACTCGGGAGGCTGAGGCAGGAGAATCACTTGAACCTGGGAGGTGGAGGTTGCCTGAGCAGAGATCGCACCACTGCACTCTAGCCTGGGCAACAAGAGCAAAACTCTATCTCAAAAAAAAAAAAAAAAAAAGAATTTGGAGAGGATGCAAACACTTAGCCCATAATAGTAGCCGCCTTCCATCTTATTGATTCAGCAGCATGAGGAACTCTAAATGGCCAGCTTCGGCTGGGCAAGGTAGCTCATGCTTGTAATCCAAGCACATTGGGAGGCCAAGGAAGGAAGATCACTTGAGCCCAGGAGTTCCACAGCACCCTTGGGCAACATACTTGCCCATAGTGTAAAAATTAGCTAGGCAGGGCTGGGCTTGATGGCTCACACCCATAATCCCAGCACTTTGGGAGGCCAAGGTGGGTGGATCACCTGAAGTCAGGAGTTTAAGACCAGCCTGGCCAACATGGTGAAACCCCACCTCTACTAAAAATACAAAAATTAGCTGGGCATAGTGGCACACGCCTATAATCCCAGCTACTTGGGAGGCTAAGGCAGGAGAATTGCTTGAACCCAGGAGGCAGAGGTTGCAGTGAGCTGAGATCGCACCACTGCACTCCAGCCTGGGTGACAGAGACTCTGTTAGAAAAAAAAAAAAAAGGCACGGTGGCTTATGTCTGCAATCCCAGCACTTTGGGAGGCTGAGGCAGGCGGATCACAAGGTCAGGAGTTGAGACCAGCCTGGTCAACATGGTGAAACCCCGCCTCTACTAAAAAAAAAAAAAAAAAAAAATTGCCAGGCGTGGTGGCACATGCCGGTAATCCCAGCTACACTGGAGGCTGAGACAGGAGAATCGCTTCAACCCAGGAGGCAGAGGTTGCAGTGACCCAAGACCGCGCCACTGCACTCTAGCCTGGGCAACAAAATGAGACTGCGTCTCAAAAAAAAAAAAGAAAAAAAAATTATCTGGGCAAGGTGGCATGCGCCTGTAGTACCAGCTACTCAGGAGGCTAAGGCAGGAGGATCGCTTGAGCCTGGGAGCCTGGGAAACAAGAGTGAGATTCTGTCTCTAAATAAATAAACAAATAAATAAATAAATACATACATACATACATACATACATAAAATAAATGGCCAGCCTCGGCTTCCAGTTGAATAAAACCACAATAGTATTTCCTGATCTACACATTTCTTCCTTTGGCACTAGGACCTCTGGACCCACTGAGTCCCGGGTCCCTGGCAAGGAAAACAAAAATTCTTCATGTGAATTATTAGGGGCCACAGTGGGAGGAGCCACTCCCATCTCCTCTCCTCGGTTCCTGGACTCATTCTAGCATTGTCTGAGTCTAGGAACGGCAGTGCTAGCAGAAGTCCCGCAGGCAAGGGAGGCAAATCCACACCCAGAACACGGGTCTGTCATTGTGAGGATGAGGAACTGTCCTCACACCCCAGTCTGGTCCTACAAAAAAGGATGGCCTCGCAGGGTGCGACCTTCACCTTGGAGCAGCGCCCTCTGTTGGCCGCCTCTAAGATCTGTGGTCACTTACATCCGTCTTCTAATCCTCCCCTACCTCTGTTGGTTCAAATCATCTCTCAGTTTATTAAACCTTGGAAAGAATTACATAGCGGTTACTCACAGCTTGTGAATTACAATAGAAAGGTTCCTTTCAAATGGTAGAGTTGCACTAAAGAGGAAATTGGGTTTATAAGAAAATGGAGGCAAAGAACTTAAGTTTTAAGAAAAAGCACTTCAAAACAGAAGGGCAAATGGAAAAGGAGGATATAAAACAAACCAATAAAAATACCATCTGAGGGTGCTACTGTCCGAAAGTAAAGAATAGGATGCATCACTAAGCCCTTTGCACTCTTTATGACCTCGTAAGTAAAAATTATTACTTAGAATAATAATAAGTGGTGCACACTACATTCCCTGTCCCTCTTCTAGACATTTTTTGTAGAAGAGTCAGAAAACAACTTACTAACCTCCCTGTTTGATATTAAAAACTCAATAGGAAGGTTTTTAATATTTTCTGTCAGTATAAGTTGAACTTGATTGTGTCAACTGAAACCCTAGAGGTCTGTGTATCAGTAGAATGCAAGAACATTGTTAAAGATGCTTACGATCTTTTTTGTTTTCCTTTCCACTCCATTGTATCAATTTTTTGAGTAACTTTTAAATGGCTAGAAAATGGTCTTTTTGCTTTGCCCTTTTACAGCTGAAATAACCAGCTCCATTCTTTTCATGAATAGTAAGTTGATATATTTATTTATCAGGTATCTTTCAGTTGTCACTAAATACTGTAGTTTTCCTGTGTTGTATGGAAATTATAGTTCAATTATTCTAATGTGATGGAGTGCAACGAGTCATTGTAGAACTTTTCACCTGTTAATGTTGAAGTTATACCTCTGAACTTCTGCTGTGGATATCAAGGAAATAATAAAGCAAAATCCCTAAGACATTTGAAAAAAAAAAAAAAAAAACCCAGCCTGGGAAACATGATGAAATCCCATCTCTACAAAAAATACAAAAATTAGCCGGGCATGGTGGCACACGCCTGTATTTCCAGCTACTTGGGAGGCTGACATGGGAGAATCACTTAAGCCCAGGAAGTGGAGGTTGCAGTGAACTGAGATTACGCCATTGCACTCCAACGTGGGTGACAGAGCGAGATCCTGTCTGAAAAAAAAAAAAAATCAATAAATCAATGAATGGTGACGCTAGTAAATACCTGATACTTTATTTATTTGGCTCAATGAAAATAAAAAAGAGAATTTTATGCAAAAATTTCAGACAACTGAATTTTGCCAAATTATTCCATTTACTAAGGATTCCATCTTTGGTTCTAATGTAATATATATTCCCTGTGGAGGAAATGGATTTCTCCAAATAACTGGATCCATAATCATGTAATGCTAGTGGGGACAATCACCCCAGCTTAGATACCATCAAATGAATTCCAACACATGTGGGTTCTCTCATTATTTGTCTTCTCACCTGCCAGCCTGCCTCTCTTGGCAATGCTAGGATTCCAGAATCAGGCCCTAAGCTCAGCAAGGGCCTCCATGAGGGCCATATTACACCCTAAGATTCCCAGATGTCTATTGGGAACCACCTTTGACTTACTCCCTTATTTTGCCCCTGAAACTGCATGGGGACAAAGAAGAAATCATAAAAACAGGGATAATGGATATGGCCCTAAATATTTTAATGTGGTCTATCAATAATGTCGTCATACCATCCCTGTTTACCAAGCCTTTACGGCAATTTCTTCACCTTGAGACTGTTGACATTTTCGGCTGGATCATCATTTTTTTTTGTGGGGGAACTGTCCTGTGTGTTTTAAGACGTTAAGCAGGCCGGGTGAGGTGGCTCACACCTGTAATCCCAGCACTTTGGGAGGCCGAGGCGGGCTGATCACCTGAGTCAGGAGTTTGAGACCAGCCTGACCAACATGGAGAAACCCCGTCTCTACTAAAAATACAAAATTAGCCAGGCGTGGTGGTGCATGCCCATAATCCCAGCTACTCGGGAGGCTGAGGCAGGAGAATCACTTGAACCCGGGAGACAGAGGTTGCAGTGAGCCGAGATCGTGCCATTGCACTCCAGCCTGGGCAACAAGAGCAAAACTGTGTCTCAAAAAAAAAAAAAAAGAAGATGTTAAGCAGCGTCCTTGACCTCTGCCCAGATATTGCCAAATGTCACTTGGGGAGCAAAATTGGCCCAGTTGAGAACACGGGACTAAAGTAAGCAGAATTATCAGGATAAATCACAATTCGCCTCTATCATACCAGAGTTTTTTGTTTGTTTTTTGAGACAGGGTCTTGCTCTGTCACCCAGGCAGGAGTGTGGTGGTGCGATCACAGCTCACTGCAGCCTCAAACTCCTGGGCTCTCAGGAGGCTGAGAAGCAGTGAGTCACGATTGTGCCACTACAATCCAGCCTTGGCAACAGAGTGAGAACCTTTCTCAAACAAACAAGAGGAAGAAGAGGAAGAGGAAGGAGAGGAACAGGAGGAAGAGGAAGAAGAGGAAGAGGAAGAGAAGGAAGAGGAAGAGGAGGAAGGGGAAGGGAAGAGAAGGACAAGAAGGAGAAAAGACTCTGGGGCTCAAGCCATCCTCCTGCCTGAGCCTCCCAAAGTACTGGGATTACAGGTGTGAGTCCCTGACCATATTAGTCAGGGTTCTCTAGAGGGACAGAATTAATGGAATATATATAGGAGTTTATTAAGTATTAACTCACAGGATCACAAGCTCCCACAATAGGCCGTCTGCAGGCTGAGGAGCAAGGAGAGCCAGTCTGAGTTCCAAAACTGAAGAACTTGGAGTCCAACGTTGGAGGGTAGGAAGCATCCAGCACAGGAGAAAGATGTTGGCTGGGAGGCTAAGCCAGTCTCTCACATTTTTCTGCCTGCTTATATTCTAGCCTTGCTGGCAGCTGTTTAGCTTGTGCCCACCCAGATTAAGAGTGGGTCTGCCTTTATCAGCCCACTGACTCAACTGTTAATCTCCCTTGGGAACACCCTCACAGACACACCCAAGATCAATACTTTGTATCCTTCAATCCAATCAAGTTTACATTCAGTATTAACCATCACACTGAGCCTGGCCAAAGCTGGACTACTTGTAATAAGCTTTTGTCTGGAACCTTGATTTGGGAGCAAGTGGCCGGAGGACGATGAAAACTATCAGAGGTGGCTGGGCACAGTGGTTCATGCCTGTAATCCCAGCACTTTGGGAGGTGGAGGTGGATGGATCACTTGAGGTCAGGAGTTTAAGACCAGCCTGGCCAACATGGCAAAACCAGTCTCTACAAAATACACAAAAACTGGCCAGGTATGGTGGCTCATGCCTGTAATCCCAGCACTTTGGGAGGCCAAGGCAAGTGGATCACCTGGGGTCAGGAGTTCGAGACCACCCTGACCAACATGGTGAAACCCCATCTCTATTAAAAATATGAAGAACTAGTCGGGCATGGTGGCAGGCTCCTGTAGTCCCAGTTACTCGGGAGGCTGAGGCAGGATAATTGCTTGAACCCGGGAGGTGGAGGTTGCAGTGAGCTGAGATCATGCCACTGCACGCCAGCCTGGGCAACAGAGCGAGACTCCATCTCAAAACAAACAAACAATCAGAGGCGCTGACTGCAGTGACGGCCATCTGGCTCTGACAGTTGCTGTGCTTCCAGCTTCTTGCTATTTCAGGGGCTCTGGTCTTGATTCTTGCAGGTTCCCAAACCTGGTCCTACAGCTCCCCACCTCCTGTCTCTTTAGTGGTTTAGTGGGCACCCCCTCCTCTGTATCTTTCTAGGGAGTTTTAATGTGTTTTGCTTAGGTAGGGCTGGTTTGTTTCCATGGTTGGCAACAAGAAGGAATTGGTCAAGGAGTCTAAGAAGTTGTCTGGAGAACCAAGAAAAAGATTTCCTGGAAGCAAAGAAAGAGTGCGTTTCCAGAAGAAAGATTCATCAAGAATTTCAGCTGGGCGCGGTGGCTCATGCCTGTAATCCCAGCACTTTGGGAGGCCGAGGCGGGCGGATCACAAGTTCAGGAGTTCGAGACCATCCTGGCTAACACGGTGAAACCCCATCTCTACTAAAAATACAAAAAAAATTAGCCGGGGGTAGGTGGTGCATGCCTGTAGTCCCAGCTACTCGGGAGGCTGAGGCAGGAGAATGGCGTAAAACCCAGGAGATGGAGGTTGCAGTGAGCCGAGATCATGCCACTGCACTCCAGCCTGGGAGACAGAGCGAGACTCCATCTCAAAAAAAAAGAGTTTCACACATCAGGGCCAAGTCAAGCAAGACAAGGACTGAAAGGTGCTCCTTAAATTTGCCTATGAAGAGGCCACTGCTGGGGAGGAGTGTGTCAGGTGGCAGTGGAGGGAGGACAGCAAGTGTAGAGGAGACTCTGCAACCTCCACGTCCCAGTTTCAAGCACTTCTCGTGCCTCAGCCTCCTGAGTAGCTGGGATTACAGGCATGTGCCACCACACCTGGCTAATTTGTGTATTTTTAGTAGAGATGGGGTTTCCACACAACTGAGCAATAAAAAGGAGTGAATAGTTGTCCCTCGGTGTCTGCAGGGGATTGGCTCCAGGACCCCCTGCAGACACCAAAGTCCACAGATGCGGATGTCTTTTCTAAGAAGTGACATAATGTTTGTATATAGCCTCAGGTATACTTTAAATACCTAATACAGTGTAAATGGTACGTAAATAATTATAGTGTATTTTAAATTTTCTACTGTTTTTATTGTCTTACAGTTATTTTATATATTTCATTTTTTTCAAATATTCTCCATCAATGTTTAGTTGAATCCATGGATGAGGAACCTGCAGATATGGAGGGCCAGCTGTAGTGATGGGTGCAACAACATGGATGGCAGCATAATTTCAAAAAATAATATGATAAGTGAGGCCAGGCGAGTTGACTCACACCTGTAATCCTAGCACTTTGGGAAGCCAAGGCGGGCGGATCACTTGAGGTTAGGAGTTCGAAACCAGTCTGGCCAACGTGGTGAAACCTCATCTCTACTAAAAATACAAAAATTAGCCAGGCATGGTGGCGTGCACCTGTAATCCCAGTTACTCAGGAGGCTGAGGCAGGAGAATCACTTGAACCTGGGAGGTGGAGGTTGCAGTGAGCCTAGGTCGTGCTGCTGCACTGCAGCCTGGGAGACAGTGAGACTCTATCTCAAAAAAAAAATTATGCTAAGTGAAAGAAACCAAACACAAGAGGCTACATGCTATATGATTTCATTTATAAGATATTCTGGAAAAGGCAAAACTATAGGAACAGAAATCAGATTAGTAGCTAACAGGGGCTGACGGTGGGAGGAGGTGATTGACTACAAAGGGACATGAGGGGCCTTTTTTGAGGTGACAGAAATGCTTTATATTGGGAATGTGGTGGTGCTTATGTAACTATACATTTGTCAAAACTCATCAAACTGTACACTTAAAACGGGTGAATGTTAGTATATGAATATTATATCTCAATAAACCTGACAAGAAAATAATAAAACAAACCTAAAAATGCAACAAGGTGAAAATAAATCTCAGAAAAAAATAACTTACAGTTTTTCCAGTTCAACAGTCATCATGAGAATGTTCTTAAGTGTTGTAAGTAGGACTAGCGTTGTTCCCATGTCTCTGAAGAAGAAAGCCGAAACATTCATGATATGAACCCCAATAAAAAGTTCTGTACTTAAAAAGATAATTCAAGGACATGTGATTATTTCAATTTTGGCTTCCCTATAAAACAAGCCAGTTCGACAGTTTATTTGCCGCAAAATTCCAGAGAGCTCTTATCAAAGAAATTAAAGTTGATTTGCATCATCAAATTAATGATATTCAAGAGTGGGTCTTACACTGTTTGTTTTTTTTTTTTTACCATTATCTTACTTCTCACTTTCATATTGCATTCACCCATCTTGATTATTTACTCTTTTCTTCCTTTTCAGAATAATGAACACCTATTCCTCTTTGCTTTCTTGGTTAAGTAATATTCCTTCATGTGTCTACATGTTCCAAATCTATATGGGTTCTTCAACACTCTTCTCTTTCCCCTGCTGGCTGTCTCGACCATTACACATCCTTTCTTAATCCTTTTCTTTGCCAATAATGTTTTTCAATAGCTCAGTTAAAATTTAAATTATGACTTTTTAGCCTAAATGCAAAATACTTAATCTTTGATGAAAAATTTAAAAAGAGCATAAATCATCTCATGACTCACGAGAGTACTATGGTACTTACAGATATTTTAATGTCAGTAATTGAAAGAGATATGGATCTTCAACAGCTGTCAGAGGATTGCGACTGAGAATTCTGAAAAATGCAATGGAATTAAAATAACCTGCATTTTCCGTGTGTGAAACTGCATAAGAAGTTTATATTCATTTTTTGGTATGGAATTTGTAGGTTAAAAAAAATCGTTTTCTGTTTTTACCTAATAAATCACCATTAGACTCCATAAAGCATTATTCCTTTGGGAACTACCTAGGTCTGTAGAAGATAAAGTAGAGGAGAGAAAGAGGGGAAAAAATAGAAAAAAAAAAAAAGGGGGATAGCAAAGAAAAAATATGCCACAGAACTTTTCAGGTCAAAAACCCTAGAAGTGACTATGTTGGTAGGAAGCCCTGATTCTGTAGGAAACACTATTTCTAGTGTCCTCCATAATTCAAGTTGCTCATTTTTTGTTTTGTTTTGTTTCATTTTGAGACAGAGTCTTGCTCTGTAGCCCAGGCTGGAGAGCAATGGCTCCATCTCAGCTCACTGCAAACTCCGCCTCCCAGGTTCAAGTGATTCTCCTGCCTCAGCCTCCTGAGTAGCTGGGATTACAGGTGCCTGCCACCGCACCCAGCTAATTTTTGTATTTTTAGTAGAGACAGGGTTTTGCAATGTTGGCCAGGCTGGTCTCGAACTCCTGACCTCAGGTTATCCACCTGCCTCATCCTCCCAAAGTGTTAGGATTATAGGCGTGGCCACTGCATCTGACCGCTTGCCTTTTATCTTTATAAAGTTATTAAAATTTATGGTTTAATTTGCAAAGTTAAGAAAAAAATAGGACCAATTCTTTTGCTTTATAGCCAAAGAAAAAGGGATAAATCTAAGAGGAGGAACTGGTCAAAACCATACTCCTATCACACATACTCCCACTTGTCTTCTTGTATGATATCATAGCCTTTGTTACATTGCATGTAATCACCTGTCTACTTGTCAGTCTCCTGGACTATCAGCTCCCTGAGGGCAGAGACCACATCTTATTGTTGTTGTCATCCCTGTGCCTGGCATGTTGTCTGAAATTTACTGGACAGTTAATAAATGTTTATTGAATAAACAAATCACATTTTATTTGTATGTCAATAAAATGAATAAATTCCTTTTGATGCAAATTTTTATTCCAAAATGCTGGAATCGATTTTCTTTTTAATTCTTTAAAGTGAACAAGAAAAAGAAAAGAAATAGGAAGAAATAAAAGAAAATCTGCCTTTAGGTTAATCCATGAATCATCACCATACTTTTGCAGAAATTATAAAAATAATAATTATTACAGTGAGTATCTATTGGGCTGCTAGGTATTCGTGATCAGCATTTCACATTTAATCCTCACAATGCCTTATGTGCTAGATATTATTATTGCCCTACTTTATAAATGAGGAAACTGAGGCACAGAGAGGTTACATAATTTGTCCTACATCACCAAACTATTAAGAAGCAAAGCTGTAATTTGAAGTCATGTGTTTTAATCTGTATGAAGAAAAAGGGTTTACTTTAACCTTATGGTTTTTTAATTTTAATTCTTTTCTTCTCTCTTTCTTTCTTTCTTTCTTTCTTTCTTTCTTTCTTTCTTTCTTCCTTTCTTTCTTTCTTTCTTTCTTTCCCTCCCTCCCTCCTTCTTTCCCTTTCTTCCTCCCTTCCCTCCCTCCCTCTCTTCCTTCCTTCCTGCCTCCCTCCCTCCTACCCTCCCTCGCTCCCTTTTCTTTTTTTTTTTTTTGGACAGGAAATGGCACTTTAACAGTTGGGGCCAGGGTGACAGGACCAAGATGGGGCTAGCGTGTGTCAGTCAGGAAGTCTCCCTCTCCTGCTGGGACAGGGCCTTGCGGCAGCTCCTCCTCCCCGCTGAGGTCCTAGGCCTGCCACAGGCCAGCATGCCAGTGAGGTCAGTGGCAGGAGCCACCCAGAAGCCCCGCAGATGACGGAGCTGAGAACAGGGACTTCACCTCCACTTGTTGCCATTTCCTCACTGGAAAGTCCTTGGGAGGTGGCTGGGCTCAGCCTGAGCTCAGGGCTCTTTGGTGGGGGTTGGGGCAGGGGCAGGGCAGGCACTTGCAGGTGGCACAGGCTTCATCAAGGCTGGACACGGGATTCATCAAGGCAGGAGCCAGAGCGCCGGATCTCTGGCAGGGGAGGTAAGGCCCAGGATGGGGCAGGGCCGTGTGCTCCTGGAACGGACATCCTTCTCTGCCGGAGACCTGCTTCCCAAGCCCTGTCCCTCCTAATCCCCAGGCAGCCCACTCTGTCCTCCATAGGTGAATCTAATCCCATATATTACAATAAACTGCATTTGCCTCTCCCCATTGCCCCACCCTCCCCTACCCTGGGCCAGCGGCCCCCACTTCCTCATCCCCTGGCGGTGGCAGGTGCCCCTCCTCAAGCAGTGCCACATCCTGTCAGCAGCCAGCTGTCCTGGCACTGGCCTGAGGGCCGGGGGACGCAGAGGGCAGGGCTGCGCGGCTACTCCAGGTAGATATCTTCTGTGGGGCGGGTGTACTCCACAAACTGCTTGTAAAACTGCTGGAATGCTCTCCCCACGGACTCTGCCAGGGCTTTGGTGGGATCTTCAGACACAAAGACGTGGCAGGCAAACCGGTGGTCGGCGGAGTGCTTGGTGATGAACCCAAAGTACTTGTTGTTCTTTGGATGATATCCGCAGAAAGAGATGTTTTTTAACTGGAAAAAGTGGCTACATTTATTCCCCTTGGCCTCCTGGGAGTCATCGGCCTTGACACCTATCTTCACACCCCGCACGCTGATCTCCAGGACACAGCTGGAGGGCGGGTTAAAGTGCACGGTGAGCCGGCGGGTGGTGGCAATCTTTTGCATAGCGGCACAGAGGACGTCATTGCTCTTGTGATAGGGAACCTGGACTGAGCCCAGGAACTTCACCCGGAACTGGTCCACCCAGTCACTGTTTTTGGCCAGGGCTGCCATGTGCTCGGGCTCCTTGGTGACCTCGATGGCGTAATAGGCAGGAAAGACGCCCCGGGCACCAGTGCGCATGTTGTAGGCTTCGTACCAGTAGTCTTCAGCCTGGAGCTCCACTAGCAGAGGGTCATCCACCTCCAGCTCAAGTTCGTCTTCGTGTCGAGGCACAAACCTGAATATGGCCCGGTGGGTCTGCTCCTGCTCCTCCCCGTTGATGATGCAGGAGAACAGCCCGAAGGACTCGGCACTAGAGGAGCGGAAGCGGCCACTCGTGAGGACGTTCAGGAACTTCTTGGAGAAATGGACGTCGGGTTCGTCAGGCGTGGAGTCCTCGGAGAGGCAGGCAGGAGGCTGGGGCCAGGGGGGGCTCCTCATACTCCTCTCCGATGGCTGACTCATAGGGCGAGGAGACGGAGGCACAGTTGTCGTGGACGGTGGCCGAGTCACTCTCGTCATTGTAGTCTCCGAAGCACGGCCGCAGGCTCACCAGCTCCAGCTGCGCGTGCTCATCTACCACCAGCGTGTACTTGACAGAGTCGTAGGACAGGGCGCTGGTGTCCGAGCTCAGAGAGGCCCGTGGAGGTGGCGGCGGCTCCCCCAGGCTCCCCCGCCACCCTCCGCCCGGGGGCTCAGCCCGCTCTGGGGACGACAGGCAGCCGAAGACCTCCTGCTCTTCACTGATGGAGGGGTGCGGCCGCCCTGCCTTGGAGGGGTAGGCGGCAGGGTCTGGATCGGAGCTGACCCACATCCGGCTCTCGGTGGGCGGCAGGAAGGCGGAGGTGGGCTCTGCAGGGTCTGGGGGACTCTGCACTGGGGTCAGGTAGATCTCCTCAGTGGCCCCTAGTCGCACATCGGCCTGGTAATGTATTCGGTCTCGATGCGAGTGGCCCCGACCCCCAGGCGGGGCAGCAGGGTGACTACCCGGAGATGCCTTCTGGGTGGCTGTGCTGCGGGGCAAGGGCTGTTGGTGGAGGTGCCTCGATCTGTGGTGGGGGCGGGGCTGCTCTGGGGGGCAGCTCATCGCTCAGGCAGATGTGTTCATGCCGTGGTGTCTCCTCCCCTGTCTTCAGGGGTGAGGATGATCGAGACACCCGATCCTGCCAACTGTGCTTTTTGCCCAGAGAATTATTATTCAGTGTGTCCTGAGACCGTGGCACCTGCGCAAAGAGGTTGAGCGTGGTAGGCAGCTTGGGCCCGTACGTGTCCCCGCTGCCCGGGCCCTGGCTCTGGCCTTGGCTCTCTGGCCCTGGCCGCGGCTCTCTGGCCCTGGCCGCAGGACGCCGGCTCCTGGCCGGACTCGGCCTTGGGCGGCCCCGCTCCCGGCCGCCGGGCCGCGCGCTCCTCGTCGTCGCCCTCCTCGTCGTCCTCGGCCCCGGGAGTGTCCCCCGTCGCGTCGATCAGGTCCATCTGCAGCATCTCTGCCTGCAACTGGCTCCCCGCGCCGCCGCCGCCCTCAGAGCCCTTTTCTTTTCTTTTCTTTTCTTTTTTCTTTTTTCTTTTCTTTTCTTTTCTTCTTTCTTTCTTTCTTTCTTTCTTTCTTTCTTTCTTTCTTTCTTTCTTTCTTTCTTCTCTTCATGTCACTCCCTCCCTCCTTCTTTCCCTTTCTTCCTTCCTTCCCTCCCTCCTTCCTTCCTCCCTCCTTTTCTTTCTTTCTTTCTTCCCTTCATTTCCCTTCCTCCCTCCTTCTTTCCCTTTCTTCCTTCCTCCCTCCTTTTCTTCTCCTTTCTTTCTTTTTCTTTCTTTCTTTTCGTTCCTTCCTTCCTTCTTTCTTCTTTCTTTTCTTCCTTTCCCTTCCTCCCTTTCCCTTCCTCCCTCCTTTTCCTTCCTTCCCTCTCCCTTCCTTCTTTCTCTCTTTTTTCTCTCTCTTTTCTGTCTTTCCTTTCTCTATTTTTGCCTTCCTTCCTTTTTTCCTTCCTTCCCTCCCTCCCTCCCGCCTCTTTCTCTCTCCTCTTGCAAAAAAGAGTAAGCAAAGACATAATATCAATATATTCATTTACCTCAAGGACTGAGAATAATCAATTTAGTTCATGCAACTGTGATTCTTCTTGTCATTTATTCAAGAAACTTTGAGATTCATTCCCATTATAGCTAAACATTCTTGACACTGGAAATATAAATATAAATAACTCACAGTCCCCACCCTCAAAGGTTTATAATAGAGTAGGAGAAGAGAAACAGTAAACAAAAGTTTTTAAGTATGACATAGTGAAATATATATATTTGGTCTTTGATCTCATTTCCTCGTATACACTTAGAATCTCCAAAGTGATATCTTCTTGTATGCAAACAAATTGACCGGTAGCTTCAGGATGGGGGCTGGCAGCAAAAGACCAAAGCAGGATTAGAGGGTTGGGACTTTTCATCGCCACCCCCCAAACTCCCAGGAGGTAGGAGGAGCTGAAGATTAAGTTCAGGGACAGAAAAAGCTGTACTCGAAAATTCAAGGCCTTGAAAATGCAGAATTAAGCTTGAATATGAAAGGGAATAATAGACCCAGTGCTTTGGGAGGCTGAAGCAGGAGGATCCTTTCAAGCCAGGAGTTCAAGACCAGCCTGGGCAAGGTAGGGATGCCCCGTCTCTATAAAAAAAAATAGAAAAATTAGCTGGGCATGGTGGCACATGCCTTTAATCCCAGCTACTTGAGAGGCTAAGCTGGGAGAATCATCTGAGCCGGGGGAGGTTGAGGCTACAGTGAGCCATGATTGCACCATTGCACTTCAGCCTGAGTGACAGACCCAGCACTTTGGGAGGCCAAGGCGGGTAGAACGCGAGGTCAGGAGTTCAAGACCAGCCTGGCCAAGATGGTGAAACCCCATCTCTACTAAAAATACAGAAAATAGCCAGGAGTGGTGGCAGGTGCCTGTAATCCCAGCTACTTGGGAGGCTGAGGCAAAGAATTGCTTGAATCTGGAAGGCAGAGGTTGCAGCGAGCCAAGATCATGCCGCTGCACTCCAGCCTGGGCGACAGAGTGAGACTTCGTCTCAAAAAAAAAAAAAAAAAGAATAGGTTTCCTGTGACCAATTTCGGTATTATTTATTTTTAGCCAAACTTACTGACCCCGAATGACCAGTTTAGATAAATCGTGGTCCTGGGATGGAACACAAAAAAGTGGAATTTTACTAGAAAAGGAGAAGGGGGATGGCTATTGAACGTTGATGTTGTGTTCAATATAGTAAGGGTTTTTCATTTTTTTCATTTTGTTTTTTGAGACAGGGTCTCAGGGTCTTGCTCCGTCTCCCAGGCTGGAGTGCAGTGCAGTGGCATGATCATAACACTGTAGCCTTGAACTCTTCAGGCTCAAGTGACCTTCCCACCTCAGCCTCCCGAGTAGCCAGGACTACAGGCATGCACTGCCACACCCGGCTCATTTTTCAATTTTTTGTAGAGATGCGATCTCATTATGTTGCCCTGGCTTGTCTCAAACTCCTGGGCTCAAGCAGTCCTCTGACCTTAGCCTCCCAAATCACTGGGATTACAGAGGCAAGCCACTACACCTAGCCTGAACTTTCTTATTCTAAGGATTTGCAGAGTTTCTGTTTAAGCCATTATCTTCAAATAATTGTTTTAATTTCTTTTTAATCCTTATGTAAAATATCTTATTTATTTTCTTTCTTTCTTTTTTTTTTTTTTTTGAGACGGAGTTTCGCTCTTGTTGCCCAGGCTGGAGTGCAATGGCACGATCTTGGCTCACCACAACCTCTACCTCCCAGGTTCAAGCGATTCTCCTGCCTCAGCCTCCCGAGTAGCTGGGATTACAGGTATGTGCCACCACGACCTGCTAATACTGTATTTTTAGTAGAGATGGGGTTTCTCCATGTTGGTCAGGCTGGTCGCGAACTCCCAATCTCAGGTGATCTGTCCATCTTGGCCTCCCAAAGTGCTGGGATTACAGGCATGAGCCATCGTGCCTAGCCCTATTATTCTTTTTTTTAATTTTTAAAAAATTGAGATGGGATTTTGCCATGTTACCTAGGCTGGTCTCAAACTCCTGAGCTCAAGCAATCCTGCCACCTCTTTCTCCCAACGTGTGGGATTACAGGTGTGAGCCAGCGTGCTCGTCTCTTTATTTTATTTTATTTTATTTTATTTTATTTTAATTTTTTGAGAGAGAGTCTTGCTCTGTTACCCAGGCTGGAGTGCAGTGGTGTGATCTCGGCTCACTACAACCTCGACCTCCCAGGTTCAAGCGATTCTCCTGCCTCCCTCTCAAATAGCTGGGATTACAGGTGCCCACCACCACGCCTGGCTAATTTTTGTAGTTTTAGTAGAGATGCGGTTTTACCATGTTGGCCAGGCTGGTCTTGAACTCCTGACCTCAGGTGATCTGCCCACCTTTGCCTCCCAAAGTGCTGGGAGGGCGTGAGCCACGGTGCCCAGCCTTGTATTTTGTTTTTCTTTTTAATCTGTCTTGATTTTGCTTCCTTCCTAAACAGTTTTGGCTTCGTGATCACGTAAACCAAGAGTCACAAACTGAAATGCCATCAAGGGGCCAAGCAGTTAACAAAATTCAAGTCATACAGGCTCAATGTCTTAGTCACCCCAGGCCACAACAGAATACCATAGACTGGGTAGCCTAATAATACAGATCATTTTCTCATGGTTCTAGAGGCTAGAAAGTCCAAGATCGAGGTTCCCAAAGGGTTAAGTTTCTGGTGTTGATGCAGGGCAGGTAAGTCCCAAAACTGGGGCTTAGACTAAGAAGGTTCTTGGCTTCACCCAGGAAATAATTCAAGGGCAAACCGAAGGTGTTAGAGGCCAACTTTTTTTTTTTTCGAGACAGGGTCTCAATCTGTCACCCAGGCTGGAGTGCAGTGGCTCACTGCAGACTCTGCCTCCTGGGTTCAAGTGATTCTCCTGCCTCAACCTCCTGAGTAGCTGGGAGTACATGTGTGCGCCAAAACACCCAATTAATTTTTTTTGTATTTTTAGTAGAGATGGGGTTTTACCATGTTGACCAGGCTGGTCTCGAACTCCTGGCCTCAAGTGATCCACCCGCCTCAGCCTCCTAGAGTGCTGGGATTATAGGCATTACCCACCGCACCTGGCCTAGATGCCAACTTTTATTGAAGCGGTAGCCTATAGAAACAGCAGAGGGACTGCTCCTTGCAGAGCAGGGCTACCCTATAGGCAGTGTGACCAGAGTAGCAGGTCAGGGCAGTTCTGCAGTCATATTTACATTGACCTTTAATTATATGCAAATTAAGGGGTGGACTATACAGATGTTTCTAGAAAAAGGCTGATAACTTCTGGGTTGTCAAGTTGTTGCCATTGAAAGCGGTGGTAGGCTGAGCACAGTGGCTCATGCCTGTAATTCCAGCACTTTGGGAGGCCAAGACAGGTGGATCATGAGGTCAAAAGTTCAAGACCAGCCTGGCCAAGATGGTGAAACACTGTCTCTACTAAAAATATGAAAATTAGTTTGGAGCGGTGGCAGGCGCCTGTAATCCCAGCTACTCGGGAGGCTGAGGGAGGAGAATTGCTTGAACCCGGGGGGCAGGGCTTGCAGTGAGCCAAGACTGCGCCACTGCACTCCAGCCTGGGCGACAGAGTGAGACTCCGTCTGAAAAAAAAAAAGGCAGGTGGTGGTGGTAACTCTGGGTTCTGCCATGGAAACGGTAAACTGACATGACGCACGGGTGAGCATGTCTTATGGAAAGCTGCTTTCACCCTGTCCCTGTTTCAGCTAGTCATCAATTTGGTCTGGTGTCCAAGCCCCATCTCTGGAGTCCAGTTCCACCTCCTACCTCAGCGTGGGCTTTATTACCTGGCTTGCCTTCTTGACGTGGCCTCATGTGGCAGAGAGAAACCTAGGGAGCTCTCTGGGTTCTCGTCTCATAAAGACACTAATTCTATTAGATCAATGCCCAGCTTTATGACCTCATTTGACCTTAATTACTTCCCATAAATCCCTTTTTTTTCGAGACAGAGTCTTACTCTGACACCCTGGCTGGAGTGCAGTGGCATGATCTCGACTCACTGCAACCTCTGCCTTCCAGGTTCAAGCAATTCTCCTTCCTCAGCCTCCTGAGTACCTGGGAGTACAGGTGCGCACCACCATGCCTGGCTAATTTTCGTTTGTTTTTTTTTTTGAGATGGAGTCTTGCTCTGTTGCTCAGGCTGGAGTGCAGTGGTGCAATCTTGGCTAACTGCAACCTCCGTCACCTGGGTTCAAGTGATTCTTCTGCCTCAGCTTCCCGAGTAGCTGAGATTACAGGCATGCGCCACCATGCCCTGCTAATTTTTGTATTTTTAGTAGAGACAGGGTTTCCCCAAGTTGGTCAGGCTGGTCTCAAACTCCTGACCTCAGGTGATCTACCTGTCTTGGCCTCCCAAAGTGCTGGGATTGCAGGCATAAGCCACCATGCCCAGCCCAAATTTATTCTTGAAATAACATTTTAAATGAATAAAATAAAGGATGTATACTCAACAAATTAGGAACAGAAGGAAACTTCCTCAACCTAAATAAAGAGCATCTATTAACAACTCATGGCTAATAGTTCTTTTTTTTTTTTTTTTTTTGAGAATGAGTCTCACTCTGTCGCCCAGGCTGGAGTACAGTGGTGTGATCTCCACTCACTGCAAGCTCCGCCTCCCGGGTTCACGCCATTCTCCTGCCTCAGCCTCCCGAGTAGCTGGGACTACAGGTGCCCACCACCCACATCTGTCTAATGTTTTGTATTTTTAGTAGAGATGGGGTTTCACCATGTTAGCCAAGATGGTCTCAATCTCCTGACCTCGTGATCCGCCTGCCTCAGCCTCCCAAAGTTCTGTGATTACAGGCATGAGCCACCGTGCCTGGCCGGCTAATAGTTCTTTTTTATGAGACAGAGTCTCACTCTGTCACCCAGACTGGAGTGCAGTGGTGTGATGTCTGCTCACTGCAACCTCTGCTTCCCAGGCTTAAGCAATTCTCTTGCCTCAGTCTCCCAAGTAGCTGGGATTATAGGCTCATGCCACTAGCACCAGCTAATTTTTGTATTTTTTTGTTTGTTTTGTTTGTTCGTTTGTTTGTTTCTGAGATGGAGTCTCGCTCTGTCGCCCAGGCTGGAGTGCACTGGTGTGATCTTGGCTCACTGCAACCTTCGCCTCCTGGGTTCAAGTGATTCTCCTGCCTCAGCCTCCCAAGTAGCTGGGACTACAGGCATGTGCCACCACACCTGGCTAATTTTTTTTTTTTTGTATTTTTAGTAGAGATGGGGTTTCACTGTGCTAGCCAGGATGGTCTTGATCTCCTGACCTCGTAATCTGCCCGCCTCGGCCTCCCAAAGTGGTGAGATTACAGGTGTGAGCCACTGCACCCAGCCTAATTTTTATATTTTAAGTAGAGATGTTTTTATTAGAGGTGGGGTTTCACCATATTGGCCAGGCCGGTCTTGAACTACTGACCTTAAATGATCCACCTGCCTTGGCCTCCCAAGGTGCTGGGATTACAGGCTTGAGCCATTGCATCTGGCCCCACAGGTAATACTTAATGATGAAAGACTGTAAGTGTTTCTCCTAAGATCAGGAAGAAGACAAGGATATTCACTCTTGCCACCTCTACTCAACATTATACTTAAATTTCTAGCCAGGAAATTAGCAAGAAAAAGAAATAAAACCATGCAAATTGGAAAGGAAGAAATAAAACCATCTGTGTTTGCATATGACATGATCTTGTATGTAGGAAATTCTAAGGAATCCACAAAACCGTTAGAACAAGTAAACAAATTCAGCAAAGTTGCAGGTGTAAGAGTGATATAAAAAAAATTGACCTGGCGCTGTGGCTCACGCCTGTAATCCCAGCACTTTGGGAGGCCTAGGTGGGCAGATCATGAGGTCAAGAGTTTGAGACCAGCCTGACCAACATGGTGAAAACCCATCTCTACTAAAAATACAAAAATTAGCTGGGTGTGGTGGCGTGCACCTGTAATCACAGCTATTCGGGAGACTGAGGCAAGAGAATCGCTTGAACCCGGGAGGCAGAGGTTGCAGTGAGCCGAGATCACACCACTGTACTCCAGCCTGGGCAACAGAGAGAGACTGTCTCAAAAAAAAAAAGTAAATAAATAAATAAATAAATTGTATTTCTGTACAGTAACAATTAGCAAGCTGAAAATGAAACTAAGAAAATTCATTTACAATATCGTTTACAAACACACACTTAGGAATAAATTTGACCAAAGTGCTAGACCTTTTTCTTATTTATTTATCTTTTGGTTCCTAAAGAATCCACACCAAAAACAAAATAAAGCAAAATCTTAATAGTAATAAATTAATTTTGCAAAGTTGGAGGATACAAGATCAACGTACAAAAATCAGTTGTTTATTTATTTTTTAAGAGACAAGGCCACACTATGTTGCTGAGGCTAGAATGCAGTGATCATTTACAGGCAAAATTACAATGCACTATAGCCTCAAACTTATGGCCTGAAGCAATCCTCTTGACTCAGCCTCCCAAGTAGCTGGGACTACAGGTGGTGCACCACTACACCTGGCTCAGTTGAATTTCTATACACTAGAAATGAATAATCCAAAAATGAAATTAATAAAACAATTCCATTTATAATGGCACAAAAAAAACCCACTTAGGAATAAATTTAACCAAGGAAGTGCAAACTACAAAACATTATTGAAATTAAACTTAAATACATGAAAAGACATTGTGTGTTCATGGATTGAAAGACTTACTACTCTTCACATAGCAATGCTTCCCAAATTGATCTACAGACTCAACACAATCTCTATCAAAATCCCAACTATGTTTTTTGCAAAAATGGACAAGCTGATTCTAAATTCACATTAAATTGTAAGGAACTTCAAATAGACAAAACAATCTTGAAAAATAAGAACAAAATTGGAAGACTCACACTTCTTGATTCAAAATCTAATTCAAAGTACCCATAGTTGAGCCCCTGGGCACTGGCATAAGGATTGACATATAGATCAATGGAATAGAATTGAAAGTCCAGAAATGAGTGCTCACATTATGGTCAACTGATTTTTTTTTTTTTTTTTTTTGAGACAGGGTCTCACTCTGTCACCCAGGCTGGAGTGCAGTGACCAAGGCTCACTGCAGCCTCCATCTCCCGATCCCCCTGCCTCAGCCTCCTAAGTCACTAGGACCACAGGCATGTGCCACCACGCCCAGCTAATCTTCTTCTTCTTTTTTTTTTTGAGACAGAGTTTCATTCTTGTTGCCCAGGCTGGAGTGCAATGGCGCAATCTCGGCTCACCACAACCTCCGCCTTCTGGGTTCAAGCGATTCTTCTGCCTCAGCCTCCCTAGTAGCTGGAATTACAGGCATGAGTCACCACGCCAGGCTAATTTTGTATTTTTAGTAGAAATGGAGTTTCTCCATGTTGGTCAGGCTGGTCTCGAACTCCCGACCTCAGGTGATCCACCTGCCTTGGCCTCCCAAAGTGTTGGGATTACAGGCATGAGCCACCATATCTGGCCGGCCCAGCTAATCTTTTCAATTATTATTTTTAGAAATGGAGTGTCCCTATATTGCCCAGGCTGGTTTTGAACTCCTGGGCTCAAATGGTCTTCTTACCTTGGCCTCCCAAAATACTGGGATTACAGGCGTGAACCACGGTGCCCAGCCAAGGTCAACTGATTTTTAACAAATATGCCAAGACAATTCAATGAGAGAAAGTGTAGAAAAAAGAGTCTTTTCAAACAATGATCCTGGGACAACTGGATACCCACACACAATAGAATGAAGTTGAACCCTCACCTCATATTATCTACAAAAATTAACTCAAAATATAACAAAGCCTTTGTTTATAAAACATTTGTTAGACTGAAAAGTAGAAAATTCTTTTTTTTTTTTTTTTTTTTTAGATGGAGTCTTGCTCTGTTGCTCTGTTGCCAGGCTGGAGTGCAGTGGCGTGATCCCAGCTCACTGCTGCAACCTCCACCTCCCGGGTTCAAGCCATTCCCCTGCCTCAGCCTCTGGAGTAGCTGTAACTACAGGTGCGCACCACCACGCCCAACTAATTTTTTGTATTTTTTTTTTTTTTTTTGAGACCGAGCTTTGCTCTTGTTTCCCAGGCTGGAGTGCAATGGTGCGGTCTTGGCTCACCACAACCTCTGCCTCCCGGGTTCAAGTGATTCTCCTGCCTCAGCCTCCCAAGTAGCTGAGATTACAGGCATGTGCCACCATGCCCAGCTAATTTTTTTGTATTTTTAGTAAAGACGGGGTTTCTCCATGTTGATCAGGCTGGCCTCGAACTCCTGACCTTAGGTGATCCACCCACCTTGGCCTCCCAAAGTGCTGGGATTATAGGCGTGAGCCACCGTGCCCAGCCCAATTTTTTGTATTTTTTTAAATAGAGACGGTGTTTCACCATGTTGGCCTTAGAGGAAAACATAGACATACATCTTTATGACCTTTGGATTAGGCAAGTTTTCTTAGATATGACACAAATGTTTAACACAGAGCTCCCATATGACCCAGTAATTCCATTCCTAGGTATATATGCAAGATAAATGAAAACGGAAAAACTTAAAACACACACACATACGGCGAAACCCTATCTCTACTAAAAATTCAAAAAATTTGCTGGTGTGGTGGCTTACGCCTGTAATCCCAGCACTTTGGCAGGCTGAAGAAGGTGGATCATTTGAGGTCAGGAGTTTGAGATCAGCCTGGACAACATGGTGAAACCCCATCTCTACTAAAAATACAAAAATTAGCTTGGTGTGGTGGCACATGCCTGTAATCCCAGCTACTCGGGAGGCTGAGGTAGGAGAATCTCTTGAACCCAGGAGGTGGAGCTTGCAGTGAGCCGAGATCACACCACTGCACTCCATCCTGGGCAACAGAGACTCTATCTCAAAAAAAAAAAAAAAAAAAAAGAAAAAGAAAAATTAGCCGGGCATGGTGACAGGTGCCTGTAATCCCAGCTACTTGGGAGATTGAAGTGGGAGGATCAGTTGAACCTGGGAAGCAGAGGTTGCAGCGAGCCGGGATCGTGCCACTGCACTCCAGCCTGGGCGACAGAGTGAGACACCGTCTCAAAAAATAAAAATAAAAATAATACACACACACATATACACATACACCTCTTTATTTCTTCAGCGAGACCTGAAGATATATATCCATAAGAACAGGATGCTATAAAAAATGAACAATAAGAAAACAAGAAAACTATCGTAAATTAGAAATATGATAGCCAAGGCTGGGTGCAGTGGCTCACACCTGTAATCTCAGCACCTTGGGAGGCTGAGGCGTGTGGATCACTTGAGGCCAGGAGTTTGAGACCAGCCTGGCCAATATGGTGAAACCCTGTCTCTACTGAAAATACAAAAATAAGCTGGGCATGGTGGCCCGCGCCTGCAATCCCAGCTACTCAGGAGGCTGAGGCAGGAGAATCACTTGAACCCAGGAGGCGGAGGTTGCAGTGAGCCGAGATCAAGCCACTGCATTCCAACCTGGTTGACAGAGTGAGAACCTGTCTCAAAAAAAAAAAAAAAAAAAGCCAAAATTAAAAATTCAATAAAAAATTTGAAGGTTGAAGAAATCTCTTAGAATGTAGTATTTAAATTCTTTCTTTTTCTTTTGAGACAAGGTCTTGCTCTGTCTCCCAAGCTGCTGTGCTGTGGTGCCATTCTAGCTTACTGCAAGCCTCAAACTCCTGGCCTCAAGCAAGTCTCATATCTCAGTCTCTCAAAGTGCTGAATTATAGACATGAGCCACTGCAGCTGGCCAGAATGTAGAATTTAAAAGGTGTTGAAAAATAGAAAAAAATCAGAAAATTGGAGGATTGAGGCTGGTTGAAGGCAGAGGCAGGAGAATAGCTTGAGCCCAGGAGCTTGAGTATAGCCTGGGAAACACAGAAACCCCATCTCTACAAAAAAAAAAAAATTACTTTTTTTTTTTTTTAAGAGAGAGTCTTGCTCTGTCACCCAGGCTGGACTGCAGTGGTGCGATCTTGGCTCACTGCAACCTCCACCTTCTGGGTTCAAGCAATTCTCATGCCTCAGCCTCCCATGTAGCTGAGATTATAGGCATGTGCCACCACACCCAGCTAATTTTTGTATTTTTAGTAGAGACAGGGTGTGGGGGGGTGTTGGGGGAGATGGGGCATGGCAGGGAGGGGATGGCAGCTTTCACCATGGTGGCCAGGCTGGTCTTGAGCTCCTGGCTTCAGGTGATCCTCCCACCTCAGCCTGTAAAAGTGGGATTACAGATGTGAGCCACCTCACCCAGCATTTTTTTTTTTTTTTTTTTTTTTTTAGACAGTGTTGCTGTGTCCCCCAAGCTGGAGTGCAGTGGCACAATCTTGGCTCACTGCAACCTCTGCCTCCTGGGCTCCGGCGATTGTCATGCCTCAGCCCCCCAAGTAGCTGGGATTACAGGTGCACACCATCATGCCTGGCTAACTGTATTTTAGTAGAGATGGGGTTTCACCATGTTGGCCAGGCTGCTCTCAAACTCCTGGCCTCAAGTGATCCACCTGTCTCAGCCTCCCACAGTGCTGGGATTACAGGCCTGAGCCACTGCACCAAGCCCCAGCTCCAGATTGTGAGTTTCAGAGCCAGGCTAGATAGGATTCAGACTCAGATCTATGAGATTTCTGCTGCTCAGGCTGTTAACCAGTGACTCGTGGTCATTTTTTTTTTTTTTTTTTTTAGGCAGAGTTTTGCTCTTGTTGCCCAGGCTGGAGTGCAATGGCTCAATCCTGGCTCATTGCAACCTCCACCTCCCAGGTTGAAGCGATTCTCCTGCCTCAGCCTCAGCCTCCTGAGTAGCTGGGATTACAGGTGCCCACCACCATGCCCGGCTAATTTTTGAATTTTTAGTAGAGACGGGGTTTCACCATGTTGGCCAGGCTGGTCTCGGGCTCCTGACTTCACGATCCGCCCACCTCGGCCTCCCAAAGTGCTGGAATTACAAGCGTGAGCCTCTGCACCCGGCCTGACTTGGGGTCTTTTGAGATTATTTCTGATGTCCCATAGACATTTCAAAAGCAAAATGTCAAAAGCTACACTTGCCTCTCAAACCTTCATTCTCTCAGTGTTATAGACACCCTCCTTCCCATCTTCCTTCGCTTCCACGGGTCACTCAAAGCTGAAGACCTGCAAGCCATCTCAGGATCCTGTCCTGTATCCCATCAACACTCACCACACCCTCTCAATTCTGGCTCCTAAATACCCCTTGGATTTGGCCTCTCCTCCCCATTCCCCACTGGCATTGTTTTATTTCAGGTCTTTATGATTTCTTGCTTGGGTTTCTGCAGCAGCCTCCTAACTGCTCTCCCTGACTCCAGTCTTGCCCTCTCTGTTCCATTTTTCATATTGCACACAGGGTGATTTTTCTAGAATGTAAATGTGACCACATCTCTTGCAGGCTTAAAACCCCTCAAAGGTTCTTCACCTGCTCAAGGCTGCAGCACACACCTCCCAGCGCAGCTCTGCAAGTTGACCCCGCCCTTCTTCTCCATCAGTGGTTCTCAGAGTGTAGCCCTCCAAGCAGCAGCATTCTGACCCGCTGCATCAAGATCTCTAGGCTTGGAGCTTGGGGGACTATGTAAACAAGGCCAGTTTTTTGTTCGTTTGTTTGTTTGTTTTTTGGAGACAGGGTCTCGCTGTGTCACACGGGCTGAAGTGCAGTGGCTTGATTTTGGCTTACTCAATCTCCACCTCCCAGGTTCAAGTGATTCTCCCGCCTCAACCTCCTGAGCAGCTGGGACTATAGGTGTGCACCACCACACCCAGCTAATTTTTGCATTTTTAGTAGAAATGAGGTTTCACCACATTGGCCAGGCTAGTTTCCAACTCCTAACCTCAAGTGATCCGCCCGCCTCAGCCTCCCAAAGTGCTTGGATTACCTGTGTGAGTCACCACGCCCAGCCAACAAGGCCAGTTTTTATGCACATTTAAGTTTGAGAACCACATTGCAGTTAATCTCATCTGGTTTCCTTTCTTGAACTCCATGCTTTAGCCTCATTGAACCATCAGTTTCTGGAAAGTGGTATATTACCCCTCACCTTCTAGAATTTGCACATGCTATTCTCTGCCCTTATCCCATGGCAATGGCTTTGTCTGCTTTTATCCATATTCCCCACCTCTGTGGAAACCAGAAGGCAGGGGCACCACCTTATTCATCTTTACATCTTTAGGGTCTTGGACCTGACATACAGTAGGTGCTCAATAACTATTTGATTTTTCTCTCTCTCTTTTTTTTTTAGAGACGGGGTCTCACTCTGTCACCCAGGCTGGAGTGCAGTGGCTCAATTATGGCTCACCTCCCCCTCAACCTCCTGGGCTCAAGCAATCCTCCTGCCTCAGCCTCCCAAGTAGCTGAGACTACAGGCACTCACCACCATGGCCAGTTAATTTTTAAGTTTTTGCAGAGATGGGGGTCCTGTTATGTTGCCCTAGCTGGTCTCCAAATATTGGCCTTAAGTGATCCTTCCACCTCAGCCTCCCAAAAGCGCCACTGCACTCCAGCCTGGGCGACAGAGTAAGATTCCATCTCGAAAAATAAAAATAAAAATAATACACACACACATATACACATACACCTCTTTATTTCTTCAGCGAGATCTGAAAATATATATCTATAACACAAGAACAGGATGCTGCCGGGCGCGGTGGCTCACGCGTGTAATCCCAGCACTTTGGGAGGCCAAGGCGGGTGGATCACGAGGTCAGGAGATCGAGACCACAGTGAAACCCCGTCTCTGCTAAAAATACAAAAAAATTGGCCGGGCGTGGTGGCGGGCACCTGTAGTCCCAGCTACTCAGAGAGGCTGAGGCAGGAGAATGGCGTGAACTCGGGAGGCGGAGCTTGCAGTGAGCCGAGGTTGCGCCACTGCACTCCAGCCTGGGCGACAGAGCGAGACTCCGTCTCAAAAAAAAAAAAAAAAAAAATAAATAAATAAATAAAAATAAAAATTAGCCGGGCATGGTGGCGGGCGTCTGTAGTCCCAGCTACTCGGAGAGGCTGAGGCAGGCGAATGGCGTGACTCTGGGAGGCGGAGTTTGCAGTGAGCCGAGATTGCGCCACTGCACTCCAGCCTGGGCGACAGAGCGAGACTCCGTCTCAAAAAAAAAAAAACAAGATGCTATAAAAAATGAACAATAAGAAAACAAGAAAAACTATTATAAATTAGAAATATGATAGCCAAGGCTGGGTGCAGTGTCTCACGCCTGTAATCTATTACAGGCATGAGCCAGTGAGCCTGGACATTCAATAACTATTTTCTTAATGAACATTGAGGGTGAGATGAGCAGAAACCTAACTGCTGAAAGCAGGCGACATTCAGCTACCAGGATTTATGAGGGAGAACACAGCAAACTGTGCTATTACTTAGGAATACCTAGAGTCAATGTATATTTATTTTCATTTTACTCTAGCCCCACTGGTGATCTCTGCCCAGTAATCTAACCAAATTGATGACAGTGGGAATGAAAGGAAATCATAGATATGTATTATTGTAAAGGAAAATAAATGCAAATGAATGGGTACGGGGACAGTCTGTACAATTCAAGATCTCATCTCTTTGTGTATATATATATATATATATATTTTTTTTTTTTTTCAAGACAGGATCTTAGCACCTACTATTTGCAAGACTCCCCCTATGTTAACCTTTATAGCAACTCTGGGAGGGATGTTTTGTTATTGAGAGAACTGAGAGACAGAGGTCATTAAATATTTGTCCAAGATCCTACAGCTGCAACATGGTAAATGCACTGCTATTGGAACTTCCTGTTAAGTGAGTTCCATGGCCCCAAACTGCATGCCCACCCATGTTGCTCACAGATTGGTCACAATGTGGCTCACAGTCATAGACACAGGTGAATGGATCAACCATTATTTTTGATAATGATTCTGGGGTATCATCTTTGACTCAAAAACACAAACTGTTATTATTATCTATGCAGTCTACAGCCCTCTGCTCTACCAGCTGAGCTATCAAAGAGTGCACAAGCTGTTATTATATCACAAGATTTTTTTTTTTTTCTTGAGACAGGGTCTTATTCTGTGGCCCAGGCTGAAGTAAAGTGGCTCGATGGCGGCTCACTGCAGCCTTGAACTCCTGGGGTCAAGCGATCCTCCTACCTCAGCTTCCCAAGTAGCTGAAACTATAGGCATGCACCACTATGCCTGGCTGACTTTTGTATTTTTTGTAGAGACGGGGTTTCGCCATGTTGCCAGGCTGATCTGCAACTCCTGGGCTCAAGCAGTCTGCCCACTTCACCCTCCCAAAGTGCTGGGATTTCAGGCTTGAGCCACCGTGCCCAGCCCACAAGATCTAAACGCTACTGTTGAAGCAAAAAGACCTGAAGACAGAATTTGCCCTCCTAATATAAGCCCATGGTAACCTGAAGCTCCGTCACCCTAACTCTCATCACAGTGTATTGTAATTACTTGTTGAAGATGAAATTTGATTTTCCTTTTTGATGTTACTTCTCCAGCACAGTACCTGGTATGTGGAAGGCACTCAAACTAGGGCCAACCTGGTGCCAGCTAACCTGGGACTAGTGCAAGCTCCTGAAATTCACCTGGTCAAGGGACACATGTTCACAGGATCTCCTGGGGTTGTGTCACCAAAAAAAAAATAAAATAAATAAATTCACCTGGTGTCTCTAGTCACCAAGATTTTCTCTAAAATGCCACACAGAATTCTATGTATGGAATTTTTTTCTTTTCTTCTTTCTTTCTTTCTTTCCTTCTTTTTTTTTTTGAGACAGTCTGTCACCAGTCTGGAGTGCAGTGGAGTGACCTCGGCTCACTGCAATCTCCGCCTCCCGGGTTCAAGCGATTCTCCTGCCTCAGCCTCCCGAGTAGCTAGGACTACAGGTCCGTGCCGCCACGCCCAGCAAATTTTTGTATTTTTAGTGGAGACGGGGTTTCACCATGTTGGCAAGGATGGTCTCGATCTCTTGACCTTGTGATCCGCCCGCCTCAGCCTCCCAAAGTGCTGGGATTACAGGCGTGAGCCACCGCGTGTGGCTAAGATTTTTTTAAAATAAGGAAAGTTCAAGTTTACTTTAGATACCATAGTTTAGAATTTAAACTCTTGTCCTTACTTTGGAATGTCATTTTAGATACCTATGTGATTGAGGAAAAAGACATTGTAACTGATCTTATCCCCTTTAAAAAAAAACCAGCTAACCATTATTCATTTAGTCTTCTGTACATTGTGTGAAATAAAATATAGAAGACTAGGGGACAGTTTCTGCCCTCAAGGAGCTTTATGTGTTTTTTTACATGCGTTTTTTTTTTGTTGTTGTTGTTTTGTTTTGTTTTTTTGTTTGTTTGTTTTGACAGGTTCTTACACTGTCACCCAGGCTGAAATGCAGTGGTGAGATCTCAACTCACTGCAACCTCTGCCTCCCAGGCTCAAGTGACCCTCACCTCAGTCTCCTGAGTAGCTGGGACTACAGGCATGCACCATCATGCCCAGCTAATTTTTTTGTGTGTGTTTTTGTAGAGACGAGGTCTCGCCATATTGCCCAGGCTGGTCTCGAACTCCTGGCTTCAAGTGATTCACCTGTCTCAGCCTCTCAAAGTGCTGCGATTACAGTCACGAGCCACCTCACCCAGCCAGTCAGGCTCTTAAAAAATCCATCATACGGGCTGGGCGCCATGGCTCATGCCTGTAATCTCAGCACTTTGGGAGGCCGAGTCGGGTGGATGACGAGGTCAGGAGATCGAGACCATCCTGGCTAACACGGTGAAACCCCGTATCTACTAAAATAACAAAAAATTAGCCGGGCGTGTTGGCGGGCGCCTGTAGTCCCAGCTACTCGGGAGGCTGAGGCAGGAGAATGGCGTGAACCCGGGAGGCGGAGCTTGCAGTGAGCCGAGATCGTGCCACTCACTGCAGGCTGGGCGACAGAGTGAGACTGCGTCTCAAAAAAAAAGAAAAAAGAAAAAAAAAATCCATCATATGTATGCACTAATTTAATCTTCACAACAACTCTAAGGGGTAGGAACTATTTTTTTGCCCCATTTTACAGATATGAAATGAGGGCCTGTGTTGAAGGTGTTTTCTGGGGTTGATTTAAATAGACTTAATAAATTCAGAAAAAAGATTCTTAATTGATAAAGGTTTTTTATTTTTTTTGAGTCGGAGTCTCGCTCTGTCGTCCAGGCTGGAGTTCAGTGGCGTGATATCGGCTCACTGGAACCTCTGACTCCCTGGTTCAAGCAATTCTCCTGCCTCAGCCTCCCGAGTAGCTGGGATTACAGGCACGTGCCACCATGCCCGTGGTTTCACCATGTTGGCCAGGATGGTCTTGATCTCCTGACCTCGTGATCTGCCCGCCTTGGCCTCCCAAAATGCTGGGATTACAAGCGTAAGCCACCGTGCCCGGCCTTGGCTTTCATTCTTACTGTCCCATGGTTACCAGAGCCTAAAGAGTTAAGACCTATGAGGCTCTCATAGTTTTTTTTTTTTTTTTGAAACAGGGTCTCGCTCTGTCGCCCAGGCTGGAGTGCAGTGGCGTGATCTTGGCTCACTGCAGCCTCCGCCTCCCGGTTCAAGCAATTCTCTCACCTCAGCCTTTCCAGTAGCTGGGATTACAGAGGCGCACCACGAGCTCGGCTAATTTTTTTTGCTTTTCTATTAGAGATCTGGTTTTACCAACCTGCGCAGGCTGGTCTCGAACTCCTGACCTCAGGTGATCCACTCGCCTTGGCCTCCCAAAGTGCTGGGATTACAGGCGTGAGCCACCATGCCCGGCCTCTCTCATAGTTTTATTATTCTATTTTCCACAGACCCTTCCTCCCTTAATTTTCATGCCTCTTTAATATTCTTTTCTTTTATCTCACTGACCTTCTTTTTCGTCCTCCTACCTTTTACTGTGGGTGTCTTATTACCCTTCTTTGGGAGTTTATCCTTTAGCATGTCATAGACCACTATCTTTAGGCAGAGGACCCTGCATCTTCTCTAGTCCTGATTGTCTACCCTTTCTCAAGTTCCATCACTTCAGTTGCCTCTGGGACACTTTCACTGGGTTTTACAAAACCCTATTACCTGGAACTGAACATATTAAAAGCTAAGATTCCTTCCCAAATCTGCATGTTGCGCCAATTTTCCTGCCCAATTATCTTGTCTGTCCCCTGGTTTTGCGACCTTATTTAAAGATTTAAATCTTTTTTTTTAAATTGGAATCTTGATGAATGGTGCAAAAATCAATGGATACAAAGGATACGCCGAGATATCTGAGTCTTCCGCCCGCTGGTTCTCTAGGCACTCAGTTCCCCTCCCAGGAGGTAACCACTGTTGCCAGCTCTTAGAGTGATTTTTGATTCCTTCTTCTACCGGCTCTATCTCGAGTCCTTCCCTGTCTGTGAGATGTGTGCCCTTTCCTTTCCAGGCCCTAGTGAACTGATATCTGGTTGAGTTTATATATAAATATTTATATGTGTATATTTTATATACATATATAACATCTTTCCCTATGGCCTTCCGGCCTGGAGTTTTCATCACGTCGCTTCCTGGATGAAGGAACCTCGAGGGGTGAGGGGCAGAGGTCGGGGGTGATGGAGAAGAGAACCTAAAGAGGACTTAGGTAGGGGGTTCAGAGTGGCCAACTGGCGTGACGCTCTGTCAGGATTCCTATTCCTATTCCTCCCACCTCAGGCCCCCTTCTAGTCCTCTCATCCAAAAGCCTCTCATTTCCAAGGGCCGAGACGGAGACAGAGACAGCGAGATACACAGAGACAGAGACGCCGAGGCACCAGCATCCCTCTCCCCCTTCTGTCCCGCCCCATCGCCCTGACGGACACCATGGCTCAGCCAATGGCGCTCACGATATGCCCCTGAAGGGCCAATGAACGCCAGAGGAGGGCGGAAGATTCCCCGCCCCCACTTCTAGGCTTGGTTGAACCGTGCAGGTAGGTCCGGGGCTGGGGGAGCTGCCTTTGGCGCTGGTGCCCCTGGGGGTGGGAGCACGAGTGGGCAAAGGTGATGGTGAGGTAGAGGAGGCGGCCCCGACCCGACAAGCTCGAGGGAGCGGCCCGGCTGGGAGGCGGGGGGCCGCGGGGCCCGGGGAGCGGGCGCCGCCGAGGGCCCTGGAAGCGGCGGGGCTTGGGGAGAGGGGACGCGTGTGTGGGGCATGGGGACCCCCGCCCTGCGCCCACTCGTAGGCCTGGGCCGCGGGCTGCCGGCCGAGTGGCCAGGGGGCCTGGCTGCCCGGGGGGCGGGCCGGGGCCGCGGCCGGGGGCGCGGAGCGGAGCTCGGGGCGCCAGGCCGAGCCGAGGTGGGACGGACCGACGCGGAGAGGAAGGGAAGCCGCATCCCGCGGGCCGCCCCTCCTGAAGGGAGCCGGGCAACGGCCGCGGGCGCCCCTGCCCTGAGCCCACCCCGCGGTCTCCCCTCCCTAACAATGGGAATGGGGCAGAAGGAGGCGCCCCACTGCGGGGAGGTGAGGCGTAGGTTTGGGACTGGGGTCCGCGGTGGGGGGAGGTGCGATCTCGGGCTCTCGCCTCTCCGCTCCCTCTGGCTCTGGAGTTGGGGGCCCCTGTGGGGCTCTGAAGCCCGCCTGAGACTTGGGTCAAGAGTCAAACTGCCGCCCCCCGCTCCTCCCCCAAAATCCGGTGAGCGGTAAGGAAAGTGATGCCAAGTCTTCGAAACCTCAGTGACAAACGCATAGCAAGAACACATCCACTCCAGAGGTGTTTATTTTTTATTTTATTTAAATAAGGGTACTTTTCGACATTTATTTTTAACGAAGTGGGTGCTGTTATTTTTGTCCCTACGCGGGCAAGCCTCCATTTTAAGCGAAGCAGTAACTGGTTAAGCTGGAATTATATACAGGCCTAGGACTTGAACGAGGATCCTACCAGAGGTCATTTAGTCCATCCTCCTGCCTCCAGGCAAATTTACCTTCCTCTCACCCTCAAAATTAAGTTGCTCGGTCTGCTTTTAACGATCTCTGGGGAAGAAGGGTCTTTTATTTGTTTCTAGTACTTCAGTCAAGAATAGGTTTTACTTTTCATGTGGAATTGACTCTGAAACTTAAGCATAATCTTGGGACAGTCGGGATGATTAGAGAGGTTTTACTTTACTAGATATAATTAAATGTGGCAAGGGTCTTTTTTTAGATGGTTAGTTAACAAATCACGTTTAGTGTTTATGAAGTACCCTGGAAAATTACTTTATTCTCTCTGGGATTTTGGCTAATTGTTTGATAAGCAATTTTACATTGTCTAAAATACGTGTTACATATTTATTTATCTTCTTATGTAAAGTATGTTTCTACACATATATATGGAGACACACATTTGCCCTTTTCTAAAGGGGACTGTATTTTCTATACTTTTTTAGTGCGATGAGGCAAATAGTACTTCAAAATCCCTGCCCAGGTAGCTTAAACTATTTGCATTGTCTTGATTATTTTTTAGTCTAAATGAAAATCCTCTCTTTCAGATACCTTCTCGAAACAAAAGGTTTTCCTACCTGCTTATACTTGGTAACCGAGGGAATTACTAAGATTTCTTACTCATTTCTGAGTATTGTCTTTATATCCTGACACTATGAATGCTATTTGGATGACTCTTAAGGTAAGATGTGTTATTTTTTCATTACCAGCCTCATTTTATTCATTTTTCTTTAGAATTGGGAATATTGTAATTTTTGAATTTGCTATTCTTCACTTCCTTTACCTGCCATTTCTCTTGCCTCTTGTGTTTGCTTCCTAGGATTGATTGGCTATATCTTACTTTGTATTGCTACTGTTCTTTGATTATCGGTGTGAACGTTTTAATGAAGTTCTCAAATTAACTTCCATTATAATGAAAGGCAGTGATCTTTTTAACTTTAAATTATGGCAAGTTACATAGTTGTAAAATTATGTTCCAATCTTAGGATGGGTTGGCAATGCAAACATCTAGGTCCACTTTTCAAACAGGTACTTTAGAGTCATAGGTACTAGGGTGTGTCCCATTCTTGCAAATCAGTAGCTGATTCATGTGTTACAAAAGATGTGTCATTAACCATTTGTTTACTCTGAAACTTCATATAGTATATTAGAACATTCTAAGACCTGCTGGTTTACACGTCTGACTCTTTCAGAGTCCTCCTGCTGCACCCCAGTCCTTTGTGTGACATTTCATACTATTTTTCTCAGCAGGTAGCACACCAAGTTTTATTTCACAGGGTAAACCTCATTTGGACAGTGTGAACAGATGACCTTTAGATGAAAAAGCTCCCATTGATGTGGTTCTCCAGTCTCTTTGGCTCCTCTAATCTCTTGTACATAGATGGCCAAAGAACTCTCCATTAGGACTAAGCAAAGGGCAGAGCTTAAGACTTAAGTTGGTGGCCTCTTTGATTTTCTTGTGACTAAAAATACATTTAAAAAATAAAATTAAATAAAAACAAACAGAAAAGATGTAAGTAGGGGATGGGAGGAAGGACAGAGAAGGATAAGGAGTCTTGGAAACCCTCCACCAGCTTTGCCTTTCTTCAGAGTTGGATACTAGCTTAGTTAAGATTGTTGTGTGCTAATCTGCCCTGTGGACTTCCAGATTGATGCAGAGGAGAAATCAGACAATAATGCAGTGTGTGTAACCTAAATATCTGGACTTGTGGGAAATCTTAGGTCATGTAGACTGAGTTCTCATCTTCATTTATGTTTCAGCTGCTATTGCTGGATAATGAGTGCTTATATTAATATACAGGAAGCCAAAGTGACACAGTTTTTCCAGCATTCTCCCTGTAGAGTTGGAGGGGTTGCATGGGGAATGCAACCAGAAGTTCTGAACCCGTTAAGAATCGGAGGACCTGTGTAAGAGTGTTTTGACTTAGCAAGTGTTGGGTACCAGTGTTGGTGGCCTCTGTCCTCTTTAGGAAGCAGGCAAGGGGATTGAGATCAATATATTGGATTTCATTTTATAGTTTCCTAGGTTTTAACGAATGTATTTGGTACACAAAGCCCTACTTTTAAAGATATTTCCAATGTTTAAGGTTTTACCTCTAAATCTCTCTGAACCTGGGTTATAATACAGTAACCTCAGAAGTTCTACTAGAGGTCTCTGGCATGGCAGGAATAGAGAAAGGAAATCAGCTCCATACTGTGAGTTACCACCTGTTACTACTTAAGAATGCAGTTAGGTGGCTGCCTTAATTTTATGTTCCTTACCAATCCTTTGCTCAATGGGAAACATCTTCTAAGTGTAAACCAATTTTTGGGGGTAATGTTTTCTTCCTATTTTTATTACTTAGAAACCTTAAAAATTACAGTATTCATCTGATCAGAAAAAAAGGTACTTTTTGCAGGGAGGATAGCATTGAGTTTGTGGGCTGGAAAATAAAAGCGGGGAGAGGGATCTTTATTCTCTTTTTCATTGGTGAATATCCTTAAAACATTTCTAAGATGTAGTTTCAGATTGGAGCTACTTAATTTAAGTAAAAAGAAATGATAGGTTAATTAAAGTGCATATTTTGAAGCCCAAATGTTTATTTTATATAGCTCTTATATTTTGTTTCCAATTATCTTATTGTAGAATGAACTCTGTTGTTCTGTCAGTCATTGCTTAAATGTTAGACTGAGTATGTGCTTGTTTCCATGCGTATAGAAAATAGCGTCACACTCACGCACTCTTCACAAACCAAAATGCCAGAGGAGGCAAGTAACAAGGAAGAATAACTCCAAACCAAAACTCCTCAATTTAAGGCACTTTTGTTAATTAGAAGTTCTCATGGAAATTATTATTTATCCCTTTTTCTCTATGTTAGGAGTCTGTACCTTTTTAAAGCCTGAATATTTCTAGCCACGACTAAGCAATGTCAGTGATGTTACTGGGGTCTAGTTGTCAGGGTTAGGGCTAAGGAGTGGGTGAGATGGGAGAGGAGTAGGGAAAGGAAGGAGAATTGAGTGAGTTGGAGAAAAGAGTGAAATTAAGATGAGGAGGAGAGAAAAGATACAGGGTCTTTAGTGTGTAGCATGGAGCCATCATCAGTTGTCTCAGGTAGTTCTTAGGGCTGCTGAGTGCCTTGTGTGCTAGACTGAACTATGGTGAAATCAAGTAAAAACTTCTTGACAAGCAAAACGAGAGAATTAAAACATAATCTAATATGATATAGAAAGATCTGCAAGGCAGACAGTTAAGTGATAAAAGCAAGATGCAGAAGAGTATGTATGATTTGATACCCTTTGTGTTTTTTGGAAAAAAAAAAAGAGAAAAAGATAATTTGCACTGGTGTATGTATGCAAAAAAAAAAAAAGATCTTCAGGGCTGGGCGCGGTGGCTCACACGTGTAATCCCAGCACTTTGGGAGGCCAAGGTGGGTGGATTACCTGAGGTCAGGAGTTTGAGACCAGCCTGGCCAATATGGTGAAATCCCGTCTCTACTGAAAATACAAAAACTAGCTGGGGCGTGGTGGCACACGCCTGTAATCCCAGCTACTCGGGAGGCTGAGGTAGGAGAATTGCTTGAGCCCGGGAGACAGAGCTTGCAGTGAGCCAAGATCATGCCACCGCACTCCAGCCTGGCCGACCGAGCGAGACTCTGTCTCAAACAACAACAACAATAACAACAACAACAACAACACCACCACAAACCTTTAGAAGAATAAATAAGAAAATGGTGGCACTGGTTACCTGTTAGGTCTAGGAATTGTTCAGGTAGAGGACAGAGTGGGAAGGAGACTTCTCATTGCATTATATCTTTTTACACTTTCTGATGTTTGTATCAGATTTTAAAAATTAAATAGAAAATTAAAAATTTTAAAGAACAGCATCTCAATCCTTCCTTTTCTTCTCTTTCTGTGTTTGGAAGTCAGAGAAATGGCAAGGGTTCTAACTGAGAGAGAATAGTTTTTTTTTTTGTTTTAAGACGGAGTCTCGCTCTGTCACCCAGGCTGGAGTGCAGTGGCGCAATCTCGGCTCACTGCAAACTGCGCCTCCTGGGTTCACGCCATTCTCCTGCCTCAGCCTCCCGAGTAGCTGGGACCACAGGCACCCGCCACCACGCCCGGCTAATTTTTTTGTATTTTTTTTTTTTTGGTAGAGACGGGGTTTCACTGTGGTCTTGATCTCCTGACCTCGTGATCCGCCCTCCTCGGCCTCCCAAAGTGCTGGGATTACAAGCCTGAGCCACCGCGCCCGGCCTAATTTTTTGTATTTTTAGTAGAGACGGGGTTTCACCGTGTTAGCCAGGATGGTCTCGATCTCCTGACCTCGTGATCCGCCCGACTCGGCCTCCCAAAGTGCTGGGATTACAGGCATGAGCCACCTTGCCCAGCCGAGAGAATAGTTCTTGAACAGTGGTTGAGGGGATATTCAAAAGGGCCCATAATCTAGGACATGTGTTCTCTTGGGATCTTCAAGAATTTTGAATTTATAGATGTATATTTCTAGTATTGAACTGCAAAGTCAGGCATTAAAAAATTTAACTTGGTCAGGCACGATGGTTCATGCCTGTAATCCTAGCACTTTGGGAGGCTGAACAGGCAGATCGCTGGAGCACACGAGTTTGAGACCAGCCTGGGCAACATGGCAAAACCCCGTCTCTACTAAAAATACAAAAGAAAATTAGCCAGGCATGGTGGTGTGCACCTGTAGTTGCAGCTACTTGAGAGGCTGAGGTGGGAGGATGGCTCGAGCCTGGGAGGTGGAGGTTGCAGTGAGCTGTGATTGGGCCCCTGCAATCCAGCCTGGGTGATAGAGCCAGACCTTGCCTCTTGTCTCATTAAAGAAAAAAAAAAAAAAAATTAAAATTAACTTGCTCTTAAAGTTTTAGTAAAAAAAGGTTTTCATTGTATATCCCCTTAAGTTAGCAATTACATATAATCTCAGCATTCTTCCTTTTTTTTTTTTTTTTTTTTTTAATGAGACAGAGTCTCACTTTGTTGTCCAGGTGATCTTGGCGCACTGCAACCTCCACTTCCTGGGTTCAAGTGATTCTCCTGCCTCAGCCTCCCGAGTAGCTGGGATTACAGGCGCCTGTCACCATGGCCAGCTAATTTTTTTTTTTTTTATTTTTAGTAGAGATGGGGTTTCACCAGCTTGGCCAGGCTGGTCTTAAACTCCTGACCTCAGGTGATCCACCCGCCTCGGCCTCCCAAAGTGCTGGGATTACAGGCATGAGCCACCGTGCTCGGCCTAATCTCAGCACTCTTAACCGTGTGACTTTGGGTGATTTTCTTAATCTCTCTGAGATTTGGGTTCCTCCTTCATACTGGAAATAATAACACTTACTTCAGAGGACTTTTGTATTATATCTGTAAAGGACATAGGGCAGTGTTTGGCTTAGTGAACTACTACTGTTCTTATCATGATTACTAATTTTTTTTTTTTTTTTTTGAGACGGAATATTGCTCTGTCGCCCAAGCTGGAGTTCAGTGGCACGATCTCGGCTCACTGCAACCTGCGTCTCCCAAGTTCAAGCAATTCTCCTGCCTCAGCCTCTCAAGTAGCTGGGATTACAGGCGCATGCCAGCATGCCCAGCTAATTTTTGTATTTTTAGTAGAGACGGGGTTTCACTATGTTGGCCAGGCTGGTCTCAAACTCCTGGCCTCAAGTGATCCACCCGCCTTGGCCTCCTAAAGTGCTGAGATTACAGGCGTGAGCCACCACGCCAGCTCTTATTGTAATTACTATTAATAATAGCTCCTCATAGCCTAGTAGTGAGAGAGAGGGCTCTGGCTATGTGATATGGGGTAAGTTCATTAACCTCTTAGAACCTTGGTGTCCACACCGTAAAAAGGGTATAATGATAGTACCTAGATCCTAGAGTGGACTTTATAAGGATTAAATGAGTTTTTTGATGCAGAGTGTTTAGAACAGCACCTGGTAGGTACTTAGTAAACCTGAGCTGCGAATTTTCTTGTGACATCTGTTTGCTAAGGCTGCTGCCACAGAGTGACATACGCCGAGTGGCTTAAATAACAGAAATTTATTGTCTCACTGTTCTGGAGGCTAGAAATCTAAGGGCAGAGGCATGCTTCCTCTGAAGCAACTGGGACAGGATCTGTTTCAAGCCTCTCTTCTAGCTTCTGGTGGCAGCATAACTCCAGTCCTTATGTAGAGTTCTCCCTGTGTGTATTTCTTTTGTTTTTTAAAACCGAGTCTTGCTCTGTTGCCCAGGCTGGAGTGCAGTGGCATAATATTGGTTCACTGCAACCTCTGCCTCTCAGATTCAGGTGATTCTCCTTCCTTAGCCTCCTAAGTAGCTGGGATTACAGGCACGTCTCACCATGCCCAGTTAATTTTTTGTATTTTTTGTAGAAACAGGGTTTCACCATGTTGCCCAGGCCAGTCTTGAACTCCTGACCTCAGGTGATCTGCCTATCTTGGCCTCCCAAAGTGCTGGGATTATAGGCATGAGCCACAGCACCCAGCCTAAATTTTGTATTTTTTGTAGAGACAGGGCTGCATCTTGTTGCCCAGGCTGGTCTCAAACTCCTGACCTTAAGTGATCTGCCCGCCTCAGCCTCCTAAAGTGCTGGGATTGCAGGCATGAGCCACTGCGCCCAGCTTCCCTGTGTGTATTTCTCTGTGTCCACAATTTCCCCTTTTTTATAAGGACAAGTCATACTGGGATTAGAGTCCTCCCTGATGACCTCATTTTGACTTTATGACCTCTTTGAAGATCCTATCTCGGTTTTTTTTTCAGAGTTTCTCTTTGTTGCCCAGGCTGGAGTGTAGTGGTGTGATCTCAGCTCACTGCAACCTCCTCCTCCTAGGTTCAAGTGATTCTTCTGCCTCAGCCTCCCAAGTAGCTGGAGTTACAGGTGCTCGCCACCATGCCTATCTAATTTTTACATTTTTGGTAGAGACGGGGTTTCACCACATTGGCCAGGCTGGTCTTGAACTCCTGACCTCAAGTGATCCACCCCCCCTCGGCCACTGAAAGTGCTGAGATTACAGGCGTGAGCTACCGCACCTGGTCTGAAGATCCCGTCTCTAAAATCACATTCTGAGGTACTGAATGTTAGGAGTACTACATATCTTTTTTTTTTTTTTTTTTTTTTTTTTTTTTTTTTTTTTTTTGAGACAGGGTCTCCCTTTGTCATTCAGGCTGGAGTGTGGTGGCACTTGGATCACTGCAACCTCCAGCCCCGTAACCCCCGGGCTCAAGCCATCCTCCCACCTCAGCTTCCCGAGTAGCTGGGACTACAGGTGAGTGCACTACCACATCTGGCTATTTTTTTTTTTTTTGAGCTGGAGTCTTGCTCTGTCGCCCAGGCTGGGGTGCAGTGGCGCATACTCAGCTCCCTGCAAGCTCTGCCTCCTGGGTTCATGTCGATCTCCTGACCTCGTGATCCACCCGCCTCGGCCTCCCAAAGTGCTAGGATTACAGGCGTGAGACACCGCACCCGGCCCACATCTGGCTATTTTTTAGTATTTTTGGTAAAGACGGATCTTGCCACGTTGCCCAGGCTGATCTTGAACTCCTGAGCTCAAGCGATCCTGTGGCCTTGGCCTCCCAAAGTGCTGGGATTACAGGAATGTGCCACTGTGCCCAGCCCCCTGCAGTGCTACATATCTCTTTTGGGGAACACAATTCAGCCCAGAACAGGTGTATGTCATTTATCATGGGTACTAGACCTTCAACACCTACACATAGGAAATGAAAATTTTGGTGCAAATTGATAGCATGACTTAAAGAAGTAGATTATTTCTTTAGCTTCTTATGTATTCATCTTTAACAAGATTTTTGTTTTATCTTTGAAACTTTTTTTTTTTCGAGACAGAGTCTTGCTTTTTTGCCCAGGCTGGAGTGCAGTGGCGCGATCTCGGCTCACTGCAACCTCCGTCTCATGGGTTCAAGCCATTCTCCTGCCTCAGTTTTCCCAGTAGCTGGGATTACAGGTGCCCGCCACCACATCTGGCTAATTTTTGTAGTTTTACTGGAGACAGGCTTCACCATGTTGGCCAGGCTGGTCTCGAACTCCTGACCTCAGGTGATCCGCCTGCCTCGGCCTCCCAAAGTGTATGAGTCACTGAGCCTGGCCTATACTCTTGGTTTTCTTTGCAAACTTTTTTCCTCTTTTGCTTCTAAAAACATTAGTATTTGCCTTCCCTTGACCCTTCCTCTCACCCTGTGCAGTTTCTGAGGAATGCCCTGGATAAACTTGTGCCTCACTTGCCGTCCATATGCCGATGATTTGCAAATGTGTGTTTTTCCAGCTCTGACTAGTTTTCTGATCTCCAATCCCATATATACAGTTGCTTCCTGGACAGCTCTACTTGGATGTCCTATGGGCATTTTATTTTATTTTTATTATTATTACTATTGAGACGGAGTCTCGCTCTATCACCCAGGCTGGAGTGCAGTGTCACGGTCTCGGCTCATGGCAGCCTCTACCTCCCAGGTTCCAGCGATTCTCCTGCCTCAGCCTCCGGGTAGCTGGGATTACAGATGTGCGCCACCACGTCCGGCCAGTTTTTGTATTTTTAGTAGAGATGGGGTTTCACCATGTTGGCCAGGCTGGGCTCGAACTGACCTCAGGTGATCCACCTGCCTCAGCCTGCCAAAGTGCTGGGATTACAGGCATGAGCCACTGCATCCGGCCATCCTATGGGCATTTTAAAATGATCTTATTCACTTCCCCAAGTCCAACGTCTTCCTATCTTCATATCTTAGTGAGCGGTAGTGTCACCCAGCCAGTCACTCAAATCAGGGATTTGAGAGGCCTTTGGATTCCTTCTTGTGCCATTCTAGTCAACACATTCTTGAGATCCTAGCTCATAATGTTTTCCTAGTCATCCTACTTCTCCTTTTTGAGTCCAGACCTTCGTCGCCCTTTTGGCTGCATGATCTTCTGTTGCCTTGTAATCATTCTCCTTGACTGCTTTCTCTCTTCCAAGTCGCTGCCAACATGATCCTTGTAAAATGCATGTCCAAGCATATGATCATATCCCTCTTCCACCATGGCTCTCCTAGCTTTGAAGGTAGAGTTGAAATGTTTTGCCAAGTCATCGCTCCACGTCTTCCTGAGCATCCTGTATGCAGTAGTACAGACTGCTTGTGCCCAGTTCCTTCTGTGTACCCTGTTGTTCCTTGCCTCTGGGTCTTCACACAAGCAGTTACCTCTGCTTAAGATGGACTCTACCCTGTTCTGGAAACTTCCTTCCCCTAGTCTTTAATAACAGTAGTGGCTGGTCCAAGTATAGTGGTGTTTACTATTAATTGATCACAGCCAGTTACAGATTTCTTTGTTCCTTCTCTACTCCCACTGCTTCACTTGATTAGCCTTAAAAAAAAATAACAGTAGTGATAATAGTAATAACAGTAGTGATAATAGTAATAACAGTAGCTGACACTGAGTGCTTCCTCTGGACCCAGGTATTATCACTTTATGATCGGAGTTCATAAAGAAATACAAATGACCAAGAAGCATATGAGAAACATTTTTATTCTGATAAGTAATCAAAGGAATGCAGATTAAATGACATACTATTTTTTTACCTATCAGATTTGCAGTTGACTGTGCTGTCAAAGGTGGTAAGGGGACAATCTCTGAAACTGTTAGTGTGTGTGCATGTGTGTGTGCATATGCAGACCTAGCACTTCTATTGTACTGATTGCTGGTTTGCTCCACTTTGATCCCAGCTAGTCTCTAGGTTCTTTGAGAGTGAGGACTGGCTCTTGTCTTTTATCCTCACTGCTTGCTGTTTTTTTTTTTTTTTTTTTTTTTTGTTTTGTTTTTTTTTGAGACGGAGTCTCGCTCTGTCACCCAGGCTGGAGTGCAGTGGCGCAATCTCGGCTCACTGCAAGCTCCGCCTCCCGGGTTCACGCCATTCTCCTGCCTCAGCCTCTCCGAGTAGCTGGGACTACAGGCGCCCGCCACCACGCCCGGCTAATTTTTTGTATTTTTAGTAGAGACGGGGTTTCACCGTGGTCTCGATCTCCTGACCTCGTGATCCGCCCGCCTCGGCCTCCCAAAGTGCTGGGATTACAAGCGTGAGCCACCGCGCCCGGCTTTGTTTCTTTTTTTGTTTTTGTGACGGAGTTTCGCTCTTTGTTGCCCAGGCTGGAGAGCAATGGCGCAATCTCGGCTCACTGCAACCTCCGCCTCCCAGGTTGAAGTGATTCTCCTGCCTCAGCCTCCCAAGTAGCTGGGATTATAGGCGCCTGCCACCACGCCCAGCTAATTTTTGTATTTTTAGTAGAGACAGGTGTCACCATGTTGGTCAGGCTGGTCGCGAACTCCTGACCT
This sequence comes from Symphalangus syndactylus, assembly GCF_028878055.3. Classification (NCBI taxonomy): domain Eukaryota; kingdom Metazoa; phylum Chordata; class Mammalia; order Primates; family Hylobatidae; genus Symphalangus; species Symphalangus syndactylus. The sequence goes on along the minus strand of NC_072442.2, from coordinate 47,298,115 downwards.
CAGGTGATCCACCCCCCTCAGCCTCCCAAAGTGCTGGGATTACAGGCGTGAGCCACCATACCTGGCCATCACTGCTTGCTCTTGATGGCACTTAGTAAATGAGTGTTAAAGACTGTATTGCTGGACTTGGGACACGCATCTTTAGGAGGGTATCAGTGGAAAAGCTGAGAGTCACATGCATTTGCCAATCGTGGCCTTACCCTTTGGATCTATTGGTCCCAGTCTGATAAGTGCAAGCAACTTTGGAATAAGGATTGCCAAGAATTAAGATTTTTAATAATCTTTCTTTGAATGTTAAAGGGCAGAGGTGTTTTTGTTGTTTTTGCTTTTGGAAAAAGAACTAGTTTGCTGACCACCCAGTGTCATTTGGTAATTTAGAATGTTTTCACATAGTTAAAGTATAGGGAAATGAATATTTAGGCCTGTGGTGTTTATATATTTAGGCCTGTGATGTTTATATATGCCAGGTAGTATATTTGGCAGGGAATTAATTTCTAGAATTGTTTGTGACATTAGTTCTTACATATTAGTTTTTTTTTTTTTAGATGGAGTCTCACTCTATCGCCCAGGCTGGAGTGCAGTTTTGCAGTCTCAGCTCACTGCAACCTCCACCTCCTGGGTTCAAGCAATCCTCCTTCCTCAGCCTCCTGAGTAGCTGGGACTACAGGCACGTGTCACCACGCCCGGCTAATTTTTTTTTTTTTTTTTTTTTTTTTTTTTTTTTTTTTGAGACCGAGTCTCGCTCTGTCCCCCAGGCTGGAGTGCGGTGGTGCGATCTCGGCTCACTGCAAGCTCCGCCTCCCGGGTTCATGCCATTCTCCTGCCTCAGCCTCCCGAGTAGCTAGGACTACAGGTGCCCGCCAACACGCCCGGCTAATTTTTTGTATTTTTAGTAGAGACGGGGTTTCACCGTGTTAGCCAGGATGGTCTCGATCTCCTGACCTCGTGATCCGCCCGCCTCGGCCTCCCAAAGTGCTGGGATTACAGGCTTGAGCCACCGCACCCGGCCTAATTTTTATATTTTTAGTAGAAACAGGGTTTCACCATGTTGGCCAGGCTGATCTTGAACTCCTGACCTCAGATGATCCACCCATCTCGGCCTCCGCAAAGTACTGGGATTACAGGCATGAGCCACTGCGCCCCGCCTAGTTCCTGCACATTAGAAAACGTTTGGGCCGGGCACAGTGGCTCACGCCTGTAATCCCAGCACTTTGGGAGTCCGAGGCGGGCCGATCATGAGGTCAGGAGATTGAGACCATCCTGGCTAACACGATGAAACCCCGTCTCTACTAAAAATACAAAAAAAAAAATTAGCCGGGCGTGGTGGTGGGTGCCTGTAGTCCCAGCTACTCGGGAGGCTGAGGCAGGAGAATGGTGTGAACCCGGGAGGCGGAGCTTGCAGTGAGCCGAGATCGTGCCACTGCACTCCAGCCTGGGCGACAGAGCGAGACTCTGTCTCAAAAAAAAAACAAAAAAAACAAAAACAAATAAAGAAAACGCTTGTCTCTCTTGCCTTCTCCATGACAGCTCTGTTAAGTATGAGTTTAGATACACAGTATTTTCTTTTTTTATTACCGTGTATAATTTGTATTTGTACTGGCCGGGCGCGGTGGCTCAGGCTTGTAATCCCAGCACTTTGGGAGGCCGAGGCGGGCGGATCACGATGTCAGGAGATCGAGACTACGGTGAAACCCCGTCTCTACTAAAAAATACAAAAAATTAGCCGGGCGTAGTGGCGGGCGCCTGTAGTCCCAGCTACTTGGAGAGGCTGAGGCAGGAGAATGGCGTGACCCCGGGAGGCGGAGCTTGCAGTGACCCGAGATTGCGCCACTGCACTCCAGCCTGGGCGACAGAGCGAGACTCCGTCTCAAAAAAAAAAAAAAAAAAAGTTTGTATTTGTAGCAAATTTGCAGCCCAGAAGACAGGCAAGCGTATAGTTCTAGCCCACGTTTTATTTTTACTGGGCACTTGATGGTGGTGGTAATTTATCGGTCAGCAGGGGGAGCTGCAGTTGCTGATATTTAAGTGATTCCATCTCAACTGGTTTTCCACAGTTTGTCAGCCAAGAGAAAGAAAAGTTTTGCTGGCAAGGAACATGATCAGAGTTGATAAGGAAGAAATACAAATGACCAAGAAACATATGAGAAACATTTTTATTCTGATAAGTAATCAAAGGAATGCAGATTAAATGACATACTATTTTTTAACCTATCAGATTTACAGTTGACTGTGCTGTCAAAGGTGGTGAGGGGACAATCTCTGAAACTGCTAGTGGAGTGTGCATTGGGCCTAGTTTTTTTGGAAGATATTTTGGCAACATATATTGGCAAAGTTAAAAACGTTCTTTAATTCAGTAATTGCGCATCTAGGAATTTATCCTAAGGGGGAAAAATTAAGATATATAGAAAGATTCGTGAACAAAGGTGTTCATTGTAACATTATTCATATTAGTGAGAATTGAGAATAAACCTAAATGAGCAGCAAGATTTATAGGAAAATAAATCATGGTATATTTAAGGATGAACATTTACAACCCTGGAATAGTATTTGAAAGAATTTTTCTGGCCGGGTGTGGTGGCTCATGCCTGTAATCTCAGCACTTTGGGAGGCCGAGGCGGGCAGATTATGAGGTCAGGAGATCGAGACCATCCTGGCCAACATGGTGAAACCCCATCTCTACTAAAAATACAAAAATTAGCTGGGCATGGTGGCACGTGCCTGAAATCCCAGCTACACAGGAGGCTGAGGCAGGAGAATTGCTTGAACCAGGGAGTTGGAGGTTGCAGTGAGCTGAGATGGTGCCACTGCACTCCAGCCTAGTGACAGAGCAAGTCTCTGTCTAAAAAAAAAAAAGAATTTTTAATGTCTTAGGATGTTGAGTAAATGATAAATGAAAAATTCAGGGTGCAGAGCTATATAAGGAGCATTCGAAGTGTATAAAGATAAGGAATGTATATATGTTCTTGTATAATATGTATGTATATATTACACACACATACATACCGAGGTAAAAGAATGGAAGGAAGTCTATACCAACCAGCCTCCTTGAGTCTGTCTGTCAGGGGTCCATCCAACCAATTGTTCTATCTAAATTGGCACCAAGTGATGTTTTCAGGTGAAATATTGTTATCTGTTAAGATGTTAACCTCAGAAATTTAGGGCCTCACGTCTGATAGCACTTCTATCCTGTAGGACCTGAATGGACCTAATATACATACATTTATCCATGCACTTGAATCTATTTTTAACTTGTAGATTGTGGTAACACAATCCACAAGTTTCTTTTATCTGTTATAGAAAGACTTTTCAAGCATAAAAGGTGAATAAATTAGTATTTACCGTATTGATACGTTTTCTGATTTTGATCACATTGCCCCTTTGCTTTTATGTTTCTCAATTGAAGATGCTTGACTTTTTAATTTAATCTCCAGTGAAACTTCCTTCCTGGATCTTTGTCAGCATTGCTTTCCCTTTCTGGATTTATGATAACTACTCAGAACTGCATTTTAGTTATAACTACACTGTGATTTGGTAGAAGGATAAGCAAATATGTTCTATTTACAGCAAGCTTGTCCAACCCATGACCCACAGGCCGCATGCGGCCCAGGACAGCTTTGAATGTGGCCCAACACAAATCTGTAAACTTTCATAAAATATTATGAGATTTTTTTTGTGATTTTGTTTTTTAGCTCATCAGCTATTGTTAGTTTAGTGTATTTCATGTGTGGCCCAAGACAGCTCTTCTTCCAGTGTGGCTCAGGGAAGCCAAAAGATTGGGCACCCTTGATTTACAGTTTTTTCCTAGTAGGATTTGGTCCTCCCTCCCTCCCTTTTCTTTTTCTTTCCTTTTTTTTTTTTTTTTTCACATAGAACATCACATTGTCTTTAGGGAATATTCTATAATTATTCAAAAATTCCTTTTTTGACTGGAAGGCATGAGTCTTTTAAGTATAGCTTAGATTTTTTTCCTGTAACCTTTTCATTTGTCCATGCTGTAACATACCTGCAATTTCCTCCCATGTAATGTTTTAACTCTCATATCTCAGTGGGCTCTTAGAGGTAATCCAAGGTAAGAACCACCATTTTAGTTAGGTCTGATGGTTAGAAAGCTTGAGTTGAAACGTGCCCTTCTGGAATTGCCACTTTGGGCCCAATTTTGTCTACACAGGAACTGCTTAGAGCAAGTCTGGTTTGTCTTCTGCTAGATAACCCTTCACATATTTAGACAGCTTTTATACTTGCCAAAGCATTCTCTAAGCTGAATATGAATCTTAGTTTTTGCAAATGTTTCTCATTTCATATATTTAGAAACCCTTTCCATCTCTCCGTTCCCTTATTTTTCCAACTCGTGTGGTATTTCATTATTAGGAATCTCATCATCCCATCTGCAAAATGGGGAATTCTCTGTATATTTTTTGTACAATATATTAAAATGTTAAATATAGCATTTCTAAAAAATTTTTCAATCTTCTGTTTATACTTCTTCATTTGGGGAAGTACCTCAGCATCTACCTATAATTTTCTGTGTCTCAGTTATGTCCAGTCTATAGTAAATGTTCTCATCCTGTGACCACTCAGGTCTTTAAAAAAAAACTTTAATTTAGAATCTTATCAAGAGTTTTGTGAAAGCTCACATAAATTATATTCACATATTTATTTTCTTTTTCTTTTTTTTTTTTTTAGACGGAGTCTCACTCCGTCGCCCAGGCTGGAGTGCAGTGGTGTGATCTCGGCTCACTACAACCTCCGCCTCCCGGGTTCAAGCGTTTCTCCTGCCTCAGCCTCCTGAGTAGCTATGACTACAGGCGCACACCACCACAACCAGCTAACTTTTGTATTTTTAGTAGAGACGGGGTTTCACCATGTTGGCTAGGATGGTCTCGATCTCCTGACCTCATGATCCACCTGCCTCAGCTTCCCAAAGTGCTGGGATTACAGGCATGAGCCACCGTCACCCAGCCACACATATTTATTTTCTCAGAGAATTTGGGTGAACTGGTGTGGTGTGATTTCCACTTTTAGAATCCATGTTGTCTTTTCCTCAGAAGGTTATTCATGCTGATATGTCTTCTGAGCCCATCTTTATTAGAGATTTGCCAGTTTGGGCAGTTTGAAGTTGCAGCCTACTTGAGTGGATGGGAGTTACTTTGATGACAGCATTTTTTTGTTCATTTTGGTTCAGAACATACTTATTGAGTACCTAATATGCCAGAAGTTGAGCAAGGAAAATGTTGATAAAGGAAAAGTGGATTCTATCCTCCTGGGATTTAGAGAAGGTCACTCATATGACCGTCAGCTAATATGTTCTGCCCTGCAGTTTAATAATTTATACTTAAATGCCTTTAAAACACAGAGAAGGGGCCAGGCATGGTGGCTAACGCCTGAAATCCCAGCACTTTGGGAGGCCGAGTTGGGTGGATCACTTGAGGTCAGGAGTTTGAGAACAGCCTGGCCAACACAGTGAAACCCTGTCTCTACTAAAAATACAAAAATTAGCTGAATGTGGTGGCACACGCCTGTAATCCCAGCTACTTGGGAGGCTGAGGTGGGAGAATGGCTTGAACCCTGGAGACAGAGGTTGCAGTGAGTCGAGATGGTGCCACTGCACTCCGGCCTGGGCAACAGAGCGAGACTCTGTCTCAAAAAAACAACAGAAAACCCGTAGAGACTATTTTGGGTCTTCATGACTACCTGACATCTGACATATCAGTTTGAGGAATTTAGTATATTTAATGATGCATTTGATTCACTATTAGCGATTTGTATGCTTTAGAGAGTAATTTAGATAGCTTTTCCCCTCTACCTTCCCCAGTAAATATTGAAGTAAATAAGAATTATATCATATCAGCTGTCTTGCTTTTTATCAATCCCATTTATCAGGTGACTCATCCAGTTTTATTTGGCATCTAGCTTTTTATATATTTAAACTGTCTCTTAGGTGACTTTGCATTTTCTTTTTTTTTTGAGATGGAGTTTTGCTCTTGTCACTCAGGCTGGAGTGCAATGGTGCAATCTTGGCTCACTGCAACCTCCGACTCCCGGGTTCAAGCAATTCTCCTGCCTTAGCCTCCCAAGCAGCTGAGACTGCAGGCATGCGCCATCATGCCTGGCTAATTTCTGTAGTTTTTGTTTTTTTTTTTAGTTGAGATAGGATTTCACGATGTTGGCCAGGCTGGTCTCAAACTCCTGACCTCAAATGATCCGCCCCACTTGGCCTCCCAAAGTGCTGGGATTACAGGCGTGAGCCACTGCGCCCGGCCTGCATCATTTTGTTGTAAGGTTTTTTTTTTTTTGAGACAGAGTCTTGCTGTGTCGCCCAGGCTGGAGTGCACTTGCAGGATCTCAGCTTCCTGCACCCTCTGCCTCCAGGTTCCTGTACCCTCCGTCTCCGGTGGGCTGAGCCGAGGTGGGACAGACTGACGCGGAGAGGAAGGGAAGCCGCCTGGCCTGAAGATCCCGTCTCTAAGATCACATTCTGAGGTGCTGAATGTTAGGAGCACTACATATCTTTTTCTTTTTCTTTTTTTTTTTTTTTGAGACAGGGTCTCCCTCTGTCATCCAGGCTGGAGTGCGGTGGCACTTGGATCACTGCAACCTCCAGCCCCCTAAACCCCAGGCTCAAGCAATCCTCCCACCTCAGCTTCCCGGGTAGCTGGGACTACAGTTGCGCACTACCACACCTGGCTATTTTTTAATATTTTTAGTAGAGACGGGGTCTTGCCATGTTGCCCAGGCTGATATTGAATTCCTGAGCTCAAGCGATGCTGTGGCCTTGGCCTCCCAAAGTGCTGGGATTACAGGCATGTGCCACTGTGCCCAGCCCCTTGGAGTACTACATATCTCTTTTGGGGAACAAAAGTCAGCCCAGAACAGGTGTATGTCATTCATCATGGGTACAAGATCCTCAACACCTACACATAGGAAATGAAAATTTTGGTGCAAATTGATAGCATGACTTAAAGAAGTAGATTATTTCTTTAGTGTCTCATGTATTTAACAAGATTTTTGTTTTATCTTTGAAACTTTTTTTTTTTTTTGAGATGGACTCTTGCTCTTTCACCCAGGTTGGAGTGCAGTGGTGCGATCTCGGCTCACTGCAACCTCCGCCTTCTGGGTTCAAGCGATTCTCCTGCCTCAGCTTCCCCAGTAGCTGGGATTACAGGCGCCTACCACCACATCTGGCTAATTTTTGTCTTTTCAGTAGAGACAGGGTTTCACCATTTTGGCCAGGCTGGTCTCAAACTCTTGACATCAGGTGATCTGCCTGCCTCAGCCTCCCAAAGTGCTGGGATTAAAGGCATGAGCCACTGTACCTGGCCTTTTTGTATTTTTGTAGAGATGGGGTTTTGCCATGTTGTCCAGGCTGGTCTCAAACTCCTTAGCTCAAGCAGTGCCCCCACCTTGGCCTCCCAAAGTGTTGGGATTACAGGCCTGATCCCCTGTGCTCAACCTGATGAGATCTTTTCATGTGCTTATTGGCCATTCATATATCTTCTTTGGAGAAATGTCTATTTAAATTCTCTGCACATTTTAATTTTATTTTTATACACCTATTGTTTTTTAGGCAAGGTCTTACTCTGTCACTACGGCTAGAGTGCAGTGGCCAATCGTAGTTTTCTTTTTTTTTTTTTTTTTTTGAGATGGAGTCTTGCTCTGTCACCCAGGCTGGAGTTCAGTGGCGCTATCTTGGCTTACTGCAATCTCCACCTCCCAGGTTCAAGTAATTCTCTGCCTCAGCCTTCTGAATAGCTGGGATTACAGGCACCCGCCACCACGCCTGGCTAATTTTTGTATTTTTAGTAGAGATGGGGTTTCACCATCTTGGCCAGGTTGGTCTTGAACTCCTGACTTCGTGATCCACCCGCCTTGGACTCCCAAAGTGCTGGGATTACAGGCGTGAGCCACCACGCCCGGCCCAATCATAGTTTTCCATAACCTCAAACTCCTGGACTCAAGGGTTCCTTCTGCCTCAAGCTCCTGAGTAGCTAGGACTACAGGTGTGTGCCACCATGTCTGGCTAATTGTTTTTTTTTTTCTTTTTTTTAATTTATTTTGTAGAGACAGGATCTTGCTATATTGCTCTGGCAGGTCTCAAAATCCTTGCCTCAAGGGATCCTCTCCTTCTGGTGTGAGCCACCGTGCTCAGCTTTTGCGCATTTTAAAATTGGATTCTCTTTTTATTGTTGAGTTGTAAGAGTTCTTTAAATATAGTAGATACAAATCCCTTGTGAGATACATGATTTGCAAATATTTTCTCCCACTTATGCGTTGTGTTTTCAATTTCTTGATGGTGTCCTTTAATGTACAAAATGTTATAATTCTGATGAAGCCCAATTTACTTGTATTTTCCTTTGTTGCATGTGGTTTTGAAGTCAAGCCACCAAATGAAATGAAGATTAGCTTTTGTTTTTGTCTAGGAATTTTATTGTTTTAGCTATTACATTTAGGTCTATAATCCAGGTTTAAATTTAATTAGAATTTTTGTGTATGGTGTTAGATACAGTGGTCCAACTTCATTCTACTGCATGTGAATATTCAGTTGTCCCAGCATGGTTTGTTGAAAAGACCATTGTTTGTTTCTTGTAGAGATGGGGTCTTGCTTTGTTGCCTTGGCTAGTCTCGAACTCCTGGCCTCAAGCAATTCTCCTGTCTCGGCCTCCCCAAATGCTGGGATTACAGGTGTCAGCCACAGCACTTGGCTTAAAAAGACCATTCTTTTTTTTTTTTTTTTGAGACGGAGTCTCACTCTGTCGCCCAGGCTGCAGTGCAGTGGCGCAATCTCGGCTCACTGCTAGCTCTGCCTCCCGGGTTCACGCCATTCTCCTGCCTCAGCCTCTCCGAGTAGCTGGGACTACAGGCGCCCGCCACCACGCCCGGCTAATTTTTTTTTGTATTTAAAAAGACCATTCTTTCCTCCACTGAATTGTCTTGGCATTCTTATCGAAAAATCAATTGACTGTCAGCGTAAAGGTTTACTTCTGAACCCACACTTATATTCCATTGATCTGTATGTTTATCCTTATGCCACTACCACACTGTCTTGATTTCTGTAGCTTTGAATTATGTTTTCAAATCAGGAAGTGTGAGTCCCCCAACTTTGTTTTTCCTATTCAAATTTCTTTTGGGTATGCTGGGATCACATTGATTCTGTAGATCAATTTAGGGAATATTGCCATTTTAACAGTGTTATATCTTCTGATCTATTCTCATCCATGAACATGGGATGTCTTTCCTTTTTTTTTTTTTTGGAGACACAGTCTTGCTCTGTCATCCAGGCTGGAGTGAAGTACAGTAATGCAATCACGGCTCACTGCAGCTGTAACCTACTAGGCTCAAGTGATCTTCTTTCCTCAGCCCCCCAGGCAGCTAGGACTACAGGTGCATGCCACCACATCTAGCTCATTTTTGTATTTTTGTAGAGACTAGGTCTTGCCGTGTTGCCTAGTCAGATGCTGAACTTCTGGGCTCAAGCAGTCCACCCACTTCAGTCTACCAAAGTGCTGGGATTACAGGTGTGAGCCATCACACCTGGCCTTTCCATTTAGTTAGGATTTCTTTAACTTCTTTTGGCAATTTTTATATATCTCAGAGTATAAGATTGTCACTGCTTTTGTTAAATTTATTTCTAAGTGTTTTTTTTTTTTTGAGACAGTGTCTCATTTTGTCACCCAGGCTAAAGTGCAGTGGTGCGATCTCGGCTGATTGCAACCTCCGCCTCCCGGGTTCAAGTGATTCCGCTGCCTCAGCTTCCTGAGTAGCTGGGATTACAGGCATCCACCACCACACCCAACTAATTTTCATATTTTAGTAGAGACAGGGTTTCACCATGTTGGCTAGGCTAGTCTCAAACTCCTGACCTCAAGTAATCTGCCCACCTCAGCCTCCCACAGTGTTGGGATTACAGGTGTGAGCCATCGTGCTTGGCTTTCTAAGTCTTTTTTTTTTTTTTTTTTTTTGGGATGCTGTTGTAATTGGCATTTTTAAAAACTTTTAATGTTCAGGTTACTTATGGCTTGTGTATAGAAATACGATTACTACTTATATATTGAGCTTGTATCCTGTAACTGTGTTGGATGTGTTTATTGGCTCTAATAGTTTATTTGTGGGATTTTCTTAGGATTTTCTACATACAAGATTATATCATCTGCAAATAAAGGTAGTTTTACTTCTTTTTTTTTAAGCCTGAGTGATTTTTATTTCTTTTTCTTGCCTATTTGCCCTGGCCAGAACCTTCAGTGCAGTGTTGAACAGAGTGGTAAGAGCGGATATCCTTGTTTTGTTCTTGACCTGAGGGAGAAAGCATTCAAGCTTTCTCCATTAAGTATGATTTTAGCTATGGGGTTTTTGTAGGTATTCTTTTTTGTCCCCCATGGGTATTTTTTATTAGGTTGAAGATGTTTTCTTCAATTCCTATTTTGTTGAGTGTTTTTATCATGAAAGCATGTTGGATTTTGTCAAGTACTTTTTCTGCATCTATTCAAATGATCATGTGGTTTGTATCCTTTATTAATACCGTGTATTACATGAATTGATTTTCAGAAGTTAAGCCAACCTTGAATCCCTGGGATTAAGTCATACTTAGCAATGGTGTATAAGCCTTTTTATATGTTGCTGGATTCATTTTGCTTTGTTGAGGACTTTTACATCTGTATTCATAAGATATATTGGTCTGTAGTTGTCTTATGATATCTTTGTCTGGTTTTGGCATCAGAGTAATAATGGCTTTATTGAATGAGTTGAGATGTGTTCTTGGCTTCATCTTGAACTAATTTTGGTTTAACTTTGAACATTCATTTAGCAAGAGTAAATTCTAATTGCCTAATTACTGAATGAAGATAAAATTAAAGGTATAACTGTTTTTTTGTTTTTTTGAGATGGAGTCTCACTCTGTTGCCCAGGCTGGAGTGCAGTGGTGTGATCTCAGCTCACTGCAACCTCCACTTCCCAGGTTCAAATGATTCTCATGCCTTAGCCTCCCAAGTAGCTAGGATTACAGGCCCCTGCCACCACACTCAGCTAATTTTTGTTTTTAGTAGACTAAAAATACAAAAATTTTATCATGTTGGTCAGGCTGGTCTTGAACTCCTGACTTCAAGTGATCCTCCCAACTCGGCCTCCTCAAGTGCTGGGATTACAGGTGTAAGCCACCATGCCCGGCCTTTTTGTTTATGTTTGTTTTAGAGATAGAGTCTTCCTATGTTGCCTAGGCTGGAGTACAGTGGCCTATGGTTTCAAGCACTCCTCCTGCCTCAGCCTCCCAAGTAGCTGGGACTAGAGGCACATGGCACACCCAGCTTGGTTGCCTTCCCCCCACTCCCCAACCCGTGAGACAGGGTCTTGCTATTTGTCCAGACTAGTCTAGAACTCTTAGGCTCAAGTAGTCTCTCCACCTCAGCCTCCCAAGTAGCTAGGATTACAGGCACATGCCACCACACTTGGCAGTCAACTGTTTAAAAAACATCTATTATTTAACATTCGGGGTAGAGGTTCCAAGTATAGAACTTTAGATCCTTACTGCCTGCTTGGTTCCCTGGATTTTTTCTCCTAGTTTTATTTGGGATACTTACTTCATTATTTCATTTTGGTTATGCCATAAATAACACCCAATTTTAGCATTCCTGGGATGATTTAGCCAAGCTTCAGAAAAGAGGCCAGAAGTAAATGGAATTGGAAGCATAAAGCCACTAAAATTTTTTCATTGTTCTCTGATCATTTTTTAGCTTTGGATTTTTTGATCATTTAACGTATCAATGAGTAGAAAGGATTTTTCTTGACTACCACATAGCTTATAAAGTGACCAAGTATTCTTTCCTTAGAGATTCTGCAGTGTTTAACATTCATTAGGTACTCAGTATGTTTATGAATGAATATATATTAATGGTAGGGCTTTTATAGGGTCTTATTTTACTGAAAATTGAAGATAATCATTCACATTTGGATTACAAGTGTTTGTGTTATGTTATAAACATTTAATGCCCTAGCCCAAATATTAGCAAGCATGGTCATATTTTGGTATTGCCACGGTAGGTATTCTGGGAAGTGTGAGTAGTTGTTTTTTCCTACCCTCTGTGCTGAAGGATTTCTTTCTTTTTTTTTGAGACAGAGTCTTGCTCTGTCGTTCAAGCTGGAGTGCGGTGGCACGATCTCAGCTCACTGACACTGCAACCTCTACCTCCCGCCGGGTTCAAGCAATTCTCCTGCTTCAGCCTCCCGAGTAGCTGGGACTACAGGCGCATGCCACCACGCCTGGCTAATTTTTTGTATTTTAGTAGAGACGGGTTTTCACCATGTTGCCCAGGCTGGTCTCGAACTCCTGAGCTCTAGCAATCCACTGGCCTCGGCCTCCCAAAGTGCTAGTATTAGAGGTGTGAGCCACCACGTCTGGCCTGAAGGACTTCTTATACCAAAGAAGATACAGTTTCATTTAACTATTTTATTTTATTTTTTCTGATGCTGGTTAAAGTTGGTTCATTTGGGACACATTTCATTAGATAAATTTGTGTCTAAATGTGATTGTGAGAATTTGGAATATGGTGGAAAATATTGAATATTAGATTCTACAATTTTTGTCAGTCTAATTCAGAAACAAAAAAGATTGCGGTTGAGAAAATCATAGATGATTTCTTTGTAAATGAGTTACAGAGATAAGACAGGACCTTTAGCATTTCCTGAATTCCAGTCATGTTGTCAGTAACTTACGGTCTCTTTTATAATATTGTACCCATGACAATTTATACGTTAGATTTCCGGTTTTATCTTCTGCCTGGAAGGATTACATTCAGGGGTTTTAGCCATGCATATTTATCTATAAATGGTCTAAACCAGTGCCTCTTTATCTTTCCTTAAAGTACTTTTCAGGGTCTAGGGCTGTTTGGAGCAGTTTGTTACAAGCAGGACATATCTCTCTGAGGACTCCTTTTCTATCTTGAAACAGTGAGAATTTTGCATTTTGCTCTGTATGCATTCCATATCCCATATCCGAAATGCTTGGGACCAGAAGTTTTTTGGATTTCAAATTTTTCAGATTTTGGGATGTTTGCATGTACATAATGTACTATCTTGGAGATGGGATCCAAATCTAAACATGAAATTCTGTTTCATATACACATTATGCACATAGCCTGAAGATAATTTCTTTTTTTACCTTTTTCTTTAAGAGTTGATGTCTCATACTGTTTGTTGCCCAGGCTGGAGTGCAGTAGCATGATCCTACTCACAGCAGCCTAGAACTCCTGGGCTCAAGTCATTCTCCTGCCTCAGCCTCCCAGGTAGCTGGTACTAGCTGGTACAGTTGCACGGTGCCAAGCCCAGCTAATTTTTTTGTTTGTTTGAGATGGGGTCTGATTCTGTTACCCAGGTTGGAGTGCAGTAGCGCCATCTCTGCTCGCTGTAGCCTCCACCTTCCAGGCTCAAGCGATTCTCCCACCTTGGCTTCCTGTGTAGCTGGGACTACAGGTGCATGCCACCATGCCTGGCTAACTTTTTGTATTTTTGGTAGAGAGAGGTTTTGCTACATTGCCCAGGCTGGTCTTGAACTCCAGAGCTCAAGCGATTCACCTGCCATGGCTTTCCAGTGTTGGGATTACAGGCTTGAGCCACTGCAATTGGCCTTAATTTTTTTTTTTTTTTTCAGAGATAGGGTCTCACTGTGTTGCCCAGGCTGGTCTTGAACTCCAGGGCTCAAATGATCCTCCCATCTTGGTCTCCCAAAGTGTTAGGATTACAGGCATGAGCTACCACAACCTACCAGTTTTATACAAAATTGAAAATAATTTTGTTCTTAAAATAAACAGTGTTTCTGATGGTTCAGAGAACCATCAGAAGCAAAGGTGTCACGTGTGGAATTTTCCATTTGAGGTGTCATGTTGGCACTCAAAAAGTTTCAGATTTTGGAGGGTTTTGAATTTTCAGATTAGGGATGGTCAACCTGTAATATATTTGTGTTTATTTTAACAAAAGTACATCTGATTTTACTACAATCCTTGATTAAATTGATACTCCAAAAAAGTTGCTCCTGTATATATTCAGTGGCCTTGGTTACTCCCCATTTGTAGCTGTATGTTCTTGAGCGTACATAGAAACAAGTTCAAGAATCCAAGAATTAGTGGGTTAAAAATAATGTTCTAGGCTGGGCGTGGTGGCTGACACCTGTAATCCCAGCACTTTGGGAGGCTGAGACGGGCGGATCAGCTGAGGTCAGGATTTTGAGACCAGCCTGGCCAATATGGCGAAACTCCGTCTCTACTAAAAATACAAAGATTAGCCGGGCATGGTGGTGCGTGCCTGTAGTCCCACCTACTTGGGTGGCTGAGGTAGGAGAATCGCTTGAACCCAGGAGGTGGAGGTTGCGGTGAGCCCAAATTGTGCCATGCACTCCAGCCTGGCAGCCTGAGCAGAGCGAGGCTGTGTCTCAAAAAAAAAAAGTAATTCCAAGAATGGTATGCCACTTCATTGGAGGAAACAGGTCTGCCATCTTCCAAAGTCCCTAGGTTTGCCATGCCATCAGAATAAGATTTTACAAGTTGCATCATAACTTAGAATCGGCAACTGATGTAAAATAAGTAAATAAATACATATATACATATATATATATATATATTTTTTTTTTTTGAGACAGAGTTTCACTCTGTCGCCCAGGCTGGAGTGCAGTGGTGCGATCTTGGCTCGCTGCAAGCTCTGCCTCACGGGTTCATGCCATTCTGCTGCCTCAGCCTCCCGAGTAGCTGGGACTACAGGTGCCCCCCACCATGCCTGGCTAATTTTTTATATTTTTAGTAGAGACGGAGTTTCACCATGTTGGCCAGGATGGTCTCGATCTCCTTATCTCGTGATCTGCCTGCCTTGGCCTCCCAAAGTGCTGGGACTACAGGCATGAGCCACCGCACCCAGCCTGTAAAAACATTTTTTAAGGTGTGTTTTGCCTTGTACACCTGCTGCCTCCTTTTCTCTTTGAACATGTTTCCTTCTGACTCAGTTTTATCAGGCCCTCCACAACTTGGCTACTCACAGCTGCCTTGAAGTTCTGCATATTTACCTTTATGTTTCCTTTGGAAAAGAACTCAGGTAGTTTCTTGGTACATTTTGGCCAAATTCTGACACTCAACTTTATTATCTGATAAAACGTTTGGGTCCTGCGTAGATTGCTTAATCTGCAAAATCAGTATATTAGAATACTCCTTCTATGTTTGGTCATTGAACTTTCAGGGTTAACCACACATTCTAGTTATTTGAGAATTTTAAAATATTCTAAACTAAAGTTAAAAGCATTAGAATTAACTAAAATTCACCAAAATAATCAGGGTGTGTGTGTGTGTGTGTGTGTGTGTGTGTGTGTGTAAACTCATTGAGGAACTTTATTAAAATGTTCGTATAAAATCCTGGTTAAACTGCTTGCACTAGAAATGAGTGCTGGTAGCTGCTATTAAATCCACCACTGTGGAGAAGAAGACCAACAATCTTGGGTGCTAGATTTTAACAATAGCTGATGGCCTGAGAGAACCTGACTTGTTTCTTTCAGTGATATAATTGTATTCAGTTGAGCTTTAATGTTGTCTTCTGAATTATCCAAAAGTAAATTATTTCTAGACTTACTAGTACATTTAGGTTTAACCTACAACAGTATTGTTCTCATTACTAACACAGTTAAATCAGGAGGCTGCCTAATAATTAGTTTTTCTTTTGTATAAATTATTGGGTCAGTTCTGTGGTGAGATGGTAAAATAATATCTTTATGTAAATCCTGCAGTTTGTATCAGTAGTATGAGGAGGAAAATATCTTGTTAGGTTGGATTGAAATGAAGGAATGCTATGCATTCTTGTAATACTTTGCCATTTATGAAATGCTTTTGTTTAATCTTACTGAAAGTTTGTTTCTACTGGATTCAGTCAGTACATAAAAATACTGTATATTTTGAATCAGTTAAGGCCTCCATTTAATGAAAATAATCTTGATTTCTGAGCTTTGTAGTCATTGTAATCAGTATGAGGATTTTCTTCTACTTGCATTTGGCTAAATCTTTATACTTGTGACACTGTGAAATAGGTAGTATTGTTTAGGTTTAATGCCTTTAGCATGTTTGCACGTCCAGTTCACCAAGTGAGTAGCACTGGTGAATTAGAAGCGGGAAAAGTGAGAATTGAAGACTGAGAGACCCTGATCCCAGCTTTGACGCTTTGGCAGTCTCTTAACTGGCTTCTTTCTGTTGGCCTCATTTTCACACTAATAAAATGTGGTGGCTGAACATATTCCTTCTACATCCTAAATTTTTTGACTTAAATTTCTTAACTTTGGTTTAGTTTACTCTGGCTTTCTATTTAATATTTAGCTGGTTAAATATTAATGTGAGAACATGCCTCAGTTTCAGCTTAAAGATGTTTCTTTCATAATTTTAATATGGGTTTTTACATAGTTTTATGTGTTCATTTCTGTGATATCTAGAATAAATTCTTGAGCTTAATAGGTACTCACTAGATTTTTGTTGAATTAAATGTATTTTAAGTATTTAATGTGGCATTAGATTTATGATTGTAAATAATCGTTCTCAGAATATGTTTTTAGGGAGCTAAAAGTATTTTTATATATAGTGTTATCTAAGTTCATGAATGAAAACATTGTTTGCTAGACTCTAGACAGGGATTTTTTTTTTTTTGAAACAGAGTCCCGCTCTGTCACTCAGGTTGGAGTGCAGTGGTGCGATCTTGGCTCACTGCATCTTCCACCTTGTGGGTTCAAGAGATTCTCCTGCCTCAGCTTCCCAAGTAGCTAGGACTATAGGCATGTGCCACAATGCCAGGCTAATTTTTGTATTTTTAGTTGAGACAGGGTTTCACCATGTTGCCCAGGCTGGTCTCAGACTCCAGGCCTCAGGTGATCCACTTGCTTCGGTCTCCCAAAGTGCTAGAATTACAGGTGTGAGTCACATCCAGGCTTTGTTTTTTTTTTTTAATTAGGTCCAAGTCCTAAGTAGATAGGTATTTGAGTTTTGAATTAGGAAAGAGGTGCTGATTTTTGCTTCACTCAGATTTTAAACTTTAAAGTTTAGAACTGTGGAAAATAGCTTCATTCACTAATAATAATAGTTAAACTTAATAGGTAGGTGGTATTACTATCTCCATTTTACAGAACAGAATACGTACTTTGCCCAAAGTAACACAAAGAATAAGTGAGGGAGGCAGGATTAGAATCTGGGGCTACCTAGGTCCTGTGTGCTTAAGTACTACATTCTACCTTTTTCATTCAGTCAGTTCTTATGATGTGTCTCTTTTGTGCCAGGCCCTGGGCTAGGTCCTAGGTAAGTAACCAAAAAAATGGGTCCCTGTGCTTTTGAAACTAAATGGCCTAGGCTTTAGGACTTGTCCTGAGTTAATATATAATAATTGCTTTTTCTTAAGTGCAAAAAAAGTTATTCATTGTCCTTTTGAGATTAGTTTGGACATATGAGATACTGAATTTGTGAGAGATTATTCCGTTTAGGAATTTCTGGCTTGTTTAGAAAGTCTGCGGTAGGGAAGGTAGAGAGTGCCTTTTTGGAATACGTTTATTATCTATAGATGAGAGTTACAGATCTTAAATTAGAACAACCACAGTTCCTGCCTGCAAGGGCTTTCAGGCTGGCTTGAGGTGGCAAGACTGGTATATGAAAACAACCTCAGAGGAATTACAGAGAGCATTTAACCAAGGGTAATGTAGTGCCAACTCTGTACATTATTGGTTCTTTTTTTGAGACAGAGTCTCCTTCTGTCGCCTAGGCTGGAGTGCAGTGGTGTGATCTTGGCTCACTGCAACCTCTGCCTTCGGGGCTCAAGTGATTCTCATGCCTCAGCCTCCCGAGTAGGTGGACTACAGGTGTGCACCACCATGCTTGGCTACTTTTTGTATTTTTAGTAGAGACGGGGTTTCACCATGTTGGCCAGGCTGGTCTCAAATTCCTGGCCTCAGGTGATCTGCCTGCCTTGGCCTTCTGGAGTCCTGGGATTACAGGCATGAGCCACCGCGCCCAGCCTACATTATTGTCAAGTGAAATGAGTAGATGATAACAGTGGTGTGGTGGAATATAAGAGGATAATATGAGTTGTAGGTGGATTGGAGAGTAATTAACAAGGAATGGTGGTAACGAGGGATGGTCCTCTTTTTCTAGGTAGAGAGAACACAGACAAAGATGGATGGGTACAGAGCTGTGTGTAAGAGGGAATACCTTTTCCTTTTTTCTTTCTTTCCTTCCCCCCTTCCTTTCTTTTTCTTTTTTCTGAGATAGGGTGTTGCTCTGTTGCCCAGGCTGGTTTGCAGTGGCGTGATCATGGTTCACTGCAGCCTTGACCTCCTGGGCTCAAGTGATCCTCCTGCCTCAGCCTCTGAGTAGCTTGGACTACAGGCATATGCCGCCACCCCTGGCTAAATTTTTTTATTATTTATTTTTTGAAGAGATGAGGTTTTGCTGTTTTGCCCGGGCTGTTCTCAAACTCCTGGGCTCAAGCAATACTCTCACATTGGCCTCTCAAAGTGCTAATTATTTAGGTGTGAGCCACCATGCCTAGCCATGGAATGTTTTTTCTGAGGAAGAAATAATAAGATTAGTTATATAAAATATTGTAATCATAAAGTAAGATACAAATACTAAAAAACATTAGAACTCAATCATTGTTTTTTAACTTCATTTATTATATAAGGAACCTAACTCAAATTGGCTTAAACAATTAATAAATGTTTATTGTTACATTGTTCTAATGTGGCTGGAAATCCAGAAGTCATACAAATTGTCAGGATTGGTTGATACAGTGGCTTAATGCTATCACCAAGGACCAACTCTCTATTCCCTTTGATGTTGGTGGCATCTTCAGGCTTGCTGCAAAGGTGACTGTAGCAGTTTGAGGTGTCACTGTCTGAGGAAGAGGGACTGTTTTTTCCTCCATCATTTTTAGGATTGAAGAACCTTTTCTCACAGTTCTCTTTTTGGAGGGTGTCCAGGGGACTTCTACTCACATCTTATGGCCATTCCTAACCAATCATTGGCAAAGAGAATGGGGTAAAACTAATCAGAATAGAGTAGGTATTGGAGAGTCAACATGACTATTCCAAGAGTGATTTGAAATGTGTTGGTGTTTTTATTTTTTTTATCACTTTTCATTTTGAGACAGTCTCGCTCTGTTGCCCAGGTTGGACTACAATGGCATGATCATGACTCACTGCAGCCTTGACCTCCCAGGCTCAAGCAATCCCCTCAGCCTCTGGAGTAGCTGGGACTGTAGGCACATGCTACCACACTTGGCTAATTAAAAATTTTTTTTGTGGAGATAAGGTCTCACTCTGTTGCCCAGGCTGGTCTCCAACTTGCGAGCTCAAGTGATCCTCCCACCTCACCCTCCCACAGTGCTGGGATTACAGGAGTGAGCTGCTGCACCAGGCCTTTTTTTTAAAATCTTTTTTTATTTGTTTATTTTGTATGTAGGTGTTTTCAATCAGCCTTTTGGACATCCACTATTTTTTGGGGGGAAATTTAAAAAAATTTATTTCTCTTCATAAGATTTTTGTGCGGTGGCTCATGCCTGTAATGCCAGCAGTCGAGTCCAGGAGTTCGAGACCAGCCTGGGCAACATAGGGAGACTCCGTATCTATCAAAACAAACAAATAAAAAGAAATGAAAAAAAATAGCTGGGCATGGCGGCATATGCCTGTAGTGCCAGCTACTCAAGAGGCTGAGGTAGGATCACCTGAGCCTGGGAGGCTGCAGTGAGTTGTGATTGCACCACTGCACTCCAGCCTGGGCGACCGAGCAGGACCCTGTCAAAAAAAGAAAAGTAAAAGTTGGTGCCTAGGAAGAAAGATGTCTGATTTTAGATAAGAATATACAACAGGTTGACTGATTTAAGTGCCATAAACCCTGTGAACTCTTGACTCTTGCACTAAGCAATGAGAGAAAGGGGAAGCTGGAATTTATAGTTCCCCCAAATACATGGTTTTAAAAATGAGCATTTTCCAGTTTTCTCCTAATCCATTAGAAAAATATATTTCATATAATCTTGCTTATTTGGTTGCCTAATTAAATCTGACAGTTGGGTCTTAAAAATTTGGAGGAGCAGTAAGATTATTTTGTTATGGTGTGTCTGAATTTAATATTTAAGTATACGCTGCAAAGGGCTTTGCCTTATTTGGTGTTTTTCATTCTGCTAATTTAGATTTCAGAAGCCTCAGATTGGGGCTCTAGTTCGCCATCTATTGGTCCAATACCCTTCTACTGTATTTTGTGGAATTACTATTTATGTGTGTATGTGTGTACAATAAAAAAGTCAAAGTTTTTTCCCAGGGTTGTAAATTAAAAATCCACGACTAAAGACCTCTTTTGGATGTGTATACAAATATTAGTTTATTCTTTGTGTAATTTGACCCTATGACTCCAAACTGCCTGCTTTTGATATTTGAGAACCATGACTATGCTTGAGAGTGTGATTTTAGGAGTATAAATGGAAACTCGCAGAAACCTAGGTGCAGATGTTGCAGGGGCAGGTGAGTTAGTGTAACTTTGTGGGAAGACTAAAACCGTTCTGTAACGACTGTGAGGGTGTTTTTTGATAAGCAGAAGTGACGTATAATACCGGATATTGGTTCTGGTAAGCCACAAAAAAGTGTGAAGCATTTTGCGTCTTCCTTTTTGGTAGTAGAGCATACGTACCCTTATCTGCCTAATTTGATGATTTAATGATTTGAACGATTTTTTCTTCAGTCATTTAAGCTAGTTTTGATGAATCCTAGATTAGTCTTTTAAATCTCAAGATACTGCACTCATCTTTTGGCAACTTTAAAGGGTGGTAGAATTACACTTTGTGTGACACTTTGTATTACATTATGTTTCTGAATTCTTTAAGTCTAGGAAAGGTTCCATTATTTTAAGGTTCTATTTTGGGGACAATATAAAGTTCTGTACTGATAAACTGGTCATGAGAAATGATAAAGTGCCACCACTTTAAACCAACTCTGGTAAGGAGGTGGGAAGTTGGCTTTTTGTTGTGAGATTTGTGTTTCTTTGTAGAGTTCTTTGTTATAAACTTTTAGCATGGCAGTGAAATTCCTTTTGGTGGCGGCAGGAAGCATAAATACTCATTGTGTAATGCCATTTGCCTGTTTTGGCGGATCCGCCAAGCCATGACACCCAAAACAAGACGCGTGTTTCTTCACGAAAACTACAGTTCCCAGCGGGCCCGGCGCCGGCGGGGCCATCACTTCTCCTCTGGCTCCCGGCTGCCCCTTCCCGGGCTGGCCTGGCGCGGGCCCTGGCTGGGGCCTGCGCAGTGACTACGTGCACCAGCCCCCCCCCGCCCCACACCCCGCCCAACTCTGGTGGCTGCGGAGCGCGGTGCTGGGGCTAGTGCCCAGCCGTGCTGCAGTGTATAGAGACTGGCTGCTAGGGACAAAGGGCGGGCGGCGGAAGCCGCTTCACTGGTCAGGGAGCTTTCTGCAGGGTTAGCCCTGGAATAGTATGGTGCCGACGGCCTTACCCTCTTTACTACACAGTGCAAACAGTTCCTCGCTCACGTCCTCTCGCTCCGCGGCGCCGGCCCGCCCTGCCCCTCAACCGGCGAGCCGCACCGCCGGCCCCAGCACGGAGGGAATGTGACGGCATCAGTGCCTCAGGTTAGACTCACCTCGGCCGCAGCGAGGGCTGGCTTCCCCCTGCCGCAGTGCTGCGTGCCGTCGCTGCACGTCCGGGGTAGCTGGGGCCGGGCGCCGCGGCCTCCGCAGATGGAGGTACAAAAACATCGGCCACGGCGAGGAGCCATGACTGAGGCGGCGGCGGCCGCGCCTCCTGGCGGCCCGCGGGGGCGGTGCGGCGGGCGCCCCCTGGCGGCGCGCCGGGGTGGAGCGGCCCTTCGCCGCCGCAGCCGCAGCCGGCGGAGGCGCTGCTGTCCCTCCTCCCCGTGTCCCCGGCGCTCGCCCGCTCGCTCGCTCGCTCCATTCTCCCTCCGCTTCAGATTAAAGGGGGGGAGGGAAAAGGAGCTCGGCCGCCATTTTCCCAGTGCCGCCGCCACCGCCGCCACCGCTTGCCGAGCCGGCGGGAGAACCGAGCACCGTAGCGAAGCCGACTCGTCTCGCCGCGGCGGCGCGGGGGGCGGCTGAAGCGCGCTCCCGGGCTGGAAAGAGGCGGCCGGGGGTGGCGGCCTGGGTGCGGGTTCGGGCTGCAGACGGCGGTGCTTGTTTGTGCGGGGCGGGGGGGCGGCTTCACTCTCTGCCCCCGCCCGCCCGCCCTCCCGGCCGGGCTGCGGTCTCCGGTCGTGCTCGGGCCCCGTCGGTGCGGAGGAAGGCCGGGAAAGGGCCCGAAAGAGAAGAAAAAGCAGCCGCTCCCCGCCGCCGCCTTCCCCTCCCCCTCCGCCTCGCCCCCCCCGCCCGGAAAGTCAGGGCGGCTCCGGGCGTCGGGGGGAGGAGAGCGGCGGGCCCGGGCCGGAGCCGCCGCCGCGCGCCCCCGCCCGCCGCTGGCCCTCGGCGCCCAGGCCGGGGGGCTGTTTGCAAACTGCGCCCATTTTGTGGGGCTGAATCCGCCCGGGCTACGCTCCTCCATCACGTGGTAGGTGCTGCTGCTGCTCCTCTCCTCCTCCTCCTGCTGCCCTTTCTCCTTCTCCTCGCTCTCCCTGTGGCTCCCATTTCTCTCTCTCTTTGTTAGTTGTAACTAGAAAGGCAGGGCAGGGTAGAAAAAACCCCCGGAACTTTAAATGGCCTCTCCGGGCTTCCCCGCTGCGGGTCCGGGCTGGGAGTCGCCCCAAGGGCGGGGGTGTACGGGGGCCCTTCCCCAGCAGCTGCCGCCTCGTTCGCCAGCTTTTCCTTTGGCGTTCTATTTAAAAAGGCGGCCTGGAGAACATGATTTATTCCCGTAAAAGAACCCCCCAAGCAAACTCTGGCTCTCGCCTTGAACTTCTCTTGACTGCAAAAGGCCTTTCTCTGCTCGAAACACACATCTTGGCGCGTTGCACGGTTTGTATCACAACTCTGATTGTTTCATTTATTATTTTTGTTGCCTGTAAATTCAGGTCACTTACGTTTTCAGATGTAGTCTCCCTCAGACGGACTTTTTTTTTTTTAACTAAAGAGGAAGAGGCATTTATTTGCTTTTAAGTGAGTTGGAATCTTAACTGCCTTTTGGGGGGCCTGTTTTCCGGCTGACGGTCTTTTGATTCTTAGCAAATAGTTTGTTTTCCATACGATAAACAACCCTACTCCCGTGTTTTACTTAAAAATCCTCTTGTTTTCCAATGTTGGAATCTCAATGTGGATTTATAGAGAAACGTGTTACTTAACTATTGCTTATTGATTGCTTTAGGGGAGAAGGGGTGACATGATGGCGCCACTTTAAATTGCTCTCTTTCCTTTTCCTCGGTCCCCCCCACCCCCCTTTATCCTGGAGGTCACTGGAGCATTTTCTGTGACTTATTAATAAAACTGTACTTGAGGGTGTTAGAAGCACAACTCGTAGGGGCTGGAGTTTAGCCCTAGGGTCGGCAGACCGACTCCTGCGGTCCCCAAAGTTCCGAGACATCTCTCTTCCTCCAGCCTCGCCTCCCTCCTCTCCATTCACAATCCTGGTGTTGCCATCTCCTTTGTCACGTGGCTAGCAATCATTGTGTTTTTTTGTTTGTTTTGGGGTGTGTGTTTATATTTTTAAATTGCAGCTCAGAGGAACCTTTCCTCTTCGCTTTGGAGAGATCAAAACGTTTTACTTGTTTTAGTTTTAGAGTCGGAGAACATTTTAAAATAAACGATAAAATTACATAATCTTTGCCTTGCATAATCATGATATAGTTATAGATTGCTACTGAACTTCGTCTTGAAAGTCATTTCAAGTATGGAAACTAGTACGTTAGAATATGTTTTCCATTTGTCGGGATGGTCTGTAATTTGTATTTTCTCTGCTTTTTGGGTCAGTTAAAGGACCACTATTTACAAAGGCTTAAGTGGGTGTGTTTTCCCTTTCCCCTTTCCTATAGGCTCTACTTGGTTCCTTTTCTAGCATGCTGTCTGACCAATTTAGAAAATTTCAATTGTCTACAGGCGTTGTCAGTTAAAACTATTTTTTTAACCTATCAACAGTGAATACTTTTGAGTAGTAACTGTTTTCTGCCTAATGCTAAGTGTATTTATTAGCATTTCGGTTTTGATCTAGAAAATTTTTACTTTTAATCCTGTAGTTTTAGAAGTATGTTTATTCCTTTATCTGTTTCTTTTTATCAGTTTTTCCCATAATTGGGTAAATTCCTATTTTATAAAATACAAAGTACATTTCTGGTTTTTTCTACATAGTTTATTAGACATTTTTTCAATTTAAAAAACATTGTGAACTAAGAAACTTATTTTTTTAAAGTAAATATGAAATGTGGTTCTTGAGTATGCATTGATCCTGATTTACCATGTACATTGTCAATGGTTTGGACCATTTTCTTTGCTAACAGTTACATCATGTCATGTGATATGTGCAGTGTGATGTGTAGTTCTAAAAATAAGGCAAGGTAAAAATGCTCATCCCTTGGGAATTTAAAAAATGTATTATAAATGTGGAATAACTACCTTCAGTCATGAAATTCTGAACTGTATTTCCACTAGGTTTATGCAACAAAGTGTGCCGTTCCTTTGACCTTTAGCATATTTGGCGTATTTGTTAGTACCTCATAATTTGAGGTGATTGATTATTTTTTGAACTACTTGGAGGGAAACATTGTTACAAAGTTTCTTAATGTCTGTATTATGGTGAAGGTGCTTGTCACTGATGACCACCTTATTTGAGTATATACCAGTGTCTGTGATTGTGATTGTGACCAGCTAAAAGGATGATCAGTTAAGAATTATTAGAGCCTTTGTGGTAGGGTGGGATTTTCTGTCTTTCCACCTATATGAATCTACTGAAGTATTTTAGAAGTTTTCTTGCATCTTTTCTGAAAGCCGTGTTCAGAACATTCGTATTTGACTTTGGTGCTTTACCAACGTGAGATGTTAAATTTTTGTCTGATTTTCTTTCTTCCTGCCTACACATGTTATTTCTCTGGTTAAACCTGCAGAGCACTTTTTGTTAGGTGAGTGTTTCCTGCTGAGGAAAATTCTGGAAGTTAGAAAATGATTAGGCCTTAGTTCACTTGTGAACTTATATCAAGGTGAGAAGAAAGTGAAGTAACTATACTAAACTTTTTTCTTCACTGTCACTAAGGCTACTCTTCCATCTCTAGTAATGCTACATTGTAACCAGTGTATCTACGTCTTCTGTAGAGTATTGAGTTGACCACAGATTTTAATTGCATTTTAAAGTGAATAAGAAGTTTTAGGTTTGTTCTGTTTGTTATGACCTGATTTGTGTAGTATGTAAACATAGGGGTGTTGTGGTTTGAGAAGGTATTTTAGTATTGAGAGGCTCTGATTAGGCCCCTTTGCGAATAAAGCTTAGTTACCTTGTTATATCAGGCAAGCAATTTTTATTTTTTTTTTTTGAGACAGGGTCTCGTTCTGTCGCCCATGCTGGAGTGCAGTGGTGCCATCTCAGCTCATTGCAGTCTCCGCCTCCCAGGTTCAAGCGATTCTCATGCCTCAGCCGCCTGAGTAGCAGGGACTACAGGCATGTGCCATTGGGACTACAGGTGTGTGCCACCACGCCCAGCTAAGTTTTTTATTTTTAGTAGAGACGGGGGTTTCACTGTGTTGGCCAGGCTGGTCTCAAACTCCTGACCTCAAGTGATCCACCTGCCTCGGCCTCCCAAAAGTGCTGGAATTACAGGCATGAGCCACTACGCCTAGCCTAGACAAGCAATTTTTAAAATGTGCTATAAAACACCAAACTAATCCACACTGGGTTTTCTAAACATAGTAATAGTAAACGCCATGTTTAAAGAGTAATGCTTATTCCTTTTATGTTTTTTCAGCTTGTGGGGAGATGGGTAGGGGCTATTTTTTTCTTCTTAGTGAGTCCATTAAGGCACAGAAATAAGCCGACTTTCTTTCTAGATAGATGTATATAGTTTTACGTTTTATTGTCCCTCTCCACCCCCCAACAAAGGACCTCTCCGTTCCATTCCTTGAGTTTAGAGGGGAGGGACTAGGGTAAACTGAATATGTGGTTGTCTGTTGATTGCCCCAGAGTAAATCTTACTGAGTGGTTTAGAGATTTTGTTTCTTTTTCATTTTAGAGACCAGGTCTCGGGGTCTAGCTGTGATTCCCAGGCTGGCCTGCATAGACGTAATCATTGTGCGCTACAGTTTAGAGTGCCTGAACTCTGGGGCTCAAGTGATCTTCCTGCCTTAGCCTCCTGAGTAGCTTGAGCAACCGGAGCATATAACCTTGGTTGTCTTTTTTTTTTTTTTTTTTTTTTTGAGACAGAATCTTTGCTCTGTTACCCAGTCTGGAGTGCAGTGGCGCGATCTCGGCTCACTGCAACCTCCACCCCTAGGGTTCTAGCGATTCTTCTACCTCAGCCTCCTGAGTAGCTGGCATTACAGGTGCCCACCACCACGCCTGGCTAATTTTTTTCTATTTTTATTAGAGATGGAGTTTTGCCGTGTTGGCCAGGCTGGTGTTGAACTCCTGACCTCAGGTGATCCACCCGCCTCAGCCTCCCAAAGTGCTAGGATTATAGGCGTGAGCCACCAGGCCTGGCCACTTGCTTTTCTTATTTAGAGTTTTAAAGCAGCTTTCGTTGTACTCTTTCTTCATTTTAAATGTTCCCACCTTGATTGATTTGATTATTCTACGTCTTGGGAAGCATATTTTACCTTAGTGCGTCTTTACTTACTTACCTTAAGAAAGGAGTACAGGGCAGGTTCTTAAGTAAAATGGCCCCAGACACCTGGCTTGCCTACTGTGTCAGTGCAAAGAACACTTGGATCATATCTTTTTCCTAAAATTGGACTTCATAACTATTGCTTGGAAGTCTATTTTAAGATTTTTTTTTAGTTCTCATGTTGCTTCTGAAGATGTATGTTTAAATTACAGTTTATATGCTGATAAGTTGCTTATACACCTCTGGGCATACTAAAAGTTGTGCAGAACAATAGTTTATAACACAAGATAAGATTCCCTCATCAGTACTTCCCATTTCCTGAAATGTGAGGTCAAAACTCAGTTGAACCACACTATGGCTGTAGAAGACAGTATGAATTAGAAAAGACAAATATCCACTGTACTAGAGTTCACCAGCGTTTGAAGGCTATCAGAAGATATAGGAGGTAAGTGATATCCTTGGGTGTCACTTGCAGATTGAGGGGAGGATTGTGGGTCATAGGAGATGACTAGTATGGCAGGGGATAACTATTATTATTTGTTTCTTTTTTAAGCCATGCGCCTTTTAGGATGTAGAACAAAATACATAGGAGAAAATAAGCCAAATGGTGTGATTTACCAAAATACCTGGACTCCGAAAAGAGCTGCAATATATATTTTTATTAAGCATTTTCTTGTCTTTGGTAGAATAAAGGTAAAGCTAAAATAGAGTGCGGAAACTGACTTGACCAAAGTAGAAAACACAGTTCATGTTTATGAATCAAAAACAAATGAGTTTGGGCAGTCTGAAAGAAAAAATTAAACATTTTATATGAAGATTTTAAACCTTTATGCAAAGAATCCCTTTAAGATGGAAGAGACCTTTTAAATAGAGGAGACCTTCCCCATTTAGTAGCACAATGCAGCAAAATAGTTGTTTAATAAATGTTACTTTCTGCAGGCCTTGCTTTTCCAAGATTTTAAGCTGCTTCCACAGAGTGTTAACATTTGAAAGCCCTCTACCAGGAAATTATTTAGCTGTGTATTTTATTGTTGCTGACTGTGAACTTGCCCTTTTTTTTCCTGGCTGTAATTTTTTTAGAATTAAAGTTTCTTTACAAGATTTTGAGGGTCAGGAAATGTAAAGTGCAGGTAGATTGAGTGCAGTTTTATGTAAATGTTATTTTAAAAACTTTGGTTCTTGTAACTTGAACCAGGAATCCAAAATGAGATCTTACTCTGAATTTTAATTACAGCAGATTCTGCTCTTATTTGGAAAAAGTTGCTTGAGTGACATCAAACTTAATGGAGTCCCTCGCCTTTTAATTCCTTTTTAAAAAGGGGACAGCTTAAGGTTAGACTTGGTTAAATTCAGTTGGAAGGTAAGTATTAGGGAAT